>NC_133654.1:190676530-191276530 GCF_009905375.1 Apium graveolens | reverse complement strand
GTGATAGTGTGTGCATTAGCAAAATATCAGATATTGTGAAGATATCTGCTAGTTGTTGAGCTGTTGGAACAAAATGCAATTCCACTGTACCTTCCATCACATGTTCCCTTATGAAATGGTACCTAATGTTGATGTGCTTTGTCATTGAGTGTTGAACTGGATTACATGTCACAGGAATAGCACTTTGATTATCACAGTAAATAGGTATTTTAGAAAATTCTAACCCATAATCTAGTAATTGATTCTTCATCCAAAGAATCTATGCACAACAGCTTCCTGCAGCAATATATTCTGCTTCTGCAGTTGATGTGCAAATTGATTTATGATTCTTGCTAAACCAAGAAACCAATCTGCCTCCAAGAAGTTGGCATCTTCCACTAGTGCTTTTCCTGTCTATTTTGCAGGAAAATCTGCATCTGAGTAACCTATTAGCTTAAAATCTAATTCTCTAGGATACCACAATCCTAGATCAGCTGTACCCTTGAGGTACTTGAAAATTCTTTTCACAGCTATTAGATGAGGTTCTCTTGGATCAATCTGAAATCTTGTACAAAGACAGGTAGCATACATGATATCAGGTCTACTTGCAGTTAAATAGAGTAAAGAGCCAATCATACCTCTGTAGTTAGTAATATCTACTGGTGAACCAGTATCTTTATCTAACTTGGTAGCAGTGGCCATGGGAGTGGATGCAGTTGAACTGTCTTGCATTCCAAATTTCTTGAGTAAATTTCTGGTGTACTTGGATTGATTTATGAAAGTACCTTCTTTATTTTGCTTGACTTGAAGTCCCAGAAAATAACTAAGTTCTCCCATCATACTCATTTGATATCTTGGCTGCATTAGCTTTGCAAACCTTTCACAGAGTTTGGCATTTGTAGAACCAAATATGATATCATCAACATATATCTGTACCAAAAGTAAGTCCTTCCCATGGTTGAGATAAAACAGTGTTTTATCAATTGTACCTCTGTAAAATCCACTTTCCAAAAGAAATTGAGCTAAAGTCTCATACCATGCTCTTGGAGTTTGCTTAAGACCATAAAGAGCTTTGTCAAGCCTGTAGACATGATTTGGAAATTTTGAATCTACAAAGCCTGGAGGTTGTTCAACATATACCTCTTCTTCCAATTCTCCATTGAGAAAAGCACTTTTCACATCCATTTGAAAGACTTTGAACTTTTTATGAGCAGCATAAGCCAAAAAGATTCTTATGGCTTCCAATATAGCAACTGGTGCAAAAGTTTCATCATAGTCAATACCCTCCTGTTGAGAGTAGCCTTTAGCAACCAGCCTTGCTTTGTTTCTTGTAATTATGTCATTACTGTCAGTTTTGTTTCTGAACACCCATTTTGTGCCAACACTTGATTTGTTCTTTGGTCTTGGCACTAGGGTCCAGACTTTATTTCTTTCAAATTCATTTAACTCTCTTTCTACATTGCTTGCACCCAATCAGCATCTTGAAGAGCTTCTTCCACTTTCTTTGGTTCATTCTGAGATAGAAAAGAATGATAGAGACATTCATTTGATGTTGTTGTTCTAGTTCTGACACCTGTTTCAGGATCTCCAATTATTAAGTCAGGTGTATGTGCCTTAGTCCACTTCCTTGCAGATGGAAGTTGTTCTCTAGAACTGGATCCTCCCCCATGATCCATGATGTCTCCATCAGCATTTTCTTATGCTCCCCCTGTAGTTATGCTCTCTGAAACTTCAGAGTTTAAGTTGGATCCTTCAGGATTTGAAGTATCAGAGTTTCCAGAATTATCAGAATTTGGCTCATCAGAACTTGATGAATCAGAACTTGAAGAGCCAGTGACAGGTTCTGATGCTTCTTGAGAATCTTGAGATGTGGTAGGATCATTAGCTTGCTCCCCCTGAACAGGTGCATTTTCCCCTGGAGTAGTTACCACAGTTTCAATGACATCAGAACTTAACCAGTCAGAACTTATAGGATCAGGATTTAAGCCATCAGAATTTGCAGAATCAGAACTTAAATCTTCATTTTCACATCTCAGCTGATTATGATCATTGAAATCTTCAAATCCAGTAATCTTCTTATCGTCAAAAGATACATTGATAGATTCCATGACACCCTTGTTCTTAAATTGTAGACTCTGAAGGCTTTTGTGGAAAGTGGATATCCAACAAAAATTCCTTTATCGGCTTTTAAATCAAATTTTGACAGCTGTTCAGGATGAGTCTTAAGAACAAAACACTTGCAACCAAATACATAAAGTATTTCATATTTGACTTCTTTTTCTTCACCATCTCATATGGTGTTTTTCCATGCTTGTTTATGAGTGTAACATTCTGTGTAAAATAAGCAGTCTGCACAGCTTCGGCCCAAAAGTAGGTTGGTAGCTTTGCTTCATCAAGCATAGTTTGTGCAGCTTCAATGAGAGTCATGTTCTTTCTTTCTACAACTCCATTTTGCTGTGGAGTTCCAGGTGCAGAAAATTCCTGCTTTATTCCATGCTCTTTGTAGAACTATTCCATGATTGAATTCTTGAACTCAGTGCCATTATCACTTCTTATAATTTTGACAGAATCTTTGACCAATTTATCCAGCTGTCTGACATGATCAGTTAGAGTAAATGGAGTCTCATTCTTCTTGTGCAAGAAACACATCCAAGTGTATTTTATGAACTCATCCACTATAACCATAGCATATTTTTTCTTTGCAATAGGCATGACATTGACTGGACCAAATAGATCAACATGCAGTAGGTGATAAGGCTCAAGAATTGAAGATTCAGTTTTGCTCTTGAATGAAGATTTTCTTTGTTTTGCCTTTTGACATGAATCACAAAGGCCATTAGGAGCAAATACTGATTTTGGCAGTCCTCTCACAAGATCTTTCTTTACTAGCTCATTTATATTGTTGAAATTTAAATGAGAGAGTCTTTTGTGCCAATTCCAGCATTCTTCAATTGATGCTCTACTCAACAAACAGATTGCAGAACCATCAAAATTTGTTGAAAGTCTGGTTTCATATATGTTACCATACCTGTAACCTTTCAAAACTACTTTGCCTGTAGAATTACTTACAACTTCACAGTGTTCTTCAAAGAAATCCACATGATAACCTCTGTCATAGATTTGACTAACCTTTCAAAACTACTTTTCCTGTAGAATTACTTACAACTTCACAGTGTTCTTCAAAGAAATCCATATGATAACCTCTGTCATAGATTTGACTCACACTTAGCAGATTGTGTTTAAGTCCTGAGACAAGAGCTACTGTTTCAATGATGACATTCCCAAGATTGATATTGCCATATCCCAGAGTTTTTCCCATGTTTCCATCTCCATAAGAAACTCCTGGACTAGCTTTCTCCACAAAGTTTGATAGCAGGGCTTTATTTCCAGTCATATGTCCTGAACATCCACTGTCCAGAACTAGGATGTTTTTCCAGTTGCCCTGCAATCACAAAGACCACTATTGGTTAGTTTTAAGGACCCAGACTTGTTTGGATCCTTTGTCCTTATTAAGTTTGTTAGCATTTACAGCGGATTTAATTTCAGAGTTTATGCTAACATGTTGTTTATCAGACTTTATATAAGACTTTGTATCAGACTTTACACTAGAAGGAATAATACTAACTTTCTTCAAAGAAGGTTTTATTTGATAATAATCATAGTATAAACTATGATATTGTTAGTCCTTTAACAATATAGCAAGAATTACAGAAGGGGGGTTGAATGGAATTCTTGAACCTTTTTCTGGAAATAAAAATGTTCAACTCGAATATAGATATAATGTTTTGATTAGCACAATGCGGAATAGAAACTTAATTGAATCAAAACATAAGTAATTAAAAACAAGAGTCTTTAAAAACTTTCTGGTGGATTTAAACAATTCCACCAGAGATATATATTATATATCGATATATATTATATATCGAGAGGACTCTGTATGCAAGAATGCTCACAGCTGCTTACAAATTGAATTGCTGAGAATACAGGGAAATGCTAAAGATTCTGCTTGCAAAGATTTCTCTATTTGTGTTTCTCAACTTTTTTCTATTTGCTACGTTCTTGGTTTATATAATACCAAAATTACAAAGTCAAAAAGACTGAATAAATATAAAAACTATCAGCTTAAGCTTTGCTGCTTTTCGTCCTCTATTACCCAGTTAATGGGCTTCCACAGTAGATTCGTATACATCTCGACGGCTTTGCTCAGCTTTCACTGTTCAACTGCTGTTTGAATTCTTTATATGATCCTCCATTGGATTTTATGAACATCTGTTGGATATATGATCATCCGTCGACTTTCTGAATATCCGTTGATGGCTTCATTGATCATCCGTCGACTATTATGCTAAACATCCGTTGATAGTCATTTGATCATCCGTCGATGGCTTTGTTAATCATCCGTCGGTAGCTATTTTGGCACTTGACTTCATTTTACTTATGCAGAATTATAAAACATCATTTGTATACAATTAATCAACCTATTCTACATATCTAGTTAAAGTCAACATGACTTAGGCTACTACAGAATCTATACAAAGATGTATACAGAACTGTGCTACAGACTTATTATTACATAAGCTACTCACTCGATGGATAATAAGTTAACATCCGTCGGGACTATAATGAGTTATCCGTCGGGACTATAATTCTTATCCGTCGAGTGCTACATTATTTCACTAAGTAAAATCCACTTAGATGTTTTATTTATGAAATCATCAAGTACACAACATATGCACAACAATCTCCCCCAATTTATGTCTACTGGAATTGTAGCCATAAATTAAGAGATACTTGATGATAACAAAACATCCTAAACCCACAGCTTTAAAGATAAGTAGATAATACTGAAAGTGCTTCAATTAATCAAAATGTACAAGGTTTGGCTCACAGTCATTTTCAAGATACTCCTCTAGCCTGAGCATATTTTTCTAGTTTTTTGAAGGTTTGGATCTTCTTCCATGCTTTCTGTTGTTTTCATCAATCTGATTTTGGAGCTGCCTGTGGAATTCCAGTTCATCAGATTATGAGAGATCTACCTTTTCTTGCATTTCCAAGAGAGTCTCATTGCTAGAGATACTTAATTGGTCTTCTAATCTGAAGAATCTTCTCACACCTTTGTCATCTATGAACTCCATCAGCCAGTAGGGCCTTAGGTGCACTCTTCTCCCTATGTATGGGATGATTAAAGTCTTTGGGAGTGCATCTTTAGCTCTAATACTCCTTAGTTCTTCAATCTTCTTCAATACTAGTCTTCTTGCAGTTATATTGAACCCAAAGTTCTTCTTGAAGGATGAATAAACTTTAATCAGAACAGCTTGGCTCTCTTGAAGAATCCTGTAAAGAGGCAACACAATCTCCTTTCCTCCTTTGTACTTGAACACTAACCTTTCAGGTAGGTTCCTGTATGCATCAATTCCCCTCACTTCATCCAGTTCATCCAGATAGAGGTTTAGATCTGAAAATTCTTTGATGTCTCACAAGTACAAGTAGTCTCCCTTGTTGACTTTGGGTTGATCTTTAACTACTGACTTGGATTTGAGAGGTGACAGCTTCACTTTCTTGACTGCCCTTGACTTTGTCCTTTTTGGCTTGCTCAGGATTGGTAAGCTGAAGTCAGGAATTGGTATGTTATCCCACTCTATTGGCTCATCCTTTGTCACAATAGGTTCACCATGAATATTCCTGTAGGGATCCACCACCCTTATGTCTTCAAATACCACAGAGGGCTTTGATGCTTGAGTTGTAGCTGGTGTGGGTTCCTTAGGAAATTGATCTTCCAATTCCTTGTCAACAATATCCAGTTTCCTTTTTGTTCTTCTAGCCAATTCTTTCTTCCTTGGGGATTTCTTTTGTTCTTCAATTTTCTTCTTTGATTCAGCAGCTTCAGATGGTTGAGAGGGAATTTGTTGAGATGAATTCACAGCCTGTAGCTTGGCCAAGATAGCAATCTGCTCTTTCTTTTGTTTAGTCTTCTTTGCATCTAGAGCAACTTGCTTCTTTTCCTGCTTCAATCTGGCTTTTTCTTCTCTCTTTGCTTAAGCAAATTGTGCATGTCCAGCTACCACACAAATTTCCTTTCCATTTCTGAATATCTTAGCAATTCTCCTTTTTGAGGCTGAATCAGCTGGATCTTTATAGAAGACAATTGACCTTGACAGAAGCTTTTTCTCATCAGGCTTGGGTGTCTCATACACAGTGTCCAAGGGGTTCTTCAAAGATGATTTTGGATAATTTGCCCTTGGTTTAAGAATTCTTTCAGCCTTTAGAGACTTGATGCAGGAAGATTGTCCTCTTTCCAGATAATTCATGCTCATCTCATTCACACTTATTTGCTTGACTTGAGAGTGATGGATGGCTGACTTGACTGACTCCTTGACAAGTTCAAACTTTTTCTGTATCTCCTCATCAATCTTATTCCAGTTGATCAAACTCAACTTTCCTTTTTCAGCAACTTTCAAGTTTGCTGCTGCTGCTTGAATTAGATCTATACCATCTGCAACTGGTGGCTTGGAGACAGTAATTGAAGGTACAATTACTTTGCTGATTTGTAATTGAAATTTCTCCCCCTCACTTGGTCCTTTCTCCCCCTTACTTGATTCTCTCTCCCCCTTTTTGTTATCATCAAGTTGAGGAGTAAGGCCTTGTGCTTTAGCTAGTTGCATGAGAAAATTTGTCTGAGTCTGTTGATTTTGAAGAAGGATAGCCACTGAATTCTCAATAACTTGAACTCTATCTTCCAGCTTGGCCAGCTTCTTTTCAGAATCTGATTCTCTCCTCAATCTTAGCAATAGATCTTCAAGTCAGCTATATCCTTTTTGAGTTCATCCACACTCAGATTCTGTCTTAACTGCTGGATCTTCATGAGATGTAGAGAGTCTAGGTGAGCTTGAAGAATAGCCTTGGTACCAGCATCTGAAGTTTCCTGAAGGGCCTTTTGAATAGTCATAACTTGCTTAACCAAGGATACACCAAATTGTCCTGGTGTAGATTCCTTTGTCCATGCCCATTCAGCTAAATCTGAAATAGAACTTGAGCCTTCATCTCCCCCTAAGTTCATGCTTCCATCCAAAGAAACAGAGTCATCATCATTAGAATTTACTTCAAATTCTTCAGATGGCTCACCAGCTTGGGAAGGCATCCTATTGACAGCAGCTTTATCTCTTTGAAGAGATTCTGAGGTGTGTACTAAGTTCAAAGTCTGTTCTGCCTCCACATTGCCCTGAGCAGCCAACAATTGATAGGCTGTCACAGGATGAGTAAAAGTGTCAGCATCCAAGGAAATGTTATCAATTACAGCTTTGTAATGTTGCTGAAATTGTCTTTCCTTTTCAGCATCATCCACAATCATTGACTCACTAGAAATGGCTGGATTCACCCTTATTTCTCCTGTACCTGCCTTTCTCTCATAATCTCTCTTTTGTTGCATCAGGGTCTCACCCTGGCTCCCCACCCTCACACCCTCACCTTCACCTACTAAAGTGGGACTCCTCTCACTCATTTTTTCCAATCCTTAATAAATGGATTGCAGATTTTCACTCTTTTCCTCTCTTTTTTCCTGGGAGCAACCCAGCCTCTCACTCAATACACTCTCCTCTCTCAGTCCTAAGAGTGACTGTACAACCACTAAATCTTCTGCACTTGAAATAATTGAAGTTTGAAGTTGTGCAGAGATACTCGACGGATTAGTGATATCCGTCGAGTGAGTGGTAATGCTATCCGACGGATAACTGCTATTAAGCTTATCCTTCGGGATACAATCACTACTCGACGGATGAACAATATCCATCGAGAGAGTAGAAATGAATGAGGTGGGAAGAGAAACTATTGTTGACTCTGTGTTGATTGAAGATATTTGGGGCACAGATGTCACAATAGAATCTGAAAGAATTGGCAAGTGAGCCAACAAATCATCTAAAAGATGATGCTCACTTGCACTGGATTTTGGCTTTCCCAACAGAGTTAAAGAAGGGGAATCAGGAATTGAAGTGTTTATCATATCCACTTCCAGAGAGTTTGTTGGTGAGTAGGGTGTTTCAGATGCTTCTATTATTAGAGATTTTCGCTGTGACCCCACATTTATTGGAGCCACATCATACTGAATTTGAGAGAGTGCAGGGACTGTGTCTTTAGCACCAGTTTGCACTGTGTGTGTGCCCTATGCATCCCCAGAGGTTTTAGATTTCTTCTTTCTTGTGTAAGTTTGGGGTGAGCTTGTGTCCCTAACCCTTTTGGCCTGTGCTCTTGGCTGAGAGCTATGTTCAATAACTGCATCCTTTTGGGAGGATGTAGCTAGAAGTGAGCTTTTGTCCTTTTTAAGCACTGCAGTTTGTTGGGAAACTGCAGTGTGGCTAGGCTGGGATTCACTCAACTCCCCAACCTTATTCTTGGGGTTTCTTTGATGTTCACCCCTTCCCTCACCTAACTTACCCTCCTTCACACTCCCCTCTTTGGCTTTGGTGGATTTTTCAACTGGTACCTTTTGAGAGATACTAGAGGGAGTTTTCTTTGATTTGGATTTAGAAATTGCAGTAGTTTTGGCAGCTTTGGTAGGCAACTGTTTGGTCATTGTCACAGTTGCCATAGCTATTCCTGAACTCAAAGAAATAGAGGAGGTTAGAATAGTTGTAGGGATGGATGAACTTACCTCACTTACCTGAGGTGTCTGCATTACAGGAAAATAGAACATTGGCACATCCCCGTGATGGTTGGCTCTGTTCAAATCTGCAATGAGTCTTCTCTCTTGAACCCAACAAGCCAGTTTGTTGTTTGGGTTCTCAAGAACAATTTCTTGACATAGATGGTTAGCCAATAACATGAAAAATTTAGCATAATACACATACTTTCCTCTTTTAGCTAACTCACCTAGTTTAAAACCTAACTCAATCAAGACAAGGTCACTGAAATTGTAAAATTTATCTGTGACTAACATGTATAGCATGTTAAGCATGGAAATGTTTACAGAATCAAAATTACTGACTTTTCCAGAGAAAACCTTAGTAACTACATCACACATGAAACTCCACTCCTTCCTAAGACCCATTCTTCTAATATCACTCAGTTTAGAAGTAGGAAGTGCATAATGCATGGAATGAAGCATATTGATAATATCAGTGTCAGTGTGTGGTGAAGTCACATTATTATCAGGAATTTTGAAACATGCTTTTTTCATATCACTATTGATACAGAATTCATTACCTTTAATGGTTAGAGTGATGGTCTTGTCAGTAGAGTTGTAGATTGCAGTGGTCCACATCTCTTCAACAACTTCACAGAAGATTGTGGATGATTCCAGCATGGCGTAATTTAGCTTGCAGTTCTTCACAAAGTCCATCATTTTGTGATAGTCCTCTGATTGTTGAATACCCTTATTGACCAAAGCAGTGAAGTTGTTCTTCTCATAAATGAACCCAGTTTGAGACATAATCTTTACTACAGGTGCCATTGTTAGAGAATGAAAGCTTGAAGAGAGAAAGAGAAGATTTGCTTGAGAGAGAATGAAATAAAAGCAGTTGAATTTGAGAATGATAAAAGAAAATAATTGGAATGAAATAAGCTTTTATACTATCTCAAAAATAACTGACAAAAATAATAAAGAAAAGTAAATTAACCAATAGAAATTGCCTAAAATAGCCGTTTAAAAATAAACTGTAAAAATTCCACCCATTATCCGTCATGTAATGCTTACAAACTGTAAGTATACTCGATGGATAATTTTCAGGGAATTAATGGTTGAGATTTAGACAATTCAACGGATGAGGATAAATTGATATCCGTCGAGTCATAAAGTATTCCAGAAAAGTAATTGACTTTTATTAGCAAGTAGTATATCGACGGATGACTAAACTCGATGGATAAGGATCATCCGTCGAGATGCAAATTTTGACTTAGCCAAAATCTCATCCAAGACTTAAAAATCAACTAAATTTCTGGCTACATTACAACTTGCAAAATAACTCAGACAAATTTAAGCATAATTAAGCATACCTAACTCACTTACCAACCTTGAAAAGGTGGATTCATCTAGTGGCTTGGTAAAGATATCTGCAAGTTGCTTCTCACTTGGAACAAAATGTAATTCCACAGTACCATTCATCACATGTTCCCTTATGAAATGGTACTTGATCTCTATGCGCTTTGTCCTTGAATGTTGCACTGGATTTCATTGATGGCAATTGCACTTGTGTTTTCACAGAAAATAGGAATCCTTTCAACTTGCAAACCATAGTCTAGCAATTGATTTTTCATCCATAAAATCTGTGCACAGCAATTGCCAGCAGCAATATATTCAGCTTCAGCTGTAGAAGTAGAAACTGAATTTTGCTTTTTACTGAACCAGGACACAAGCTTGTTTCCTAGAAATTGACAGGTTCCTGTTGTGCTCTTTTTGTCAATTCTACAACCTGCATAATCTGCATCTGAATAATTAGTTAGATCAAAACCAGAATCTCTAGGGTACGAAATACCAAGTTTTGGTGTTCCCTTGAGATATCTGAAAATTCTCTTAATAGCTATCAAGTGAGATTCTCTAGGATCAGCCTGAAATCTAGCACACAAACATGTAGCAAATATTATATCTAGCCTACTAGCTGTTAAGTACAGAAGTGAGCCAACCATGGCTCTATAACTTGAAATATCCACAATTTCAGTAGTGTTTAATTCAAGCTTAGTTGCAGTGGCCATGGGAGTTTTTACAGATGTGCAATCCATTAGATCAAACTTCTTTAAAAGATCAAAAATATATTTAGTTTGACTAATGAATATTCCATCACTAACTTGCTTAACTTGTAAACCAAGAAAGTAAGTTAGTTCTCCCATCATACTCATTTCATACTTACTTTGCATCAATTTGGCAAACTTTTTGCAAAGTTTCTCATCTATAGAGCCAAAAATAATATCATCTACATAAATTTGAACAAGTATGCTAGAGCCATTAACATTTCTGAAAAATAAAGTTTTATCTACAGTACCTCTTCTGAAGTGATTTTCCAAAAGGAACTTTGATAAAGTGTCATACCAGGCTCTAGGTGCTTGCTTCAGTCCATAAAGTGCTTTCAAAAGATAATAGACATATTCTGGAAACTTTGGATCTTCAAAACCAGGAGGTTGACTGACATATACTTCTTCTTCCAAATATCCATTCAAAAAGGCACTTTTGACATCCATTTGAAAGACCTTGAAATTGGCATGGGCTGCATAGGCTAAGAAGATTCTGATGGCTTCAAGTCTTGCAACAGGAGCAAATATTTCATCAAAATCAATTCCCTCTTGCTGACAATAGCCCTTAGCAACCAATCTAGCTTTGTTCCTGACTACTATGCCATTTTCATCCATCTTGTTTCTGAAAACCCACTTGGTGTCTATTGGATTCTTTCCTTTAGGCTTGGGTACCAGCTTCCATACTTTATTCCTTTCAAATTGGTTTAGCTCCTCCTGCATAGCTAAAATCCAATCAGGATCTAACAAAGCTTCTTCTACCTTTTTTGGTTCTTCCTTTGATAGAAAGCTGATGTATAGACATTCTTCCTGAGTTGCTCTTCTTGTTTGAACTCTAGAAGACACATCACCAATGATAAGCTCAAAGGGGTGATCCTTTGTCCATTTCCTTTGCTGAGGTAGATTAGCTCTAAATGAAGAGGCCTCATGATTGTCTTGATGTGTGATTCAGTTTTGATTGCTAGAAACTCCCCCTGAGTTTATGGATCTTTGATTTGAGAAGGGACAATTTTCTGTAGGTGATCTGTCTTGACCTCCTGCTCCTTTTGATAACCCAACGGATGGTGAATTTTGATTATCGACAGATGAGGCAGGTTGTCTTCCGACAGATAACACAGATTGCCTTCGGATGGATGAAGCATTATGCAACTCGACGGATGTTAAGTTTTGTGCTTCATTGATGGTAGATTTATCTGCATTATCCTTAGACATTGTTTCTTGATCACTCTCATCATCACTTTCATCACTAACCATCTCAACATTGTCGAATTTGAGGCTCTCATGGTGATCTCCATCTTCCAGTCCTTCAATCTTTTTATCATCAAACACAACATGTATAGATTCCACAACAATGTTGGTTTTTAGATTGTAGATTCTATATGCTTTACCAATAGCATATCCAACAAAAATTCCTTCATCTGCTTTAGCATCAAACTTCCCATTTTAATCAGTTTGATTTCTCAGAATATAGCATTTACAGCCAAAGACATGAAGAAAGTTTAGAGTTGGCTTCTTGTTCTTGAACAATTGATAAGGAGTCATGCATCTTGCTTGATTAATCAGAGAAATGTTCTGAGTGTAACATGCAGTATTTACAGCTTCAGCCCAGAAATATGTTGGTAATTTTGATTCTTCAAGCATTGTCCTTGCAGCTTCAATAAGTGATCTGTTCTTCCTTTCCACTACTCCATTCTGTTGTGGAGTCCTTGCTACTGAGAACTCATGCAGAATCCCGTTTTCCTCACAAAATGCTCTCATGACAGAATTCTTGAACTCAGTTCCATTGTCACTCCTGATTCTTCTAACTTTGAAATCAGGATGATTGTTGACTTGCCTTATGTGATTGATGATGATTTCACTAGCCTCATCTTTAGACTTTAAGAAATATGTCCAAGAGAACTTTGAGAAATCATCTACAATTACTAGGCAAAATCTTTTCCTTGAGATTGACAATACATTGATTGGTCCAAACAAATCCATGTGAAGCAGTTGCAAAGGCTCTTCAATTGCTGAATCAAGTTTCTTCCTGAATGATGCTTTAATCTGCTTCCCTTTTTGGCAGGTATCACACAGTCTATCCTTTGTAAACTCCACTAGAGGAATGCCTCTGACTAGTTCTTTCTTTACCAGCTCATTCATGGTCTTGAAGTTCAAATGGGATAGCTTCTTGTGCCATAGCCAACTTTCATCCTGACTTGCTTTACTGAGAAGACAAGTTACAGATTCTGCTTTAGTTGAGTTGAAATCAGCTAGGTACACATTTCCTCTTCTAACACCAGTGAGAACCACTTTGTTGCTTTGATTATTAGTCACAACACAGGCTTCTTTGTTGAAGGTTACTGAATTGCCTTTGTCACAAAGCTGGCTGATACTCAACAGATTGTGTTTAAGACCATCCACTAAGGCAACCTCCTCTATGATGACATTGTCCTTTGAAATCAAGCCATATCCCACAGTATAACCCTTGCTGTCATCTCCAAAAGTAATACTTGGGACATCTCTCTCCTTAAACTCTGTGAGCAGGGTAGAATCACCAGTCATGTGTCTTGAACAATCACTATCCAAGTACCAAAGATTCCTTTTGTTTCCCTGCACACATCAAAATCAAATCAAGTTGATTTTGGTACCCAAGTTTCCTTGGGTTCTGCCTTGTTAGCTTTCTTCTTCTGTTTCTTAGGTCTTAACTCATTTGACTTAGGAATTTCAGATTCTTCCTTAGTCATTTGGGTTGGGCCTTTGAAACCTTTTAATGCAACAGAATTCTCATGCATATTATGGCTAACATGAAATGGCATGCTTGGTGTAAACATGTTATTCCAGTAAGGCATGCTAAATGGCATTTGAGGCATACTGTATGCAACATAATATGGATTAGGTGCAAATGGCATATTAGAAAACTGTGCATTCATATTCTGTGTAGGCATAGCATTAACAGGCATGGGAGGCATGGCATTTATGTTAGAAAATTGAGACTGAACAGACATGGGAGTAGGCATGGCAGATTTGCAATTAACAGACAAATGATTTACACTACCACATTTGACACAGATTTTTCTAGGAGCATATTTATCAGGTGTGTAGTTATTGTGTTTGTTAATCCCTACTTTACCATTCCTATTATTTTTCCTTTTAGTCTCTGTTTTTACCTCAATTTTCTCAAGTCTGTCACTCAACTGTTTAACAGTCATGTGACCAACATTAGCCTTTCTCCCTTTCTTAACTTGGCTTGACTCTCCTGAAACAAAGTTCTTGGAAACAGACCCATACTTCTCATTTAGCTTGATTAGTTTGGCTTTGCTAATGGGCTTACTCACCTCCGACGGATGAGGATTTTCATCTTTCGACGGATAACACTTTTTGTTATCCGACGGATAGTCCTCATCATCCGTTGAGTCTACATCTGTCAGCAAACCATCTACCAAATTAGGTTCTAGTTTCTCTTTATTCTTTTTCCAGGCTTCATCACAAAAAGACTCAATTCCTTGAACTTTGGTAATTTGAGCATGGACATCCCTGGATGTTTTCCATGCTTTAATCACCTCTTGTTCACGCTCGAGCTACTTCTTTAAAATCTCTTCCTTTTTCAAGGACTCAGTTAATTCCTCCTTAGCAATCTTACACTCAATTCTAAATTTCTCAAAATCAATAAACTGAGACTCAAGCACATTATTCTTCTCACTTAAAAATAAGTTGTTTTCTTTGATTTTAGCATTTTCTTTAGTAAGAGACTTAAGTGTAACACGTAAATGATATAATTCTGTAGACATGTCATTTATGGCATCATTACACCCAGCTTTAGATAAATGTGCAAGGTTTGTAGTAATTACCTGATTGCTTGAGGAACTTGTCTTTGTTTCATCAGACTTGGCCATTAGGGCTAGATTGACATAGCTGACATCCTCATCTTCATCCAAACCATCTGCTCCCCAGTCATTCTCTTGTTTAATAAAAGCCCTTTCCTTTTGTTTGAGTAGATCAAAGTATTTTTGCTTATAATCCACAGACTCAAACCTTTCCTTACTGGAATCTGACTTTCTACACTCGTTTGCAAAATGCCCTGCCAAGCCACATTTGAAACATTTGAATTTTGACTTATCCACCATGTTTCTATTTGGCTTGGTTGCTCCAAAGTTCTTTTTAAACTTGAGCTGGGCAAATATCGTGGAAAGAAATGCTAGGTGCTCATCAATGTCCTCCATGTCATCTTGGCTCAATGAATCTTCACTTTTTGCTGCAAGCCCCTTGCCCTTATTCTCACAGACCTTTGAAGTTGATTTTACAGCTTCCATCTTCACTTCCTTCTCCTTTTCTAAATCAGCAACTAGTGCAATGGATCCTCCTTTATTCTTTCCTCTCTCCATCCTTTCATCCTACTCTATCTCAAGCTCATAGGTCTTCAGGATGCCATACAGTCTCTCCAAAGTGAACTCCTTATAATCTTGTGAGTTTCTCAATGAGACTGTCATTGGTTTCCATTCCTTTGGAAAAGATCTGAGAAATTTCAGATTGGAGTCTTTAGTCTGATAGACTCTTCCATGCAACTTAAGAGCATTTAGTAGTTTTTGAAATCTACTAAAAATGTCAGTGAGTGACTCACTTTCCTCATTGTGAAAATGCTCATATTGCTGAATCAAGAGCTGCATTTTATTTTCTCTAACTTGCTCAGTGCCATCACAAATTATCTGTATAGTATCCCAGACTTCCTTGGCAGTTTTGCAGTTGATAATGTTATCAAACATGTCTGCATCAACTCCATTGAACAGAATGTTCATGGCCTTTTTATCCTTCCTGACTTGTTCAATGTCAGGATCAGACCATTCGTGCCTTGGCTTTAGAACAGATGGCTCATTTCCTATTGCAGCTCTCATTGGAATGTGATGGCCTCTTTCTATGCAGTCCACATAGGCCTCATCTTGAGAAAGCATATGAAGATGCATCTTTACCTTCCAATGATGGTAATTATCTTTATCTAGAAAAGGAATCTTGACTCCAACGTCTTTCTTGTTCATCTTGCTGAATTGTTTTGATCTTTAAACTCTTTGTAGATTAAGAGCTTACTCTGATACCAATTGTTAGTCCTTTAACAATATAGCAAGAATTATAAAAGGGGGGTTGAATGGAATTCTTGAACCTTTTTCTCGAAATAAAAATGTTCAACTCGAATATAGATATAATGTTTTGATTAGCACAATGCGGAATAGAAACTTAATTGAATCAAAACATAAGTAATTAAAAACAAGAGTCTTTAAAAACTTTCTGGTGGATTTAAACAATTCCACCAGAGATATATATTATATATCGAGAGGACTCTGTGTGCAAGAATGCTCACAGCTGCTTACAAATTGAATGGCTGAGAAAACAGGGAAATGCTAAAGATTCTGCTTGCAAAGATTTCTCTATTTGTGTTTCTCAACTTTTTTCTATTTGCTACATTCTTGGTTTATATAATACCAAAATTACAAAGTCAAAAAGACTGAATAAATATAAAAACTATCAGTCTTAAGCTTTGCTGCTTTTCGTCCTCTATTACCCAGTTAATGGGCTTCCACAGTAGATTTGTATACATCTCGATGGCTGTGCTCAGCTTTCACTCTTCAACTGCTGTTTGAATTCTTTATATGATCATCCGTTGGATTTTATGAACATCTGTTGGATATATGATCATCCGTCGACTTTTTGAACATCCGTTGATAGCTTCATTGATCATCTGTCGACTGCTATGCTAAACATCCGTTGATAGTCATTTGATCATTAGTCGATGGCTTTGTTAATCATCCATCGGTAGCTATTTTGGCACTTGACTTCATTTCACTTATGCAGAATTACAAGACATCATTTATATACAATTAATCAACCTATTCTGCATATCTAGTTAAACTCAACATGATTTAGGCTACTACAGAATCTATACAAAGATGTATATAGAACTGTGCTACAGACTTATTATTACATAAGCTACTCACTCGATGGATAATAAGTTAACATCCGTCGGGACTATAATGAGTTATCCATCGGGACTATAATTCTTATCCGTCGAGGGCTACATCATTTCACTAAGTAAAATCCACTTAGATGTTTTGTTTATGAAATCATCAAGTACACAACATATGCACAACAGATATTCCTTACAAGTATAAATGGAATGCCATAAACTACCACAATGAAAATAAGAATTTTGTGGCTTAAACCTAACAGACTGACTCTTAACTCCTGATTTAGGAGGTAAAAAGTTTATATCTTTATTTAGAGTTTCCACAGTTATAACATTTCTTTCTTGGTGCATTAGGAACAGGTATATAATTATTGCTTTTATTCACACCTTCCTCTCTATTCTTATTTTTCCTAGCTTCCTTTACCTTGTTCACATTTCTAATCTCTTTCAGCTTATGCTTAAGATGCTTCTTTGTCATTAAGCCTATGTTTACTTCAGCTGGTTTATCCTGTCTTAATTTGTCAAAAGTTGACTTTTCTTTGACTTCTATCCTAGACTCTTTTATCTTTTCAGAATCAGACTTTACAGTTTTTGCTACAAACTTAACAGGATTTACCTTTGGCTTAGCAGTATGTTTAACAACAGTTGGCTCAATTTTCACAGTTCCTTTCTCACTTTTATCATCTCCATAACTTAAGCCCTCTTTCCAGTTTCCACTACTTAATATATCCTGAGTTGTTCTGCCAGAGTTAGTCCAAGTTCTGATAATCTCTCTTTCCTTTTCTAAGTCAGCGTTTAGAGATTCATTCAATTTTAACACTTCATCTCTAATATACAAATCATCATCTCTTTCTTTCTTAGTTTGATGAAGAAAAACTAACTCCTTTTCTAAATAGTCATTCCTATTTTTAAAAGCAAGATTTTCAGATGTTAATCTTTCACATGTTATAGTCTGATCTCTATAACTAATGAACATGGTTTTAAGATATAATCTCAACTCAGTAATATCATCAGTATGAAAAGCATAAATTATTTAAGGTACCTTTAATTCAGCAGTTTCAGGACTGCTATCAGCATTTGCCATCAAGGCATAGTTCACCTCATATTCAGAATCTGAAGTGTCTATCCAGATTTTCTTCTTAGTGACAAGTGCCTTGCCTTTGTCACTTTTTCCTTTCTTGCAGTCAGGAGATATGTGGCCTCTTTCACCACAATTGTAGCATTTGATATTTGAGTTGTCTCCTCTGTCAGACTTTCCTCCTTTGCCTTCAGACTTTCTGAACCCTTTCTTATCAGAACTTCCACATTTCCTGGAAAACTTCCTGCCCTTTCTGAATTTCCTGTAGGTTATCTTTGTGATACCCTTCACCATAAGAGCACATAGTTTCATCATCTTTGCATCAACATCCATTTCAGGTAAACTTTCAGTTTCTGAATCATCATCATCAGGATATGATGACTCTGAATCAGACTTTATGATGAGAGCCTTTCCTTTGCCATTCTTTGAGGCAACCATTTTAGGAGATTCCTCCTCAGCTTTAAGAGCAACTGTCCTTGACTTTCTTCCATGCCTCTTGCTCCTTTGATCCATCTCAAGTTCATAAGTCTTGAGCATACCATAAATTTCATCATGAGTAGTTTCAGTAAGGTCATAGTTGTCTCTTATGGTAGTAGACTTCAAATCTCAATTTTCAAGAAAAACTAAAAGGTATTTTAGATTTGAATCTTCAAGATCATATTCCTTGTCCACCAGTGACAGATCATTCAAGAGTTTGACAAATCATATAATTCAGTTAATGACTCATCATCTTTTGAGTCAAAGTGTTCATACTATTGAGTGAGTATAGTCCTCTTGTTCTTTTTGATTGCATCAGTTCCCTAGCATCTTGTCTCCAAAGCATCCCATATCTCCTTTGCAGTCTTGCAATTAATTACCCTGTTTGACATGACATTATCAATGGCACTATGCAGCAAATGCCTTACCCTTGCATCCTTGGCAATAGATGAGATGTCTTCAGCTGTGTAATCACCTTTCTTCTTTGGTATGGACTTTGCTGGTTGATCAGCAACTGCAACAGAGAGCTTGGTAGGTTTATATGGTCCTTCATTAATCCTATCAAGGTGTTCTGGATCTTTAGCTTCCAGAAACATAGTCATCTTCACTTTCCATATGGGATACTCAGAAGGTCTCAGTATGGGAACTCTAATAGTCTCATATCGACCGTGAGTTTGGGTGTTTATAGGTTCTTGAGTTTTGGTGGGCTTAGTTTGGTTTTTTGTTTCTTCAGACATGATTGATTCGATCTTTACTATATATGTGTTAATAGATAGCTCTGATACCACTTATTAGGTCACACAACACTGTAGAAGGGGGTTGAATACAGTGTTTATACAATGAAATCGATTTAACACAAGTATATAACAAAGATCAAGTATATTCAATGAACTCTGTTACAATATGAACTGTTGTTCTCTTTCAGTGATGAACAATATCACTAAGAGCTGCTAGGCTACAATGTATAATCTTCTCGATAATGATAACACATATAGTGTAAACCCTAAGTCTGTGTTTATATAGTACACAGTTACAAGATATATTCTAATTGATATGGAATATAATTTTATCTCCTAAAATATATCAATCATATATCTTAACAAGTCTTCTAGTCCTCTAACTCTTTCCATGCATATCTTCTATTATTTTAGTCTCGATCTTCTCCTGTAAATCAGCTTCATTCCTTAACTGAAAGTCTTCCCGCACTTAAGTTCTGATATGCATCTTCTGACCATTATGTTCTGATATTAAGCTCTGACTTCAGTAAGTCCTGATTTCAGTAAGTCCTGATATGTCCTGTTTGTTAAGTTCTGAAAACAAAACACAAATTATATTAAACATGACATCTCAAATATATCTAACAAGAAGATATGTTAAGGGTTTATGCTTTGGATTTTAAATGAAATTGGGATAAACACTTGTCGTTGACAGAGTTTTCCTATAATAACAGTTATCATGCCAGTATAGGGATGCCGCCCTAAGAAGTTTTGTATGGACGTAAGTGTAGGTCCCCACTCTATTGGGATGAAGTAGGAGAAAAGAAGTTGTTAGGTCCTGAATTGGTTCAACAAACCAAGGACGTAATTGTATTGATTCGAAAAAGGTTAGAAGCAGCTCAAGATAGACAGAAAAAGAATGCAGACCTTCATCGGAAGGACATGGATATGGAAGTAGGATCGTTGGTATTGTTGAAAGTATCGTCTTGGAAATGATTGGTTAGGTTTGGACAGAAAGGTAAGTTGAGTCCTAGATATATTGGACTCTTTGAAGTATTGAGAAAAGTTGGTAAAGTGGCCTATGAGTTGACATTACCCCCGCAGTTGCAGCATATCCATAATGTGTTCCACGTGTCTATGTTGAAGCGTTATATCCCCGATTCGAATCAAGTTATTGAATATGAACCAATCGGGCTTCAGCCAGATTTGTCCGACGTGGAGCGGCCGATCCAGATCCTAGATCGCAAAGAGCGAGTCCTTAGAAATAAGTCTATTCCTATAGTCAAAGTACTGTGGAGGAATCCTCGAATGGAAGAGTCCACTTGGGAGTTAGAGTCAGATATGCTTGAAAAATATCCTCATTTGTTTAATTTATTCAGATTCTGAGGACATAATCTTTTTAAGGGGGAAGGATATAACGACTCGTACATTTCTGTATTATTTAAATGTATAATTATTAAATAATTAAATGAATAAAATATGTGTGTGGGTCTTGTCAGCTGGATATTACTTTGTGACGAGTCATAAGTGATTTTTGGTGTTCGAGATTCATTTGACTAATTATTTGTAAATTGTGTTGTCTTATTCTTATATTTAAAGGTGATTTTATTCAAGATTTATTTTCATAAATACTTGGATTATCTCTAAAATCATATTTATTGCTTCATATTTTCATTTATTATTTTTAGGAGTTTATAAAATTTAGAAATCAATATTTTATTGATTATTTATCTTTAAATGATTTTCTGATTTCATTTCATTTTAAAATCAGTATTTAATTCCAAAATTCTGCAAAAATTACGAAATTCATATTTTATTAGGTTTGGAATATTTTGAGTATTTTAAAATTTGTTCGGAGATATTTTGGATTAGTTCGACCCGCGCGTTATTTCGTTTAATCGACAAATGCGGATACGAGTTGCATTTCAAAAATAAGTTTAAATTATGGAAAATTTATTTTAAATAACTTTTAATCATTTGTGATATTTATAAAGTATTTTAGTAATTTTTGGATTTTTAATTACCTGTGAAGGGTTCGTTAAATAATTATAGCGGTATCGTATTTGGGTTAATACAGAACTAATTTATCAGATAAGGGCAAGTGGGCTTATTTTTTTATTTTGTTGTCTCTCAAACAACAACTCTCTCTCTCTCTCTCTCTCTCTCTCTCTCTCTCTCTCTCTCTCTCTCTCTCTCTCCCGCGCGCGCGCGCTTATTCCTATGTTCCTCTTCTCCTATTTTTTGATTCTTCCTATTAATTCATGTTCGTCAAAATATTCCTATCGGTCGCTTTTTTCTTCGGTAAATACTGCATTGTCTCCTGTTTTTTTTTTGAATCTTCGTCGCCGCTTTTCGCCGCTCCGGTGAGGTGGTGGCGCGTGTACCTCTAGCCGCGTGTGTATGGTCCTTGTGTGTCTAAACCTGTGTATATATATATATGTTCAGTGTGTGTGCATGTATTTCATCCGTGTGTGTGTGTGATTGTGTGTGTTTCTGCGTGTGTCGCCTACGCTCTTCCGTCGCCGCCGTTTAATATTTTCCGGCAAGGTGACCGGAGGGGTTGGAGGGGTGTATTGTGCTGCCTGTATGTTTGTTGTTGCCTTTGCCCCTAGTTCTCTGTTGTTGGGATTGTATTCTGTTGGGATTATATCTTTAATTTCCTGCTAAAAATAATTGATTATTTTGAAGATTTGTCGAATATTGATTTAGTTTGTGAAATAAATAATTCGATGATACAAGATTTAATTAATAATTATCGATGAAATTCACGAAGGACGTTCGATATAATCGAAAACCCGCGAATTTTATTGCCATCGGTGATGAGCCTCGGCGAGCTGACGGTGGACGGTGATGATTTAATCCGAGTCCTATGATTTAAAATATAAAATACGAATTAAAATTATTAAACACAAATAATAATTAATAACTATATTTAATTGGTATTTGAGAATTTATGGATTGATATTGTTGGTTGAATCGGTGGATGGGGCTTGTAAAATTGGATTTTTGGTGATTGTGTTGTTGACTTGACGTCGAGTTGTTCGACGGGTTAGTCTGATAAATAAAGGAGGTGATGCCCGATTTCTGGGAAATCAAATTACTGAAATACGGGAGTGTATCCAATAATTATCGGGACACCAAGCAAATATATATATATAAATACTTTATACGAAACCTGATTATGTGTTGTAATGAAATATTTTGCCAAAACCAATAACCCTAATTTCGTAAAAGGACAAATATACATTTTTCTGAAAACGAACACCGAACTGACTTTCGAGGACATGAACCCTAATTGATACGTGTATTATAGTATGGGGTATGTTACGATTCGGGTTTTGTTAAAGTGCGGGTAGATTGTTAGCGAGGATAAGTCAAGCATATTCGGACGTCTAATTTAGATATTTCGGTTCTTGTAGGTTCCAGTCGAAATCCCTAGCATCCCGGTCGGTGCACCGCTAGCTAGTAATAGTTGTTAAAGCGTATCAAGGCAAGTACCCATGACCATATCTTTATGGTTCAGTAGTATATGAATAATTGTTGATTTAAATTTCGTGCTGGAACAGAACTTTTTAAGTTACATATCCCCTGTATTTCAAATTGTTTTGTTAACTGATGTTTTGGGGAAAGAGTAACTTCTGAAAATACCTATCTCTAAGTTTTGAATAAAATGAAAATGTTTTGGAAAGTGTGTTGTCATAGAATTATTTTGAAAAGAGATAGGTAAGTGGTTTGGAAAATTGGATAAAAATTGATCAGATAATTGGATGAGGGTGCGCAAGGACCCATAACGGCCAGGAAGATAGCGTAAGAGGCGAAGTGGTTGCGCACCCTATTTTAACCACCAGCCCAGCATGACAGGGACCTAGCTAGTCTCTGAGTTTCGGAACAAATTTCATGGGATGGCAGATGGAGCCGTCCTATGGAGATAGCCTGATCAGCTGTCTCACCAGGGATCATCCAATATATTTATATCTGAGCGAGATTTTGTGGTTCCCGTAACAAAACTGATGATTTTGGGTCCCCGTAACGGGACAAATAGTTTATGGTTCCCGTAACGGAACAAATAGTTTTATGGTTCCTGTAATGGAACGAAAGATTTCAAAATGAAAGTAGCATGCTAAAATTTAACTCTGATATTTACACAACACAGCTAACGAGATGTTTTATAGAGCATGTTAGATATATTTGATAATGTCATGGCTAATATAATTTATGTTTAGATTTCAGATCTTACTTAACAGGACAAGTCAGTACTTAACCATTAATCAGTACTTATACTGGAAGTCAGGACTTAAGGATATTAGTACTTATATTATCAGGAGATAATCATCAGAAGTTAGATATCAGAACTTAAGTGCTGAAGGACGATCAGATAAGGACAGTAGCTGATTAAAGGAAAAAAGATCAAGATAAACATAAGAAGAGATATGCATGAAGAAGGAGTTCCGTGAAGAATGGAATACTTGGAAGAAAAGATATCTGATTGATATATTTTAGGAAGCAGAATTATATTCCATATCAATTAGCGATTATCTTGTAACTGTGTAGTATATAAACACAGACATAGGGTTTACACTATAAGTGTTATCATATTCGAGAAGATTATTCATTGTAACCCTAGCAGCTCTCGTGATATTTGTTCATCACTGAGAGGTAACAGTTCCATACTGTAACAGAGTTTATTGTTTCAATAAAGTTTGTTTTCTGTTACTTAATATATTAAAGTTCGATTTGATTGTATTATACACTGTATTCGCCCCTCTACAGTGTGTGTGACCTAACAAGTGGTATCAGAGCTAATCTGTTAACACACATACAGTTAAAGATCCAAACACAATCATGTCTGACACAGAAACTCCAACTAAGCCTACCAAAACTGAAGAACCTCCAAAGACACAAATTCAAAGTCGGTATGAGACTATCAGAGTTCCCATACTGAGACCATCTGAATATCCCATATGGAAGGTAAGGATGACCATGTTCCTGGAAGCAACAGATCCAGAATACCTTGATAGAATCAAGGAAGGGCCTCACAAACCAACCAAGCTCGCTGTTGCAGTTGCAGGTGAAGCAGCAAAGACCGTACCAAAGGAGAAGAGTGATTATACTGCTGAAGATATAGCATCAATTACAAAGGATGCTAAGGTACGACACTTACTGCATAGTGCCATTGATAATGTAATGTTAAACAGGGTAATCAACTGCAAGACTGCTAAGGAGATATGGGATGCTCTGGAAACAAGGTGTCAGGGAACTGACACAATTAAGAAGAACAGGAAGACAATACTCACTCAAGAGTATGAACACTTTGACTCAAAGACTAATGAGTCATTGAATGATTTATATGATAGATTTGTCAAACTTTTGAATGATTTGTCATTGGTTGAAAAAGAGTATGATCTTGAAGATTCAAACCTTAAATTCCTGTTAGCTCTTCCTGAATGCTGGGATTTGAAGGCAACAACAATAAGAGACAATTACAATCTTGATAAAACAACTCTTGATGAAATCTATGGAATACTCAAGACTCATGAACTTGAGATGGAACAAAGAAGCAAGAGGAAAGGAGGAAAGTCAAGGACAGTTGCTCTTAAAGCTGAAGAAGAATCCCCCAAAGCAGCTTCCTCAAGGAAAGACAAGGGTAAAGCTCTTGTTATAAAGTCTGAAACTGAGTCATCAAGTTCTGAAAGTGATGATGACTCAGATTCTGAAAGCTTGCCTGAGACTGATGCTGATGAGGAGATGATGAAGCTGTGTGCTCTTATGGTGAAAGGAATCACAAAGATTGCATACAGGAAGTTCAGGAAGGGAAAGAAGTTTTCCAGGAAAGGCATAAGTTCTGATAAGAAGAATTTCAGAAGATCTGAAGGCAGAGGAGGAAAGTCTGACAGAGGAGATTATACCAATGTTAAATGCTATAACTGTGGTGAGAAAGGCCACATATCTCCTGATTGCAAGAAGGCAAAGGGTGACAAAGGCAAGGCTCTTGTTACAAAGCAGAAAAGCTGGATAGACACCTCAGACTCTGAAAGTGAGAAGAACTATGCATTGATGGCAAATGCTAATAAAGAAAGTGCTGAGAGCAGTTCTGAAGCTGCTGAAACAAAGGTACCTCAGACTACTTATGCTTTTCATACTGATGATATTAATGAGTTGAGAAGATATCTTAAAACCATGTTTGTTAGTTATAGAGATCAAACTTTAACATGTGAAAGATTAACTTCTGAAAATCTTGCTTTTAAGAAAAGAAATGATTTCTTAGAAAAAGAGTTAGTCATGTTCCATCAAACTCAGAAGGATAGAGATGATGCTTTTTATGTTAGGGATGAAGTGCTAAAAATGAATGAATCTCTAAAAACTGAGTTAGAAAAGGAAAGAGAGATTATCAGGACTTGGACTAACTCTGGCAAAACAACTCAAAATTTGCTAAGTAGTGGAAACTGGAAAGAGGGCTTAGGTTATGGAGAAGATAAGAATGATAAAGGAACTGAAGAAATTAAGCTTGTTGATAAGCAAAAGCCAAAGTTAAAACCTGTTAAGTTTGTAACTGTAAAGTCTGAAAATGAGAAATCAGAAGTTAAAGAGGAATTAACTTCTGACAAACTAAAACAGGAAAAGACAGCTGAAGTGAACATAGGCTTAATGACAAAGAAGCAGCTTAACCATAAGCTGAAAGATGTTAAGAATGCAAACAAGGTAAAATCACCTAGGAAAAATAGAAATGGAAAGGAAGGTGTGAATAAAAGCAATTATTATAAACCTGTTCCTGATGCTCCTAGGAAAACATGTCATAACTGTGGAAGTTCTAACCATCTGGCTTCTTTTTGCAGGAAGAATAAGAATATTAACTCCTTACCTTCAAAATCAGGAGTTAAGAGTCAGTCTGTTAGATACAAACCACAAAATCCTTGTTTTCATTGTGGTAGTTTATGGCATTCCATTTATACTTGTAAGGAATATCATAGTTTGTACTATGATTATTATAAAATAAAACCTTCTTTGAAGAAAGTTTCCATTGTTCCTTCTAGTATAAATTCTGATTCAAAGTCTGATAGTGTAAGTTCTGATAAGAAAAATGTTAACATAAACTCTGATGCTAAATCCGCTGCAAATGTTAACAAACTTAATAAGGCCAAAGGATCCAAGCAAGTCTGGGTCCTTAAAACTAATAATTAGTGGTCTTTGTGATTGCAGGGCAATAGGAAAAATATTCTAGTTCTGGACAGTGGATGTTCAGGACATATGACTGGAAATAAGGCCCTGCTATCAGACTTTGTGGAGAAAGCTGGCCCAAGTGTTTCTTATGGAGATGGCAACATTGGAAAAACATTGGGATATGGCAATATCAATCTTGGAAATGTCATAATTAAAAAAGTAGCTCTGGTTTCAGGACTTAAACACAATCTGCTGAGTATAAGTCAAATCTGTGACAGAGGTTATCATGTTGATTTCTTTGAAGAACACTGTGAAATTGTGAGTAAATCTAAAGGCAAAGTTGTTCTGAAAGGATACAGACGTGGTAACATTTATGAAGCTAAGCTTTCAACAAGTACTGATGGTTCTGCAATTTGTCTGATGAGTAGAGCATCAATTGAAGAAAACTGGAATTGGCACAAGAAACTCTCTTATTTAAATTTCAACAATATAAATGAACTAGTCAAGAAAGATCTTGTGAGAGGATTGCTAAAGTCAGTATTTGCTCCTGATGGTCTTTGTGATTCATGTTAGAAGGCCAAACAAAGAAAATCTTCATTCAAGAGCAAGACTGAATCATCAATTCTTGAGCCTTATCATCTACTACATGTTGATCTATTTGGTCCAGTGAATGTCATGTCTGTTGCAAAGAAGAAGTATGCATTGGTCATAGTGGATGAGTTCACAAGATACACATGGGTGTATTTCTTGCACACAAAAAGTGAAACTGCATATATCTTGATTGAACATGTCAAACATCTGGATAAATTGGTCAAAGATTCTGTGAAAATCTTAAGGAGTGATAATGGCACTGAGTTCAAGAATTTGATGATGGAAGATTTCTGCAAAAACCATGGATTAAAGCAGGAATTTTCTGCTCCTGGAACTCCACAGCAAAATGGAGTTGTCGAAAGGAAGAATAGAACTCTCATTGAAGCTGCACATACAATGCTTGAAGAAGCAAAGCTTCCAACCTATTTCTGGGCTGAAGCTGTGCAGACTGCTTGTTTTACTCAAAATGCAACACTCATTAACAAGCATGGAAAAACACCATATGAGATGGTGAAGAAAAAGAAGCCAAATCTGAAATACTTTCATGTATTTGGATGTAAGTGTTTTGTTCTCAAGACTCATCCTGAACAGCTATCCAAGTTTGATCTAAAAGCTGATGAAGGAATCTTTGTTGGATATCCACTTTCCACAAAAGCCTTCAGAGTCTATAATTTGAGAACAAAAGTGGTCATGGAATCTATCAATGTCTCTTTTGATGACAAGAAGATTACTGGTCTTGAAGATTTCATTGATCATGATCAGCTGAGATTTGAAAATGAAGACTCAAATTCTGATACTGAAAATCCTGACAGTCTAAGTCCTGATACTGTAAACTCTGATGGATTAAACTCTGATGTTATTGAAACTGTGGTGACTACGTCAAAGGAAGATGCACCTATGCAGGGGGAGCATACTTAAGATCCTACCACATCTCAAGAAACATCAGAACATACATATGGCTCTTCAAGTTCTGATTCGTCAAGTTCTGATAAGCCAAATTCTGATAGTGCTGAAAATCTAAATTCTGAAGAATCCAACTCAGAGAGCATAGTTTCAGGGGGAGCATCAGAAAATGAAAATGAAGACAGCATGGATCATGGGGGAGCATCCAGTTCTAGAGAAAACCTTTCATCTGCAAGGAAGTGGACAAAGTCACATACACCTGATTTGATAATTGGAAATCCTGATGCAGGTGTCAGAACTAGAACAGGTACTTCAAATGAATGTCTTTACAATTCTTTTCTTTCTCAGACTGAGCCAAAGAAAGTGGAAGAAGCTCTTCAAGATGCTGATTGGGTGCAAGCAATGCAGGAAGAGTTAAATGAATTTGAAAGAAACAAAGTCTGGACCCTAGTGCCAAGACCAAAGAATAGATCTGTTGTTGGTACAAAATGGGTGTTCAGAAACAAAACTGACAGTGATGGCATAATTACAAGGAATAAGGCAAGGCTGGTTGCAAAAGGATATTCTCAACGGGAGGGAATTGATTATGATGAAACATTTGCACCAGTTGCTAGGTAAGAAGCCATAAGGATATTTTTGGTTTATGCTGCTCACAAAAAGTTTACTGTGTTTCAAATGGATGTGAAAAGTGCTTTTCTCAATGGAGAATTGGAGGAGGAGGTATATGTTGAACAACCTCCAGGCTTTGTAGATTCCAAACATCCAGATTATGTCTACAGGCTTGATAAAGCACTATATGGACTTAAGCAAGCTCCTAGGGCATGGTATGAGACTTTAGCTCAGTTTCTTCTGGAAAGTGGATTCAACAGAGGAACAATAGACAAAACACTATTCTACCTCAACCATGGAAAGGACTTACATCTGGTCTAGATTTATGTTGATGATATCATTTTTGGGTCTACAAATGACAGACTTTGCAAGAAGTTTGCCAAACTGATGCAGTCAAGATATCAGATGAGTATGATGGGGGAACTTAGCTATTTTCTGGGCCTTCAAGTCAAGCAGAATGAAGAAGGCACTTTTATTTGTCAAACTAAGTACACCAGAAACTTGCTGAAGAAATTTGGAATGCAAGATTGTTCAAGTGCATCCACTCCCATGGCCACTGCAACAAAACTGGATAAGGATACTGGTAAATCAGTAGATATTACTGATTACAGAGGTATATTTGGCTCTTTACTCTATCTAACTGCTAGTAGACCTGATATCATGTATGCTACCTGTCTTTGTGCAAGATTTCAAGCAGATCCAAGAGAACCTCACTTAACAGCTGTGAAAAGAATATTTAAGTATCTTAAAGGAACAGCTGATCTGGGATTGTGGTATCCTAGAGAATCAGATTTTAAACTAATAGGTTACTCAGATGCAGATTTTGCAGGTTGCAAAATTGACAGGAAAAGCACAAGTGGAAGCTGCCAATTCCTTGGAGGCAGATTGGTTTCTTGGTTCAGCAAGAAACAAAAGTCAATTTCCACATCAACTGCAGAAGCAGAGTATATTGCTGCAGGAAGCTGTTGTGCACAGATTCTTTGGATGAAGAATCAGTTACTGGATTATGGGTTAACATATTTCAAAATCCCTATTTACTGTGATAATCAAAGTGCTATTGCTATGACAGGTAATCCAGTTCAACACTCTATGACAAAGCACATCAGCATCAGGTACCACTTCATAAGGGAACATGTGGATGAAAGTACAGTGGAATTGCACTTAGTTCCAACAGATCAACAACTAGCAGATATCTTCACAAAACCACTGTGTGAAGCCACTTTTACAAGATTGGTAAATAAACTTGGAATGATTTTAGGTTCTTTCTCTAAATCTGCTTAGTCTTGTTCTGTATTATCAGACTTTATGATCAGTATTTACAGAATTTAATCTCTTTGTGTATTCTGTGATTAATTGACAAATGTTTTTAAGTACTGACTGTTGTCTGATATATGTTTCTAAACTCTGATAAGTGATATGTCTGTCTAAGTAACCATTCAATCCTATGAGGATAATTGTGTTAGATACTGACCTAGTAGTCTTTAATAAACAAATGATTCCATGTAAGAAGTAATTATTTCTGTGGAAATTTTATGACACAAGCAAATTCTGATAATTGAGCTTAGTTGAGTTTACTTTGTTTATCTTATTACTAAGTCACAAATTAGAATAATGCTACTCATCTGTTAAATTCTGATACTAGTAAAACTGCTGAATGTATTAAGTGCTGATAAACCTCACTTACAAAAAGAAAAATCAAAAGGATCAAAGAATAAAATCAGGTACTCCTTTGAGATCTAGAGTAAAAATGTGGAAGGGAAGACCCAAGTGCATTGCTGGTATTAAGTAAATATGCATTAGAAAAGCAAAATATTTTCTTGGTGACTTTTCACACTCTATGATTACTGGAGAAATACTCTGATAATAGCATAAATTCTGATAAGCAGTCGTGACTCACTTACACTGAGGAGCCACTGTAAAATAGAATTTAAAAAAAAGATGCATAAAATTAGCACAAATCAGTTGAGGTGGACTCAAGCATGAACTCATTCATCAGTAAGTTTCAGGATAATGACAGCTCTTTAGCAAAATTTTAGTTATGCCTTATTTCTAAGATGTACTGAAGTGAATCAGACTTTACTCTTTGTCTTCTATTTAACTTGATGCACACACTAATCACTCCATCTGAATGATGAAAATTACTGTGGTCGTCTATGTTGTTTTAGATAAACAGTCATTGTGTCACCTTGCACTAATTCTGAGGACAAGTTCTGGTTGCATATTCTGAAGATTAAGTTTTGAAGAGTATAACTCAGAACTTGTATGAGGATTTACTCAGATAAGCATTTTTTTGAGTTAAGAAATTATGTTCTGATGACTGTTAAGTTCTGAAATAAGTCTAAGTTCTGATATTACAGTCTAAATTCTTTACTTGACTTATCTGTGGATAAAATTTGATAACAGTCTCGGTACAAACTAGAACATGTGAAGTGGAAGATTAATAGTCACTATGGTTAGGATTAATGGTACTCGTACTTAAACAGTCAACTTTTACTTGTGTCTTGTGCGCATTCAACCATGTTTTCTTTTTCCAATGAATGTTATTCTTTTTCCAAGACTGGGGAGACGAGGTAGAATTAATTCTACCTGTCAGCATTAAAAACCTTTACGTCTCCTGGCATTCTCTTGCCTATATAAACAGCATCTTTACATCAGCCTTCCCATCAAATTCTTTCTCACAAACTTACCTTCATACTTTTTCTTTCAAAAACACAATGGTCAGATACAACATGTTTTTGAACTACCAAAACTTCAATATGGAGCTAAGCTGTGCCGACTGGCAGTAGGAATGGCATGTCACGGCCATTCCTGAGGAGATATGGGACTCTGTCCCACAGGAGGTACTGACCCACCTCCTGTTCTTCTATATGGACTACCATCGCCATCTGGAGCGATTGGAGGAGGAAAGGCTGGAAGTTCTCCGCCAGCAAGAGCGAATCATCCGACTCGCCATTCTGTTTGTCGAGAGTAGGAAGAAGAAATGATTTAATCTCGTCTTCTTCCTGTTTTTCTTCATCATCAGCTTTGTTAGGCTTCTTAGCTAGGACTAAGGCTGTTGATGTTAGGTTTAGTAGCTTAGGGAAATCTTGTATAAGTACTGATGTAATTTCCATTTCATGAATGTATTCTCTTGATATATTAATGAAATTTGTTTTTGTTTCAAGATTTTGTCTCTAAGTTATTTTGTAATGTATTTGTCACACCCCCAACTTAAACAGCAAAATAAATATAGTTATTACATCATTTTAATGAAGAATACACAACTAAATCCAAGATCTTACAGTTTAGGGTTTGGAACAGCCCAACACTACCAACTATTACATCTGATTACAAATACCGAGTCCTCAAATAACTATTATTACTTACTCTACCTGAGCTCGAACATAAGCATCAGCATCACAGGTCTTACGGGCAGTCTGCTTGAATCTAACCATAGCTGCTAGCTGTAATATCAGGGTAAAGCAAGAAGTGAGCCAAATGCTCAACAAGTGCTAACAGTACGACACAAAACATAAATTGAGATATACTTTTAAGAATGACAATGGAAAGACATAACCAATGATAACGAGAGATAGAACTATGTGAGATGGCATCATTTTGCTTGCATCAAAACAATTTTAAAATCATGTCTTAATCAAAATCATTTTATGACGCTACGGATTACAGCCGATGATCAGCCGCGAAGTAATCCCGAACCTCGCTGGGTTCTAATACATTAACGGGAATCCCTAGGCAACTTTTAAGCCTAATATAAGTGTGGAAAGGACTCGCGTCTCAGTCCAGATCCACTATTCAAGGAAAACATTTATCCCCCTTTGGGACTGAAAACCCACATTTTATTTATTTCAAAAACTGATGCCGAAATATAACAAAATCTCTTTTAACATTAAACATTTTTATTAAGGGAATATAGATCAACTCGAAACACGGGAAATATGGTACTAAATCTCAGGGCCATGATTCACAAAACTATACTCTATTAAAGTAACTGAATGGTTTTCATATCTCAAAGATTTAGACAAGGGAATTCAGTGAGGCTATTGGATATTATAAAAGGGTAATGCTAAATTGGGCTTTAAGCAATGGTTTCTCATCAAGGTTCAAGTGCTGGATCATCAAGAAGGTAGGCTTCATGAATACTAAGGGTGTTAGGGTATGCAGAAATGATCTTTAACTCAGGATATATCAGAATTGTCAAGCTTTAGGATAAGAAAGAGGGTATCAATCAATGAGGAATCACGTTGGTAAGTATCTGACTATCAGAGTTCAAGGTAAGGTTCTATAGGGGTTCAAGTTTCAGGGTGAGATATTAATACTTAGGAATCATTAGCATGTTAATCAAGAGGATCAATCAAGTATTATAACAACTCTTTATTTTATCATGGCATTCAACTATCATGAAAAGACTTTTGAACTACTTGCAATACGTACTCGAGGGTTCATGGCATCTCTATATAATTCAAAGATAAACATAAGATACGCTTGATTTAATATATCAAATGACACAGGATAGTTGTAGCAATGTATGAACTATTAGCAGTAAATATGAAGGTCAAGTTGAATCACTTGCCTTGAGATAGGCTGGTCTGGTCTGACTGGTAGGAGCAAATGGAGCTTCACTCGACCTTTATGGCAAGTTTTTCCTCGTCTCGAGATCCTACATAAATAATAATAATCCTCATTATAATATATTCTCACCAACTTAACCTATTTACAACTCGAAATTAAACACGAATGGCACTTAGGCCTATATGCACTTAATTTATATTCACTTTTAAATTACAATTGCACACACATAGCCACATAATCACATATCATATATTAATACCAAATAACACCATATATACCATAATGCAACACTAGGCTTGGATGATCTCGACTCACATCCTAAGTCACTTGGTCGCTAAACTAGACAAGGTCTTCTAATTTTGGCTTCCTAACTCGATGTGCCTTTCCTAAATTATCCAAAACCTATTGACCCTAACTTGTGCCTTTATCTCTACTGACCTTATACCATCTTACAACTATGGTGGTCGACCTAATACTCACTTCTAAGTGTTCTAAAACTATGTGATAAATGAAAACGCTCACTGGTGCAAATTTCAGAATGACAACTATGGTTTCTTGAGTGCATTAGACACTCTTAAACTACAAGTTTTCCTTCAAAACTTTTACACAAGACTCTCCTGACCTAAGGGCATCTCACAACCTTGATGTGGCTCAAGGGCCTGGCTTGGGCCTTCTTGGGCCTAAGCTAAAAGTCCAAGGTTCCCCTGTTTTTCTGGGCAGAAAACGCCCTGACTTGAATTAACTTGTGACACATGGTTCTAACTCATATCCTATGAACTATGGTTGGAAAAACTTCTCTGACACTCCCTCTAACTAAGGCCCAATTGAGCCTAATGAGGGCCTACCCATGACATGGTCAAATCTCCCTATTTCTAAGTTGCAACAAAACTGTCCCCTGCTGGACAGATTTTGTTATTCTACTTGTGCACCTAACCAAAAGACATGCAAACCTCCAACCAACTCCTAAAACCTTTTATATACTCCCAATACTAACTTCTGGTAGCTTGGGCCTCAAAGTGCACATCAATGACATGGTCAAAACTTACTCTAAACCTCAGGGTGCTAAACTGATTTTTCTGCAGAAACTATAACTCTCATTTTCCAAGGTTTTGACTTGACAAACTCAACTACCAACAACCCAATACTCAAACCAAGACTTAAACATGGTAATCTACTGAAATAACTCCCTTATTCTCAAAATAACCTTGGGTGAGATCATCCTTACCTAAGGTACAATTATGGCAAAACAAGAGAATCTACACTTCACAAATCACAAATCTTCATGCTTTTGAAACAACAAGGTATGCATTTTTATAAAAGATAATCACGAATTATTACCATGCAACAAGAAGCATAAATCAATATTAACACATTATACCTACTGAAATTAAGGCTCACTAACAAAATCTTTCCAAATGATCAAAATCTTACAACATTCTAAGAGAAATCCTCATGCATGCATGCCTTCGGGTTTTTTTCAAACCAAAACAACACATTTTCTACATATATTCCATCTTAAAATTGACATGCAAGCCTAGCATAAGGTATACCTAGATGATCACTTAGCATGCAAGGAGTTTTATCAAATTTTCACCACAAAATTCAAGTCATTATCATATAAACATGCAAAAATTGATCAAAACAACAAGAATGATTTCAAGGACCATTCATTCGGCTCCCATATGGTCATGGCCGAATGAAATAGATGGAAATGGCCATTTAATCATCAAGAGTTTCCTTCTCAAGACTTGGCACTTATCCATTCCTTGTAGTCCTCTAAAAAACAACCCTAAACTCACAAGAATCAAGGTTGTATTTTGAGTTTCACTAAAACTTTTACATGCAACCTTTAAACTTAAACTTTCTACTCAAAACTCTTTGAAATATGAGTGATCATGGTATGGGAAGTAACATTTACTTGTGTAAAGAGTGGAAGCTTGGTTGAGAATTGAAGAAAAATGGGGAGGGGTGGTTCTCGGCTAAAGGCCGAGAGTGAGGGGGAAGGAGGGCCGAGAGGAGGGAGAAGGGGAGGGAGGAGAGAGTGAGGTGTGGGTGGAGTATGAGAATGATCATGACATTTTCTTGTTTTTATGGTATTTGATTTGACAAAATTTGAGTGGAAAGGAGAATTGACAAGTCTATCCCTCCACTTATACTTGGTGCATTTTGCATGCAAGGGTAAAGAAGGAAATTGGCTAGAGAAATAAGAGTTAGTGGGGTTGGAATTGTCCTCTTTGTCCTTGAAAAGAATGAGAGGGTGGTTTGCATGCAAGGGCTTTCTTATAATTTGCTAAATATGACAACTAAAATTTATAATGATTTATTTTTATAAAATAAAATACAAGTTCAAAAATTATAAAATTTATACCATAAAATAACTTGGATTTTTAGAGACTTTATAAAATCATTTTCAAAATTTGTGAACAAAATACCTTTTAAAAGAAAATTTTTCCAAAGCTTAGAATATTCCTTATAAATCAAAAATAAAGAAATTAAATAAACTCTTGCTTTGAAAAATCATATACTACACAAAGCAAATTTATAATGCAGAAATTTTCACTCACACTAGCGTAAAATCATTGAATTTTTTTTCATTTGACTTTAATATTATACCAAATCCACAAATAATATTACATAAAATGCCGGTCGTAACAGCATTGATAAATCCTGATTGATATTCTGATGACCATATAAATTCTATTTTCATTTAAGTTATGACTTTCCTTTATCAGTACTTACTCATATAATTTATCTTGGTCATTTTCACTTGATTTCTTTTCAGAATATTAATGATGCAGTGAAAAATAATTAAATCAGTGGGAACGGTTTCAATTTTGAATTAAAACTATATCACCTTGATTAATCGAATATCTGGGTAAATGGAACGGTTTTTCCTTGAACACAGGCAAGTGGGCAAGTAATGATTACTGTTTTCTCGTGCCCAGTAACTATCCGTTATTACTGCATGTCTGACAGGTGTCCAACGGTAACATTTTTTTTCAGAGTATAAGTACGACAGAGAAAGGATTTCTTTAATCTTTTATTTCCTTCATACTTTTTCTCTCTACTTGCTTTTACTCTCTCTTTCTCTCACGTTGGTTTTTCATACAGACATTTTATCAAACACCAAACATGCACTTTTAAATCTCAATTTTTCACATGGCACCTAAGGATTTAATCATTGATGGAGCTAAGTTTGTTCCAAACAACTATGCTGCAATTCTTGATCATGCTGTAGCTCCATCTGAATTGCATTTTGTGCAAGATCTTCTTGCACACAGTGAGATTGGGTATGCACTGACCCAGCCTTCAGTCTTTTCGAGCCAACAAGTTCTGACGTTTTGGCGGACTGGGCACTTTGATGATGGTGGTAAACATGGCACTCCCAGTATTGTTTTCGAAGTGGGTGATTCATCTTATGCAGTCACTCCTGGTACAATACGCAAAGCTCTACATCTCCCAGAAAATTGTACCTTTTCAATTCCAGAAGAATCAGCTCTTCAGGAGTTAATGACAAATTTGGGGTATGAACAGAGTTTGGCAAAACTTGGGCAGTTGAAACGGGCTCATATCAGAAGAGAATGGAGCTTCTTCTTCGACTGCATCACCAAAGCTTTTGGGAACAAATGTTCAAATTTTGATGTTATCCCAATTCTGAGTCAGCACATAGGGTATGCTATTATAAACCAAACTCATTTTGATTTTGCAACTGGTATAATTGGTTTTATTGGGGATAGGATGACAGAGGATAGGAATGTTGTTTATTTTGCTAGATTCTGTCAACTTATTTATACTTTTTGTACTGATGAACCTCAATTAGTCAGTTCCTCAACCCCACCTTTTAAAGTTCCAAAAGTGCTGACACTAAGAAATCAGTGGTTAGACCATTACAGATTCCTCAGTCTGTAAAACAGATCCTAGTAAATGCGGATCCTGATACTTATAGATTTGTTTACTCTGATGTCCAACCAACAACAAACACCCAAAAACCATCATCCTCAGCACCTACCACTCATTCTACTCAACCTACCCTCAGGACATATCTCAAATCCTATCTTTCCACTTCAAAGACTGTTCAACCCTCATCCTCAGCACCTACTATGAAGCCTTCATTCTCCAAGCCAAAGAGGACAAAGACTGTTCCTTAAACACCTCAAAAGAGGAGGATTGCCTTGAGAGATGAATCTGATACTGAGGAACGGGTTCCTTCTTCAGAACCTGTTGTAAGTGAAGCTGAGAAAAAGATTTCTCAGAAGGATTCTGGAATTGGGGGATCTAGGCTTCTCAAAAGGCTTAGAAGAATGACAGTTCCTGAAACTCCCAAGGAATCCAAATCAACAAAGAGATACAAGAAACAGAGGGAAAAAAGGCCAGTTTCAGATGATGAAGAGGAAGCAGCTAAGGAAGGGGATCAGGAATCTCTGCTCTCACAAGACAAGGAATTTGCTCCAGTCACTTCTTCTCCATCAACTCCATCTCAGGAAGCTGTTTCTGAAAAGGCTAACACACCATATGTGTCTCCTGTTGATCCAGGCACAAGTGCTGATATTGATGTGCAAAACTTGGTTGTGCCTGAAGTAATTCTCTTAGAAGCTCCAACAGCAATTAATCCTTCTACAAAACCTGTTACTGATGCTGTTCAAACTCCAGAGTTATCGACAACACCTTCTCTGCATCATGATACTGATGATCAGACTTTAGGTGAGCATCAGGATTTGGCTGTTGATCAGAACTTAGAACCAGATCAGCAATTAGAGGATGCTGAAACCTCCATTGCTACTCACACTGTTGTCTTATCAGAAGATACTGATTCTTTAAGTTCTGATGCTGCAAATGCTGGAGATACTGGTGATGCTGCTCCAACTGCAGATGCTGAAGCAGCAGGTCCTTCAGGACATGCTCCTCAACAGACTATTCTAAAGTCTGAACTGGTTAAGAAGTTTGTTACCGGAGAAGCACCAATACCTTGGAGTGAAACTCCTGCAGGACAGGAGTGGACTAAGGAATGGAACTCAGTTTCATGTGTTCCGACTGAAAAGCATCTTGCTGAGCACTTGACTAAAGCTGATGAAATGTTAAATTCTGATGATTTCAAAACCCAGCTTAGAGTCACTACATTGAGTACTAAACATCTACAAGGTCTTCACTCAACTACTCATGCAGAGCTACACAAGATTCAGGAAAACTTTATCAAACAGGAACAAGTTTGGAAAATTGATAAGAAAAAGTTCTTCCAACCTACCATTGACATGATTGCTTATATTGAGAAGACTCAAGATCATCAACAAGCTCAGATTGATGAAATTCTGAAAAATCAAGCTTCTCAGCAATCACAACTGACTGAAATCCAATCCTCAGTGGAATTGCTTCTCTCTCTTCTACTACATGCTGATGCCAAAAAGGGGGAGAAAGTAATTAAGTCCAAATGCAAGACTAACAAGACACTGACAGGAAAGGATGATGAAAAAGATGATCAAGGAAACCCTGGAATGGGTAGAGGTCATAGTCAAGGTAGAGGATTCACATCAAGACAAGCTAGTCACAGGACAAGTTCTAATACTGGGAAAAGAATAAGTTCTGCTACTGGTAAAAGGATAAGTTCTGATGAACTTTTAGATCTTAATGAGGAAATGTCAAGACAGTTATTTCTTCAGGAAAATCCAAGAATGGACTTGGAGAGTTTAATGAAAGAAGAAGCCAGGCTTAAATCAGAGAAAGTCACATCTAAATCTGAAGCTTCTGGTAAAAAGCCACTTCCAAAACTCAAAGGCATTGTGATCAAAGAAAGGACACATACTGAAGCAACATTGGCTAGACCACAACCGCAGATAGATCCAAGATCCAAGGGTAAAGAAAAGGTTGGTGAACCTATCAAGGTTTATGTGCCTCCTGAGGATGAAGAAATTACTGATGAAAAGGATAATCTTGCTCTGACTTCAAGAAAAGTTCTTAAAACAACCTCTGACATGGCTCAAGTTGTTCAGAATTAAGAAATTGTAAGTTCTGATATTCAGAAGAAGCAAGTAACCTCTGACATAGCTCAAGTTAACTTGATATCAGAAGATAGATCAAAGACACTCCTACCAGGATTCACTAAAGCAAAACAGACTCAACCTTTGAAGACTACTGCAAGTGGTTTTGAAGCAAGAGTAGTTACTGGAAAGGAAGCAAGAGATAAAACTGGATTGGGAAGTGCTGATGAAAGGAGAATACATAACACTACCAATGATCCAACTTCCTTGAGTGAACAGGTATTGGAGCAACTCCTGAAAGATTGAATCAATTGGAATCTGTACAGATGGTTTACCATACCTACTTGAAAGAATACATCATGTTGTATTTCATGACAGATGGTAGGGTTTATCATATAAGACAAAATACCATTCCATTGAAGTATTTTGAAGAATTAGAGCATGTACTTTTCTTACTTCAAGTGGATGACAGAATAACAGGAACTGCTGCAAACTATTTAAAAGAACAGATTCAGAGACAGAAAAGGCTTTATTCTGTTAAGTCTGATAGTACATACATTCCAAAGTACAGAGATCACAATGGTGATATAGTTGAAATGAAGCCCAATACTGCTAAGATTATAACTACCTTTCTGGGGTACAGGGCTGTTGAATTCAATCTTGAGTCTGATAAAGCTTATTTGATCAGACTGGATCAGGATATAAGAAAAGCAAAGATCAATGATCTCAGAGCTGCAATCTTTCAAATTGGTGAAGATACTGCAGAGCTTAAAGATGCCAAAAGGAGAATGATTGATGAACTCAGATATGCTGAGAGATGTTTGTTGAAGAACTATCTCAGAACAACTCCTGACATCAGAGAGATCAGATGATGAAGCCAAGTCAAAGATCTACAACTTCTTAAATTCTGATATTTGTACAGACTGAAGTTGTTATCAGAAGTTGAATATTGGTAAAGCTTTAAGGACTGTAAGTTGTAGTTATCTAGTCTAATTCTCATGCATTTGTACTTAATATCAAATATCTATTAAACTTGTATATTATGCTAATTTACAAGTTGGGGGAGATTGTTAGATATATTTGATAATGTCATGGCTAATATAATTTATATTTAGATTTCAGATCTTACTTAACAGGACAAGTCAGTACTTAACCATTAATCAGTACTTATACTGGAAGTCAGGACTTAAGGATATCAGTACTTATATTATCAAGAGATATTCATCAGAAGTTAGATATCAGAACTTAAGTGCTGAAGGACGATCATATAAGGACGGTAGCTGATTAAAGGAAAGAAGATCGAGATAAACATAAGAAGAGATATGCATGAAGAAGGATTTCGGTGAAGAATGGAATACTTGGAAGAAAGGATATCTGATTAATATATTTTAGGAAGCAGAATTATATTCCATATCAATTAGCGATTATCTTGTAACTGTGTAGTATATAAACACAGACATAGGGTTTACACTATAAGTGTTATCATATTCGAGAAGATTATTCATTGTAACCCTAGCAGCTCTCATGATATTTGTTCATCACTGAGAGGTAACAGTTCCATACTGTAACAGAGTTTATTGTTTCAATAAAGTTTGTTTTCTGTTACTTAATATATTAAAGTTCGATTTGATTGTATTATACACTGTATTCACCCCTCTACAGTGTGTGTGACCTAACAGAGCATGCTAGTTATTGACATCCAGTTTTCATCTGTTTTCACCTGTTTTACTTGTTTTCTATAAACGAGTTATGATTTCTGTTCCTACAATTGTTTATCATAAACTGTTTTGAGTATTATTCATATAGTGGTACTGCTGAGCAATTGGTCGCTCACTCTTGCAAATATTTTGTATATTTTCACATTACAGATGCCTAGGAGATTGTGCTTTCTTGGTAAGGGCCAGTTTCCAGTTCCTCCTGTGTTGAGCTCCTCTGTGTGTGCTGTGTCAGACTAGGTGTGGTTTGTGAGTTGCTGTAGAAAGTTAGAAATGTCAGGTTATTTTAAATAAGTTGGTTTTTAATAGGTATGTAACCTAAATTATACTTGAAACTGGAAAAGATCTTGAGAAGGGAGTTATTTATATTGAAATAAAAGTAAGTGCATTGTGTTATAATTGTAACTTGATATTGTTAGAGATGTCAACTCCTGACCCCAGGGTTGAGGTCGTCACAATATTTTTATCAATAAATAAATATTATGTATTTATTCTGTGAATTATTTGTTAAATGGTATATGTGTTTGGATTTAAATATGATAAAATCTGAGCATTTTAGTTTTTATATGTCCAAAATAAAGTGTAGATTATTTTTATGTTGTTATAAGATTTTATAAAAGATTTATGGAGTTAATAAATTTTTTTCCCGAGTATTTATAAACTATTTTGTATAATCGTGAATCTACCGACTACAACCGCTTTTATGTTTTTGCAACCTGGAAGTCTCGGGAAACTCCTTCCTAACCTAATTACAATATTCCGAGCATTTTCCATATTTTGACTTTTTCGATCCTGTTAGGTCACACAACACTGTAGAAAGGGGTTGAATACAGTGTTTATACAATTAAATCAATTTAACACAAGTATGTAACAAAGATCGAGTATATTCAATAAACTCTGTTACAATATGAACTGCTGTTCTCTCTCAGTGATGAACAAATATCACTAAGAGCTGCTAGGTTACAATGTATAATCTTCTCGATAATGATAACACATATAGTGTAAACCCTAAGTTCATGTTTATATAGTACACAGTTACAAGATATATTCTAATTGATATGGAATACAATTCTGTCTCCTAAAATATATCAATCAGATATCTTCTAAAAGTCTTCCATTCTTCTAACTCTTTCCATGCATATCTTCTTTTGTTTTAGTCTCGATCTTCTCCTGTAAATCAGCTTCATTCCTTAACTGAAAGTCTTCCCGCACTTAAGTTCTGATATGACCTTAAGTTCTGATATTAAGTTCTGACTTCTAATAAGTCCTGATTTTAGTAAGTCCTGATTTGTCCTGTTGTTAAGTTCTGAAAACTAAACACAAATCATATTAGACATGACATCTCAAATATATCTAACAATCTCCCCCAACTTATAAATTATGCAAAATTTACAAGTTAATAGATTTGATGATGTCAAAAACATTTAAGTACAAATGCAAATAAGAGTTTAACTAGATAACTAACTACAACTTACAGTCCTTGTAGCTTTTATCAATCTCACTGAGTCAATCTGAATCCAAAGTGATTCTTGACAAAGTTTAATATCAACTTTTCTTCTTTAATCCTCAGGACTTGAGATAGTGTAGTCTTGACTTGCTTCAACTCTTTATTCTGACTCCCAATCTGGTAGATTGTAGTCCTTAAAGCAGAGATATGGTTTCTTTCTAAACTGTCATCCAGACTTATTACCCTTGGATGAGAAGAATCTTCATTGTAGCATAGACATTTCTCTTTCAGTATCACTTCAAGTTTAGCAGAATCCTTCTTTATTGGAATTTCACTTCCATCATCTTCAACAATATTAGGAATGAATTTTGTAACTCTTAAACCAGAAATTCTAGCTTTATCTCTTATGGTCTTCAATATGAAATTTGACCATCTACTCGTAATATCAGACTTTACCTCTAAAAGGTAATGAAAGAATTGAAGTTCTTTCAAAGATTTATTCAGCACATCTGATTCTGACATTTGATATGTCCTTCCATCTTCAAGAAATAAAATCAGATTTTCTTTGACATTGTGCTTGTCATGAGCATCCAGTACCACTTGAACAGAGATAACCTTATTAAGGTATTTCTGTGTAACATTTTCAAGAGGTCTATCGGTCAATAGAAATGGATCTCTAGTAGCGACTTCAACTCCTATCTTGATTTTAGCTACATCAGAACCTAGTCCAGCTCTGTCTCTTGGTTCTCTAGAATTTAACCCAATAGTCATGAAATGAGACTGAAAGGAATATGTCCTAAGTCCAATCATATATTAGGATTTAGGAATAACTCTTTATGTAATCTGTTTTGATTTCATTGATTTTAATAAAAGACTTGTTTTGTTTTTATTACGGGCTCTATCTATTTAAGTGTTTAAATAAGATATACCATAGTTTAGAGTAAAGCCTTTTATGGATTATGATGAGATCATAATAGTGAGACCTAAAAGATGATAACTCTAAACTTAAATAGTTCCTGATCATAGGATTACTAACTGGTAATTAATAATCCGCAAAGATCGATACATACTATGCTTGCTTCATTATGAAGGATGTCTGTTCTCATAGACATTTGTGTGGTGACACTATAGCTAGTATATAGGTGCTTATTATAGAATAAGTTCACTGAACATGACTCGCACAGCTGAACAACTGATGGAGTTCACTTACGTGTCAGCAGTTGTTCACATAGTGATAGTTATACAAGTATCCTTAGACTTGAGGTCATCATAGTCATCTTGTGTACACTGAACTATGCTTTGGTTTAGTTCTTAGTCTCCAGGGACAATTATTAGGGCTCTACTGGGTATAGGAATTTGTACACGAAGATAGTGTATGATCAATATAGGATCTACCCCTTCCAGTGAAGGAAGTGAATGTTCAAGGCTGATCCACTTATGCTAGTTCAGGAATCTCTGGCCAGAGTGAATGAAATTAGAAAGGAGTTTCTAATTTGCATAGAACTACGCGTAGTAAATGGTAAGCAAGTGATTGAATTAGATAGGCTTGACACGAGATCCATGCCTTGTATTTAATCGGGACATTATAGGGTAGAAGGAGTTTATTGTATGGTAACTATTCACTGAATAGGTTCTTGGTATTCTAAGCAGTGAATTCATATTATCCGGATAGTCGCGATATGCTGAGAAGTATCCCTCACGATGTAGAATAAATATGATTAATTAATTAATCATATTTAATAAATTAGAGAATTTATATAAATAATGATAAAATAGTTTTATTATTATTTATTTCTACTACCGGCTTAATATTGAACCTACAGGGTCACACCATAAAAAGAGAATGATTTAATGGTGGAGGAATTAATTAATAATGGCTGATAATTATTTATTTATGATATAAATAATTAATTGGCAAATTTAATAATTGATTAAATGAGATTTAATTGATTATAAATTAATTAAGAAAAGTTCTTAATATTATTAATTAAGGATTTAATTTTTGGAAATTAAATCAAGAGAGAGAATTATTTCTAAAGTGTTTAGAAAAAAGATTAATAATTAAAAGGTGTTTTAATTATTAATGAGAATAATAAATGGGATAATAATAATAATATTTATGGAAAAATTTCAGCTGAAAATTTTGCCTATAAATATACTATTATAGACCCTATTTTTATTCGAACCCCAAAACCCAAAAAGTTTGGAAAACCCAATTCTCTCCACCTCCTTCCTCCTCCTTAACATCGTTTTCTTGATGGATACCGGTAGAGTGCTACACACTTGAGGAGCAACTGCTAAGGATCTCTGATCGTTGTCTCCGAATTATTTTAAAGGTTAGATTCGATCCCTCGAATTTTTATTCATGATCTGTATGATTTTATTTGGATTTTATATGTGTGAAAGTGTTTTTCCATGCCTCCGCTGCGATTAAAATCCAACAATGGTATCACAGCATAGGTTGTATGCATATAGATCTGTGGTAAAAATTTCAGAATTTTATGTGCTTGTATGAATTAGTTATGATTTTTACAAGTTATATCATGAATTATTTTTGTTTGATGAGAAATCGTTTCTCAGAATAATTTTGAATGTTGATCTGGGTTCTACAAGTGTTGTAGATCGTCTGGATATTTTTTTCATAATTTTATGATGTATAGATTTTTTATTATGAATTTTTGAAGTTCTTATAATTAAATTCGTAATTAAATAAGTATAAATATATGTATATATAGTATATATATATATGTTTGTATTGTCTGCTGTGTGTTTTCTTTGATGCACGGAATTAAAGACAAAGCAAAGGTACAAGGTACACAACTGTCAGGCGCGGCAACCGAGGAAAGCAACGGCGGCTGCTGAAAAAGAAAAAAAAAAGGGTGTCACGCATTCCGGGAATGTGTTACACCCTGTGGCGCATTCACGGAATGCGTTACACCTTTTAATTGGTTAAAAGGGTTGTAACCCTGTGGCGCATTCATATGAATTTTCGATATGAGAGAAAGGATGATTCTGTCAACAACAGATTTCTATCTGTAAGAAAGGGTTATTAAGTGATGCCTCTTGACAATGCTCCACCCGATCTGGGAATCATCTGATTATTGATTATTGATTTGAAATATTTAATTTAAAAGGAAGAATCTCTTTATAATATGATTATGATTGTAACGTAATATAATCCCTCTAAAATTAAATAATATCAAGTAGTAATTGGCCAATGACACAACGGGCTTGTGTCGGTCATAGCCTTCCAACATGATAGAAAAGTAGTTCTCATTTTTGAATCATTGTCGGTTCGTGCTACAGCCGAGGGCTTTGATTTCGAAATAAGAAATACTTGTCTATTACATAGAGATGTGTACATTGAATAAGAATCTAAAGGTCGGTACGTGCCACAGCCGTGGGCCTTTGGGGACTGATTCAATTGTACGGAATGTTAAGTTAGACTTGACTTAGAATATTGAGTTTATCGTGCCACAGCCGAGACTCAATTATTCAAGAGGCTAAAGTTTGATTAGGGAATAACATAAGATGTAATTGACAAGAGTTGTCTGCCTATTGAACATTATATGGCGGTTCATGCTACAGCCGTGGTTGTGTAATGGAATGTAGGATCCCTATTCCCACTAGCATTATGAATGCTTAATTTTTCACGTAGGGGGTTAAATAAATTAGATAAACTAGTGGGAGCCACTTATGAATAAAGACCCGATTCATATAGTGTTTTAAAATGAAATCGAATATTTGCTAAGTGTTGTTATGTGTTTATCATTTACAGATTTACAATATATATTATGTCTTCTGCACTATCACTCAGGAGCATACTGGATGCTCACAAATTGACTGGTCCTAATTATGCTGACTGGCTTCGAAACTTGAGAATTGTTCTCAGGATTGAGAAGCTGGAATACGTGATTGACTCACCTAAGCCTACTGAACCTGCTAGTGATGCACATAATGATGAACATGTTGTGTATCGTAAGTGGATAGATGATGCAAATGTTGCTCAATGCATCATGCTAGCTTCCATGAACATTGAGCTACAGAAGCACATGAGCATATGGATGCTCACACTATCCTCATGCATCTACAAGAGTTGTATGATGTGGCGGGGAGGACAGATCGATATGAGATATCGAATGAGTTGTTCGGTTGTAGGATGTCTGAGGGATCATCTGTGAATGACCATGTACTTAAGATGATCAATTTGATTGAACGTCTTGGACAACTTGGTTTTGCCATGGATGGGGAGTTGAGCCAAGACTTGGTCTTGCAATCGCTTCCGAGTTCGTTCTCGCAGTTTGTTGTGAACTTTCACATGAATAAGTTGGATGTCAGCCTACCTGAACTCCACAACATGTTGAAGACTGCGGAATCAAATTTTCCCCCTAAGAAGAGTTCTGTTCTTCTAATTGGTGAAGGTTCCAATCCTAAGAAAAGGAAGAGGAACCCTTCCAAGAAGAAGAAAGTAGGTGAGAAAACACCGGTTCCACCAAAAGCTGAAGACCCCAAGAGCAAAGTTGTTTGCTTTCACTGTAACAAGGTGGGGCACTGGAAGAGGAACTGCAAGGTTTACCTTGCAGAATTGAAGAAGAAGAAGGGTAGTGAGACTACCGCTTCTGATTTAGGTATGTTCATGATAGAAGTGAATATGTCATTAAATCAAATTTCTACTTGGGTATTAGATACCGCCTATGGTTCTCATATCTGCAATTTATTGCAGGGACCAAGGAGAAGTAGGACTTTTGAGGAAGAGGAGGTGATTCTACTGATGGGAAATGGAGCAAGAGTTGCTGATGAAGATGTAGAATCATTTCATTTACATATGCCTACGGGCAAGACTATTGTTTTTAAAATAATTGTTATTTTGTTCCCTCGACTGTGAGGAATATTATTCCCATGTTAGACTTGGCTGAATTTTCATTTATTATTGAGAATAATGAATATTCTATTCTTAGAGATAATATTCTTTATGGACGTGGTACTTTAAATAATGGTCTGTATAAATGTGACATAATTTACTTCAGATTGAACAAACTAATAAAAGAAAAGGGATGATGAAAATCTCACTTCATTGTGGCACTGCAGTCTCCATTTAGTAGACATGGAGAGAGGGCTGCGAATTTGCTAGGAATGGTATACACAGATGTATGTGGACCAATGTCTACGCAAGCCATGGGTGGATTTTCATACTTCATTACTTTCATAGATGATAGATCTGGATTCGGATATGTGTTTGATGAAACACAAGTCTGAGGCCTTTGAAAAGTTCAAAGAATATAAGTATGAAGTGGAGAAACAACCAAACATAGTATTATAACTCTTCGATCAGATCGAGGTGGTGAATACTTTAATGGAGTGTTTCTAGATTATCTCAAAGTAAATGGTATAGTCTCCCAGTTGACTCCTCTAGATTGGTATCTGAAAGGAGAAATCGAACTTTGTTAGACATAGTTCGGTCCATGATGAGCTATGCAAATCTTCCAGTATTCCTATGAGGTTATGCATTGGAAACCTCAGCATATTTACTGAATAAGGTGCCTTCCAAATCTGTTCCTCAAACTCTGTATGAGATATGGAAAGAAAGGAAACTGAGTCTTAAACTTGTTAAGATTTGGGGATGTCTAGCTTATGTCAAGAAAGTTGACCCAGATAAGCTGGAATATCGATCCGTAAAATGTAGTTTTGTGGGATATCCTAAAGAGACTTTAGGGTATTACTTCTACACCGATCATCGGGTGTTTGTCTCCAGACATGCTACCTTCTTGGAAAAGGAGTTTATCCTTGAAGGAAACAGTGGGAGCAAAATTGAACTTGATGAAGTTCAAGAAGCACAAACTACTACAGATCGAGTGGAAACACCTATTCTGACTGAACAACCTTTTGTGGAACAGCCCATTCATAGATCAGGGAGAGTGTCTCGCCAACTTGAGAGGTATTATGGCCTTGTCATTGAGAATGACAATGAGTTGTCGATCATTGATGATGACGACCCTGTAACCTATAATGAGGCTATGAGTAGTGTTGACTCAGAGAAATGGCATAGTGCCATGAAATCCGGAATGAAATTTATGTATATGGGATACAAAAGAATGATTAGAGCAGATGGCCAGGTGGAGACCTTTAAGGTCAGGCTTGTGGCAAAAGAATTCAAACAAAGGCAATGGATTGACTTTGATGAAACCTTTTACCTGTAGCCCTGTTATAATCAGTTCGGATTTTTCTTGCGATTGCTGCTTACTACGACTATGAGATCTGGCATATAGCCAGATGGTTTTCTTTCCAAGGGAAATGAAAACCTAGTGTGTAAGATACTGCGAACCATATGTGGTTTAATGCAAGCTTCTCGTAGATGGAACATCCGTTTTGATGAGACAATCAAAGAGTTTGATTTTATCAAAAAAAACGTAGATGAACCATGCATCTACAAAAGGGTTAGTGGGAGTGCAGTAACATTTCTTGTATTACATTGAATTAGAGTTGACACACATAACAACATAGCAGACCCACTCACAAAGCTACTTTATGAAAGTCACTTTGATCATCATAAAGACAAGATGGGTATTAGATACCAGAGTGATTGGCTTTAGTACAAGTGGGAGATTGAAAGGAATATGTCCTAAGTCCAATCATGTATTAGGATTTAGGAATAACTCTTTATGTAATATGTTTTGATTTCATTTATTTTAATAAAAGACTTGTTTTGTTTTTATTACGGGCTCTATCTATTTAAGTGTTTAAATAAGATATACCATAGTTTAGAGTAAAGCCTTTTATGGATTATGATGAGATCATAATAGTGAGACCTAAAAGATGATAACTCTAAACTTAAATAGTTCCTGATCATAGGATTACTAACTGTTAATTAATAATCCGCAAAGATTGGTACATACTATGCTTGCTTCATTATGAAGGATGTCTGTTCTCATAGACATTTGTGTGGTGACACTATAGCTAGTATGTAGGTGCTTATTATAGAATAATTTCACTGAACATGACTCGCACAGCTGAACAACTGATGGAGTTCACTCACGTGTCAGCAGTTGTTCACATAGTGATAGTTGTACAAGTATCCTTAGACTTGAGGTCATCATAGTCATCTTGTGTACACTGAACTATGCTTTGGTTTAGTTCTTAGTCTCCAGGGACAATTATTAGGGCTCTACTGGGTATAGGAATTTGTACACGAAGATAGTGTATGATCAATATAGGATCTACCCCTTCCAGTGAAGGAAGTGAATGTTCAAGGCTGATCCACTTATGCTAGTTCAGGAATCTCTGGCCAGAGTGAATGAAATTAGAAAGGAGTTTCTAATTTGCATAGAACTACGCATAGTAAATGGTAATCAAGTGATTGAATTAGATAGGCTTGACACGAGATCCATGCCTTATATTTAATCGGGACATTGTAGGGTAGAAGGAGTTTATTGTACGGTAACTATTCACTGAATAGGTGCTTGGTATTCTAAGCAGTGAATTAATATTATCCGGATAGTCGCGATATGCTGAGAAGTATCCCTCACGATGTAGAATAAATATAATTAATTAATTAATCATATTTAATAAATTAGAGAATTTATATAAATAATGATAAAATAGTTTTATTATTATTTATTTCTACTACCGGCTTAATATTGAACCTACAGGGTCACACCATAAAAAGAGAATGATTTAATGGTGGAGGAATTAATTAATAATGGCTGATAATTATTTATTTATGAAATAAAAAATTAATTGGAAAATTTAATAATTGATTAAATGAGATTTAATTGATTATAAATTAATTAAGAAAAGTTCTTAATATTATTAATTAAGGATTTAATTTTTGGAAATTAAATCAAGAGAGAGAATTATTTCTAAAGTGTTTAGAAAAAGGATTAATAATTAAAAGATGTTTTAATTATTAATGAGAATAATAAATGGGATAATAATAATAATAATATTTATGGGAAAATTTCAGCTGAAAATTTTGCCTATAAATATACTATTATAGACCCTATTTTTATTCGAACCCCAAAACCCAAAAAGTTTGGAAAACCCAATTCTCTCCACCTCCTTCCTCCTTCTTAACATCGTTTTCTTGGTGGATACCGGTGGAGTGCTTCACACTTGAGGAGCAACTGCTAAGGATCTGTGATCGTTGTCTCCGAATTATTTTAAAGGTTAGATTCGATCCCTCGAATTTTTATTCATGATCTGTATGCTTTTATTTGGATTTTATATGTGCGAAAGTGTTTTGCCATGCCTCCGCTGCGATTAAAATCCAACAGAGACAGCAATTGGCTTTTCTTTGGATCTGATGGTTTGACATTTTTCCATAGAAGTTTCTTTTTGTCAGCTACTTTCATCTTGTCTAAATCAACTTGAGCACTGTCAGAGGTTGATGTCTTGATAACTCTATCAGAACTTGATGTTTCTATTGTAGCTTGCAGTTCTTCACTCTGAACAACTTGAGCACTATCAGAGGTTGTCTTTGATTCTTCAGAAATCTTCCTTCTTTTTAGATTTTGAACATCTTCATCTTCAGCAAGAGTATCATCAGAAACTTGAACCATTTTGCACACTGGTTTCATCAGAATTTGAGGAATTTTCATCTCCAATGGCTTGGTTGGTTCATCAACTTTTCCCTTTCCTTTGTCTTTGGGATCAATCTTAGTCTGTGATCTTGTTTTGGGCTTTGATGCCTCAGTATTTGATTTTTCCTTGATCACAATGCCTTTTACCTTAGGCCTTGGAGGTTTGTTTGTAACAGAAGCTTTTGGCTTTATATTTGTCTTTTCAGCTTTAAATCTATCTTCTTCCTCCTTGAGATTTTCTAAATCCATTCCAGGATTATGTTTCATAAATAATCTTCTAGCAATTTCCCTATCAAGTGTCTGAATCTTGGGATCCTTGTAGTAGATAGTAGTCTGCTTTCCCTTGAGCTTCAGAGTTTGCAGAAACTTCTGAGAGTCTTGACTTCCACCTTGTATCAGAACATCAGGCTTTGTCATCAGACTTTGCTTATCAGAACTTGATATCAGATTTTGATTATCAGCACTTGCTATCAGATTTTGAGTTTGAGCAGCTTCAGAACTTGTCTTCTTTTGAGTAGAAGATTTGCTTGCATCAGTATTTGGTTTCCTTGAAGAAAACTTGTTGTTCTGCCCTTGACCTTGATCTTTTCCATGACCTCTACTCTTATCAGAGTTTCCCTGGTCATCACCTTTGTCATCCTTCTTCTTCAGTATTTGAGTAGGAGTGCATTTGGACTTAACTACCTTCTCCCTTTTTTTGGCATCATCAGGTAGTAGGAGAGGGAGAGAGAAGAAGTTAAACTGAAGATTGGATTTCATCCAATTAAGCTTTCTGAGAGGCTGGATTTTGTAGGACCTCAGTAATTTGGGCCTGTTGCTGTTCTTGAATCTTCTCAATGGCTTCAACTTTCTCGGAAATAGGTCTGATAAACCTCTTTTTATCAAGTTTGGTCTCCATATCCAGCTTTTCAGCTTTTTCAAGAAGTTTGTCAACCTTTTCATGAGTAACAGAATCTTGACCTTGAAGTGTCTTGACACTTAGAGCTGTGACTTTGAGTTGAGTCTTAAAATCAGAACTTGTCATCAGCTCATCAGCCCTAGCAATATGCTCTGTCAGAACTGTAGAGCTTGGAATAAAATCAGTTTTATTCCACTTCTTGGTCCACTCCACACCTCTGTGAGTATCTTCCCAAGGAATAGGAGCAGCTTGCTCAACAAACTTCTCAAAAAGTGCCTCCTTTCCTAGAATGGGAGCTGGAGTATCAACAGAAACACTATCTTCAGAACTTGAAGAAAACTCATTATATTCTGATAGTATAAGAGTATGTGAGGCAACTGGAGATTCTGGAACAACCTCATCTAAATTATGAGCATCAGAATTTATCTCCAGAATTGGTTGTTGGTGTAGATAGTATCACAACATTTAAGATTGGAGAGTTGACTGTAGATGGTTGAGCTGCTGGTGTTGGAGCTTCCAGATAAAGAACAGTTGGTATATTCAGATTGTGAATATCTATTTCAGAACTTGCAGCTTGTTCTTCAACAGTATATGTAGCTTTGTCATGAATAGGAGATACGGGAGGTGTGAGCACAGTATCTTGAGCAGTGTCTTGAGCTTGAGTTGGAGATGGATAAGCTTCAAGTACAATTGGATGTGAGATTAAAGATTCCTGATCCCCTTCCTCAGCTTCTTCAGTATTCTCTAATAGAGGCTTAGCCATGTGCCTTCTTGCTCTCATTTTCTTTAATCTCCTTGATAGTGAATGAGTTTCTTTATCATCAGAACTTAAAGCTCTTTTCCTCTTCAAAGTACCTGAACCCTCAGCTTCTAAATTCTGATGGGTTGACCCTTCAGCTTTTTCTAAAAAACTATATTTTCAGCTTCAACAGTCACATGTTATGATGCATGAACCTGTACTTGCTCCTCTTCATAATCAGATTCATCCCTGAGAATCATCTTCCTTCTCTTTGGTGGAGGTTGAGGAATAGACTTTGCCCTCTTAGGCCTGGAAGATGAAGGTCTGATGGTAGGTGTTGATGGTTGTTGTTGTGAGGATTGAGCTGGTTGGAAGTATGTTCTGATGGTAGGTTGAGTTGGTTGAGTTTGAGAGATGGTTGGTTGTATAGTGGTTAGAGGTGTTGATGGAGGTTGGGATGGTTGGACATCAGGATATATGGTAGAATATGTGGCTGGGTCAGATTTTACTAAAAAATGTTTGACTGATTGTGGAATTTGGAGGGGTCTTAAAATAGTTTTCTTATTATTAGTATATAATAAGTCAGTAAATGCTCTCTTAGCAAGTTTAAATGGTGAAAGTAACTCACTTGCTAGTTGGGGTGCATCAGAGTTACAAAAGCTGTAAATAAGTTGACAGAATCTAGCAAAATATACAGTATTTCTATCTTCTGTCATCCTATCCCCTATGAATCCTAGTACAGCATTAGCATAATCAAAATGAGATTGAGTAATCAGAGCATACCCAATTTGCTGACTTAGGATAGGAATTGCATCAAAGTTCGAACATTTGTTTGCAAAAATTCTGGTGATGCAATCAAAGAAGAAACTCCACTCCCTCCTGATGCGGGGTCTCTTTAGTTGTCCAAGCTTTGCCAAAGTTTTCTCATAGCCCAGATTGGCCATTAGCTATTAAAGAGCCGGCTCCTCAACTGTTGAATAAGTGCAATTATCTGGCAATTGTAGTGTTTTTCGAATTGTGGCCAAAGTCACTACATGGGCATCCTCCTCTGTTGTAAATATAATGCTTGGACACCCATTAGCACCACCATCATCATAAACTCCTGACCTCCAGAACTCCAGCACCTGAGTCCCTGAGATTGCTTCAGGTTGGGTCAGTGCATAGCCTATTTCACTTTTAGACAAAAAGTCTTGGATGAAGTGAAGTTCTGATGGGGCTTCATCCTTGCTCAGAATAGCCAAGTAGTTGTTAGGAACAAACTTAGCTCCATTGAAAATGATGTCTTTGGGTGCCATTTATGTGAAGAATAAGTGAGAAAATAGAGTGTACACAAGGTGTTTGATAAAAGGCCTGTAAGAAAATAGCTTCTAGGAATATTAGTGAGAGAGAGAATAAGAGAGATTAGAGAAAGAAAAGTAGGTAAAAGATTATAAAATCTTTTAACTCCCATATATATACTCTCTTTTTGACAACTGTTATGATTGAAGCAGAACAGACTTTAGACACCTGGAAGCATATCATTAGTCAAAAAATTATTAGTGGGCACGGTTATTAAACAGTAATAAATGTGCACATGCAGTGTTTCAAGGAAAACACGCTTCCCACTTGCTAAATGATTATGACTGTTTTTATCTCACCTAATTATATTCTGATAAAATATGACTGTTACAGAATTTACCACAAATAAGTCAAGTAAATAAATAATATCACGTAAGCATCAGATTTTGCATCAGGATTTAATATCAGAACTTGACTATTATCAGATTTTAACGGTCATCAGAACATGGCTTTTGTACTCAAAAAGTGAATATTTGTATCTGTGATTCTTCATACAAATACTGACTTGTTTCTTTGGAGTTTAATCATTAGAACTTCCATCAGAACTTGTCCTCAGAATTTATGCATATAACACTTAATTGGTTGTCAAAAACAACTTAATCACCACTGTAATTTTCATCATTCATATGGAGTGAAAGTGTGTGCATTAGTAAAATATCAGATAAAGATTAAAGTCTGATAAACTTCAGTACATCTTAGAAATAAGGCATATGTTGGATATATTTGAGATGTCATGTCTAATATGTTTCATGTTTAGTTTTCAGATCTTAACAAACAGGAAATATCAGTTCTTACTGGAATCAGTACTTAATATCATATCAGGACTTAGTGTCATATCAGAACTTAAGTACGGGAGGACTTACAGTTAAGGAAGGAAGCTGATTAACAGTAGAAGATCGAGACTAATACAGAAGAAGATATGCAAGGAAAGAGTTAGAGGACTAGAAGAATTATATAAGATATCTGATTGATATATTTTAGGAGACAGAATTATATTCCATATCAATTAGAAGTTATCATGTAACTATGTACTATATAAATATAGACATAGGTTTACACTATATGTGTTATCATTATCGAGAAGATCATACATTGTAACCTAGCAGCTCTCGTGACATTTGTTCATCACTGAGAGAGAACAATTTCATTGTAACAGAGTTTATTATATTGAATACATCTGTTTTCTGTTACTTGTGTTCTAAATCAATTTGATTGTATTAAACACTATATCCAACCCCCTTCTACAGTGTTGTGTGACCTAACAGGTGGTATCAGAGCCTATATGTTAACACACATACAGTAAAGATCCAAAACAATCATGTCTGAAGAAGCAGAAAATCCAACCAAGCCCGCCAAAACTGAAGAAACTCCAAAGACTCAAACCCATAGTCGATATGAGACTATTAGGGTTCCCATGCCGAGACCTTCTGAGTATCCCATATGGAAAGTGAAGATGGCTATGTTTCTGGAAGCTACAGATCCAGAATAGCATGACAGAATTAATGAAGGACTACATAAGCCAACCAAACTCTCTGTTGTAGTTGCAGATCAGCCAGCAAAGACCGTACCAAAGGAGAAAAGTGAGTATACAGCTGAAGATATCTCATCTATTTCCAAGGATGCAAAGGTAAGGCATTTGCTGCATAGTGCCATTGATAATGTCATGTCAAACAGGGTATTTCACTGCAAGACTGCAAAGGAGATATGAGATGCTTTGGAAACAAGGTGTCAGGGAACTGATGCAATCAAGAAGAACAGGAGGACTATACTCACTCAAGAGTATGAGCACTTTGACTCAAAACCTGATGAGTCATTAACTGGTTTATATGACAGATTTGTCAAACTCTTGAATGATCTGTCACTGGTGGATAAGGAATATGATCTTTAAGATTCAAATCTTAAATTCCATTTAGCTCTTCCTGAAAGTTGGGATTTGAAGTCAACTACTATAAGACACAACTATGCTCTTGATGAAACTACTCTTGATGAAATTTATGGTATGCTCACTACTCATGAACTTGAGATGGATCAAAGAAGCAGGAGACATGGGAGAAAGTCAAGGACAGTTGCTCTTAAGGCTGAGGAGGAATCCCCCAAAGTGGCTGTCTCAAAGAAAGGCAAAGGAAAGACTCTCATCATAAAGTCTGATTCAAAATCATCAAGTACTGATGATGATGATTCAGAAACTGAAAGTCTACCTGAAGTAGATGATGATGAAGAGATGATGAAATTGTGTGCTCTTATGGTGAAGGGTATCACAAAGATAGCCTACAGGAAATTTAGAAGGGGAAAGAAGTTTTCCAGGAAAAGTGGAAGTTCTGATAAGAAGGGATTCAGAAAATCTGAAGGCAAAGTAGGAAAGTCTGACAGAGGAGATTAATCGAATGTCAAATGCTACAACTGTGGTGAGAAAAGCCACATATCTCCTGACTGCAAGAAAGGAAAGAGTGACAAAGGCAAGGCTCTTTTCACAAAGAAGAAAAGCTGGATAGACATTTCAGATTCTGAAGATGAGGAGAACTATGCCTTGCTGGCAAATGTTGATAGCAGTTCTGATGCTGCTGAATTAAAGGTACTTCAAATAACTTATACTTTTCATACTGATGATATTACTGAGTTGAGATTATATCTTAAAACCATGTTTATTAGCTATAGAGATCAAACTTTAACATGTGAAAGATTAACTTCTGAAAATCTTGCTTTTAAAAAGAGGAATGATTATTTAGAAAAAGAGTTAGTCATGTTCCATCAAAATCAGAAAGAAAGAGATGATGCCTTTTATGTTAGAGATGAAGTGCTAAAATGAATAAATCTCTAAAAACTAAGTTAGAAAAGGAAAGAGAGATTATCAGGACTTGGACTAACTCTGGTAGAACAACTCAGAATTTGCTAAGTAGTGGAAACTGGAAAGAGGGCTTAGGTTATGGAGATGATAAAAGTGAAAAAGGAACTGAACAAATTGAGGCAATTATTGTTAAACAGGCTACTAAGCCAAAGGTAAATCCTGTTAAGTTTGTAGCTAAAATTGTAAAGTCTGATTCTGAAAAGATGAAAGATATTAAGATAGAAGTTGAGACAAAGTCAACTTCTGACAAATTAAAATAGGATAAACTAGCTGAAGTTAACATAGGCTTAATGACAAAGAAGCAGCTTAAACATAAGCTGAAAGAGATTAGCAGTGTGAACAAGGTAAAAGCAGCTATGAAAAATAGGAATGGAAAGGAAGGTGTGAATAAAAGTAATAATTATATGCCTGTTCCCAATGCTCCTAGAAAGAAATGTTATAAATGTGGAAACTCTAACCATCTTGCTTCTTTTTGCAGAGAGAATAAGAATATAAACTATTTACCTCCTAAATCAGGAGTTAAGAGTCAGTCTATTAGATTTAAGCCACAAAATCCTTGTTTTCATTATGGTAGTATATGGCATTCCATTCATACTTGTAAGGAATATCATAGTTTGTACTACGATTATTATCAGATAAAACCTTCTTTGAAGAAAGTTACTTTAATTCCTTCTAGTGTAAAGTATGATGCAAAGTCTGATACTGTAAAATCTGATAAGAAAAATATTAGCATGAACTCTGATGTTAAATCCGATGAAAATGCTAACAAACTTAATAAGGCCAAAGGATCCAAGCAAGTCTGGGTCCTTAAAACTAACCATTAGTGGTCTTTGTGATTGCAGGGCAACCGGAAGAACATCCTAGTTCTGGACAGTGGATGTTCAGGACATATGACTGGAAATAAAGCCCTGCTATCAGACTATATGGAGAAAGCTAGTCCGTGAGTATTTTATGGAGATGGCAACCTGGGAAAAACTCTGGGATACGGCAAGATCAATCTTGGGAATGTCATCACTGAAGCAGTAGCTCTTGTCTCAGGACTTAAACATAATCTGTTGAGTATAAGTCAAATCTGTGACAGAGGTTATCATGTGGATTTCTTTGAAGAACACTGTGAAGTTATAATCAATTCTACAGGAAAAGTGGTTCTGAAAGGTTACATGCATGGTAACATTTATGAAGCCAGACTTTCAACAAGTACTGATGGTTCTGCAATCTGTCTGATTGAGTAGAGCATCAATTGAAAAAAGCTGATTTTGGCACAAGAAACTGTCTCATTTAAATTTCAATAATATAAATGTGCTTGTAAAGAAAGATCTTGTGAGAGGACTGTCAAAGTCAGTTTTTGCTCCTGATGGCCTTTGTGATTCATGTCAAAAGGAAAAACAGAGAAAATCTTCTTTCAAGAGCAAAACTGAGTCATCAATTCTTGAGCCTTATCACCTACTGCATGTTGATCTATTTGGTCCAGTCAATGTCATGTCTATTGCAAAGAAGAAATATGATATGGTTATAGTGGATGAGTTCACAAGGTACACTTGGGTGTACTTCTTGCACAAGAAGAATGAAACTGCATTTACACTAACTGATTATGTCAGACAGCTGGATAAATTGATCAAAGATTCTGTTAAAATAATAAGGAGTGATAATGGCACTGTTCAAGAATTCGATTATGGAAGAGTTCTGCAAAGAGCATGGAATCAAACATGAATTTTATGCACCTGGAACTCCACGGCAAAATGGAGTTGTAGAAAGAAAGAACATGACTCTCATTGAAGCTGCATGAACTATGCCTGATGAAGCAAAGCTGCCAACATATTTTTGGGCTGAAGCTGTGCACACTGCTTGTTTTACACAGAATGCTACACTCATAAACAAGCATGGAAAAACACCATATGAGATGGTGAAGAAAAAGAAGCCAAATCTGAAATACTTTCATGTATTTGGTTGGAAGTGTTTTGTTCTTAAGACTCATCATGAACAGCTGTCAAAATTTGATCTAAAAGCTGATGAAAGAACTTTTGTTGGATATCCACTTTCCACAAAAGCCTTCAGAGTCTACAATTTAAGAACAAGGATTGTCATGGAATCTATGAATGTTTCTTTTGATGATAAGAAGATTACTGGACTTCAAGATTTCAATGATCATGATCAGCTGAGATTTGAGAATGAAGATTTAAATTCTGATTCTGTAAATTCTGATGACTTAAATCCTGATCCTGTAAGTTCTGATGGTTTAAGTTCTGATGTCATTAAAACTGTGGTAACAACTCCAAAGGAAAATGCACATGTCCAGGGGGAGCAAGCTGAAGATCCTACCACATCTCAAGACTCTCGAGAAGCATCAGAACCCGTCACTGGCTCTTCAAGTTTTGATTTATCTAGTTCTGATGAGCCAAGTTCTGATAATTTTGGAAGCTCTGATTATTCAACTCCTGAAAAATCAAACTCAAATTCTGAAGTCTCATAGAGCATATCTATAGGGGGCATCAGAAAATGCTGATGGAGACAGCATGGATCATGAGGGAGGATCCAGTTCTAGAGATCAACTTCCATCTGTAAGAAAGTGGACTAAAGCACACACACTTGATTTAATCATTAGAGATCCTGAAGCAGGTTTCAGAACTAGAACTGCAACTTTAAATGGATGTCTCTATCATTCTTTTCTATCTCAAACTGAACCAAAAAAAGTGGAAGAAGCTCTTCAAGATGCTGATTGGGTGCAAGCAATGCAGGAAGAGTTAAATGAATTTGAAAGAAATAAAATCCGGACCCTAGTGCCAAGACCAAAGAACAGATCTATGGTGCGCACATAATGGGTGTTCAGAAATAAAACTGACAGTGATGGCATAATTACAAGGAATAAAGCAAGGCTGGTTGCTAAAGGCTACTCTCAACAAGAGGGTATTGATTATGATGAAACATTTGCACCAGTTGCTAGATTAGAAGCCATAAATATCTTTTTGGCTTATGCTGCTCACAAAAAGTTCAAAGTCTTTCAAATGGATGTGAAAACTGCTTTTCTCAATAGAGAATTGGAAGATGAGGTATATGTTGAACAACCTCCAGGCTTTGTAGATACTAAATTTCCCAATCATGTCTACAAGCTTGACAAAGCACTTTATGGCCTTAAGCAAGCTCTAAGAGCATGGTATGAGACTTTAGCTCAATTCCTTCTGGAAAGTGGATTTCACAGAGGCACAATTGACAAGAGTTTATTCTACCTCAACCATGGAAAGGACTTACTTTTGGTACAGATATATGTTAATGATATCATATTTGGTTCTACAAATGCCAAACTCTGTGAGAGGTTTGCAAAGCTAATGCAGTCAAGATATCAAATGAGTATGATGGGAGAACTCATCTATTTTCTGGGCCTTGAAGTCAAGTAAAATGAAGAAGGCACTTTTATCTGTCAATCCAAGTACACCAGAAATTTATTGAAGAAATTTGGAATGCAAGATTGTTCAACTGCATCCACTCTCATGGCCACTACAACCAATTTAGATAAGGATATTGGTAAATCAGTAGATATTACTAACTACAGAGGTATGATTGGCTCTTTACTCTATTTAACTGCAAGTAGACCTGATATCATGTATGCTACCTGTCTTTGTGCAAGATTTTAGGCTGATCCAAGAGAACCTCACTTAATAGATGTGAAAAGAATTTTCAAGTACCACAAGGGTACAGCTGATTTAGGATTATGATATCCTAGGAAATCAGATTTTAAGCTAATTGGCTACTCAGATGCAGATATTTGCAGGATGCAAAATAGACAGGAAAAGCACTAGTGGAAGCTGCCAATTTCTTGGAGGCAGATTGGTTTCTTGGTTTAGCAAGAAACAGAAGTCAATTTCCACAACAACTGCAGAAGCAGAATATATTGCTATAAGAAGCTGTTGTGCACAGATTCTTTGGATGAAGAATCAGTTACTGGATTATGGGTTAGAATTTTCTAAAATCCCTATTTACTGTGATAATCAAAGTGCTATTGTTATGACAGGTAATCCAATTCAACACTCAATGACAAAGCACATCAGCATTAGGTACCATTTCATAAGGGAACATATGGATGAAGGTACAGTGGAATTGCATTTTGTTCCAACAGATCAACAGCTAGCAGATATCTTCACAAAACCACTATGTGATGCTACCTTTATAAGATTGGTAAATGAACTTGGAATGGTTTCAGGTTATTTCTCTAAATCTGCTTAGTTTTTGTTCTCATGCATCAGACTTTATGATCAGTATTTACAGATTGTATTATCTCTATGTAATATGTGCTTAATTTGAAAATTCATTAACACAAGTAAATTCTGATATTGGGCTTAGTCAAGTTTACTTTGTGTATCTTATTACTAAGTCACAAACTAGAATCTTGTTCTTATCTGTCAAATTCTGATTTTAGTAAATCTTAAGGATGAACTACATGCTGATAAGCCTCACTTATCAAAAGAAAAGAAAAGAAAAGAAAAAAAAGAATAAAAGTCAGGTACTCCTTTTAGATCTAGAGTAAATATGTGGAAGGGAAGACCCAAGTGCATTGCTGGTATTAAGTAATATGCATTAGAAAAGCAAATAAATTTTCTTGGTGACTTTTCACATTCTCTGATTACTGGAGAAATACTCTGACAACAGCATAAATTCTGATAAGCAGTCGTGACTCACTTACACTGAGAGGCCACTGTAAAAAGGAATTTCAAAAGATGCATAAAATGAGCACAAACAGTTGAGGTGGACTCATGCATAAATTTGTTCTATAGTAGACTTCATGATTGATGACAGATTTTAAGCATTTTTCTCAGTTAAGCCTTATTTCTAAGATGTACTGAAGTTTATCAGACTTTAATCTTTATCTGATATTCTGCTGAATGCACACACTTTCACTCCATATGAATGATGAAAATTATTGTGGTGATTAAGTTGTTTTTGACAAACAGTTAAGTGTCATTTGCATAAATTCTGAGGACAAGTTCTGATGGAAGTTCTGATGATTAAACTCTGAGGAAAACAAGTCAGTCTTTGTACGGAGAATTACAGAAACAAACATTCACTTATTGAGTACAGAAGCTAGATTCTGATGACTGTTAAAATCTGATATAAGTTAAGGTCTAATATTAAATCCTGATGGAATCCTTGATGCTTACGTGGCATTTTTCTTTACTTGACTTATTTGTTGTAAAATCTGAAATAGTCATATTTAAATCAGAATATATTTGGGTAAAATAAAAACAGTCATAATCATTATGGGTAAGTGGTAAACGTGTTGGTCTTGAAAAACTGCATGTGCACAATAATTGTTAATTATTTCCCGTGCCCATTAACTCCTGCTTTAACTTTTTACTGACTGTTATTATTACACATCGGTCTAGGGAGTCGAGGCATCATTATTTTTACTTGTAATTATTAAACAGTCCTCGTGTCCCTTGGTATTCTATTGGCTATTTAAACTGACTATTCATCGCTGCCAAATCATCTTCCGTTTTCTCACAAACTCACTCTCTCTTTTAATTCTCATCATTTTTCTTTTTCATAAACAAAAATGATTCATTTCAACTTGTTCATGAACTATGAAACTTTCAATATCGAGTTGAGTTGTGATGATTGGCAACAGGAGTGGCATGTCACTGCCATTCCTGAAGAACTCTGGAACTCCGTTCCACAAGAGGTTCACACAGACCTCTTGTTCTTTTCAATGGACTACCATCTCCATTTTGATCGATTGGAAGAAGAAATGAGAGAAGCTCTCCGTCAGCAAGAACGGATCATCCGTCTTGCAGTGCTCTTTGTCAGCAGCAGAAGGAACTAGTCGATAGGGCTTCTTAGACTAGGACTAAGGCTGTTGATGTTAAGAATCTTAGAATAGGACTATCTTGTAATTTTTGCATGTAATTGATAAATTTCATGAAATGTACTCACCTGATATATTAATGAAATTTCCTTTAATTGCAAGATTTAGTCTCTGTTTCTCAAATTATGTGATTGTGCATGTTTTAATTGCAATTTGTTAATCTTTACTTCATCTATTTTTCACTTTATCCTGTGATGAATTTTTTTATTACAATTATGGTCAATAATAAATTTTGTTGATTTGAGGATGAAACAATTGAAGCACGGGTTCCTGCATCAGAACCTGTGATAAATGAAGCTGAGAATGTTACTTCTCAGAAAGAAAGAGCAGCTCAAAGTTCTGATACTTTGAAAAGGAAATCTATAAATTCTGATGCTGCAACAGCAACTCCTTCTTTGGCAAGGATATTGAAGAAAATGAAGGCTAGGAGGTATTTGGCTAAATCTTCTTCAGAAGATAATGAAGAAGCAGAGGAAGGGGATCAGGAATCTCTGATCTCACAAGAACCAATCATTATTGAAGCTCTGATTTCTCCAGCACAAGCCACAGACACTGCTACTAATACAGTGGTTACCCCTCCTGACTCTCCAATAAAAGCTACAGATGATGCTAAAGAACAAACTGACAACTCTGAGATAGATATTCACAATTTGAATATAGCTCAAGTTCTTTATCTGGAAGCTCCAACTACTGAAGCTCGGCCATTTACAGTCAAATCTCCAATCTTAGATGCTGAGATACCATCTACATCAAAGAGACCAGCTCTGGAGATAAATTCTGATAATCAGAATTTAGATGATGTTATTCCTGAATCTCTAGTTGCATCACACACTCTTGTACAATCAGAAAATGATGAAACTTCCTCAAGTTCTGGAGACAGTATTTTTGTTGAAACGCCAGTTCCTATTCTGGGAAAGGAAGCTTTGGTGAAGAAATTTGTTAGACAGGATGCTCCTGTACCTTGGGAAGAAACTCACAGGGGAGTTGAGTGGACCAAGAAGTGGAATGAATCAGATTTTATTCCATGCACCAAAATTCTGACAGAGCATGTATCAAAAGCTGATGAGTTATTGTCAAATTCTGATTTTAAGACTCAACTCAAAGTTACAGCTATGAGTACAAGAAGTCTTCAGGGTCTACATTTTATTACTCATGCTAAGGTTGATACACTCAAGGAACAAGCTGATAATCTAGATTTACAGCTCAAGCTTGATAAGAATAGGTATGTCAGACCTACTCTTGAGAAAATTGAAGCCATTGAGAAGGTTCAAGAGGAGCAACAGGCCCAAATTGTTGAGCGTCTGGTTAATCAATCTTCTCAGAAAGCTCAATTGGATGAAATCCAATCTTCAGTTGAACTTCTTCTCTCTCTCTCTCTCTTACTTCCTGATGATGCCAAAAAGGGGGAGAATGTAGTTAAGTCCAAATGCTCACCTACTCAAGTACTGAAGAAGAAGGATGATAAAGGTGATGACCCGGGAAACTATGAAAAGAACAGATGTCAAAGAAAAGTTCAAGGAAAATCTTATATACAGAACAAGTCAAGTTCTGATGCTGTGAATGCTCAAAGTCTGAAGTCAAGTGCTGATAAACAAAGTCTGATGTCAAGTTCTGATATTCTGATTCAGTCAGGATCAAAAAACTCTCAGAAGTTTATGCAAACTCTGAAGCTAAAAGGGAAGCAGACTATTGTTTATTACAAAGATCCTAAAATCCAGACACTTGATGAGGAGATAGCAAGAAGATTATTTCTGAAACACAATCCATGAATGGATTTAGAAGCTCTCAAGGAGGAAGAAGCTAGATTTGCAACTGAGAAGACAAATCTTAAGTCTAAAGCTTCTGATGCAAAGAAACCTCCAAGGCCTAAGGAAAAAGGCATTGTGATCAAGGAAAAGTCAAATTCTGAAATTTCAAAGTTCAAGACTAGATCACAGACTGAGAGTGATCCCAAAGACAAAGGGAAAGGAAAAGTTGATGAACCAACCAAGTCACTTGAGATGAAAATTCCTCAAGTTCTGATGAAACCAGTGTGCAAAATGGTTCAAGTAACTGATGATAATCTTGTTGAAGATGAAACTGTTCAAATTCTGAAAAGAAGAAAGATAATTCAAGAATCTAAAACAACCTCTGACACTGCTCAAGTTGGTCAGAATGAAGGACAACAAGCTATAGAAGAAACAGCAAATTCTGATCAAGTTGATTTGAATAAAAGGACAATTGCTGATAAGAAGAAGCTGTTATGGAAGAAAGCTACTCCAGTTGAACCAAAATCCAATCTCATGATTAATCAACTCGCTACATTTGGGTTGAGAGCCAAGCAACCTAGAGATAGATCTGGATTAGGTTCTGACGAAGAGAAGATTCAAATAGGAGTAGAAGTTACTCTAAGAGATCCTTTTATGTTGACAGACAAACCATATGAACAAATCAAACAAAAGCACATTGATAAGGTGTTGTCTGCTCAAATCGTGATAGATGCTCATGATAAGGAAAATCTAAAGGAGAAATTGATTTTATTTCTCTATGATGGATTAACTTACAGACTAGCTGATACTGATGTACTAAAGAAGTCTGTCAGAGAACTTCAACATATTCACTATCTTCTGGAAATAAAATCTAATGTTACAAGAAGATGGTCAGAATACATTTTAAAGGCTATAAAAGATCTACTCAGAATCTCTGGTATAAAGACTTCTCATTACAATCCAATGATTACTGAAGATGATGGAAGAGAAATTCATATGCTGAAGAATTCTGCTAAGGTGGAAGTAATTCTGAAAGGAAAATGCTTATGTTATACTGAAAACTCTTCACATCCTAAAGTTATCAGACTTGGTGATGGACTTGAAAGAACATCAATTCAAGCTCTCAGAACAGCCATTTATCAGATTGGTGATTGTAAAGATGAAGAACTGATGTAGGTCAAAGCACAGTTAGTTGAAATTCTGAGGAAAACTGAAGACAAGCTGGTAAGATATTTTGTTAAGAATCATTATGGATTTAGATTGATCCAGTGAAGTTGGTAAAGCTAAAAGGACTGTAATTTGTAATTGTTAGTCTTATTAAACTCTTATTGCATTTGAACTTAAATGTTTTTGACATCATCAAATCTATTGACTTGTATATTCTTGCATAATTTACAAGTTGGGGGAGATTGTTGGATATATTTGAGATGTCATGTCTAATATGTTTCATGTTTAGTTTTCAGATCTTAACAAATAGGAAATATCAGTTCTTATTGAAAGCAGTACTTAATGTCATATCAGGACTTAATGTCATATCAGAACTTAAGTACGGGAGGACTTACAGTTAAGGAATGAAGCTGATTAACAATAGAAGATCAAGACTAATACAGAAGAAAATATGCAAGGAAAGAGTTAGAGGACTAGAAGAATTATATAAGATATCTAATTGATATATTTAGGAGACAGAATTATATTCCATATCAATTAGAAGTTATCTTGTAACTGTGTACTATATAAACACAGACATAGGTTTACACTATATGTGTTATCATTATCGAGAAGATCATACATTGTAACCTAGCAGCTCTCGTGATATTTGTTCATCACTGAGAGAGAACAGTTCCATTATAACAGAGTTTATTATATCGAATAGATCTATTTTCTGTTACTTGTGTTCTAAATCGATTTGATTGTATTAAACATTGTATTCAACCCCCTTCTACAGTGTTGTGTGACCTAACAGCATAACTAAGAACAGTCCTTAAAATCTGTCATTAATAATGAAGTCTACTATAGAATAAATTTATACAAGAATCTACCTCAACTGTTTGTGCTCATTTTATGCATCTTTTGAAATTCCTTTTTACAGTGGCTTCTCAGTGTATCGGAATTTATGCTATTATCAGAGTATTTCTCCAGTAATCAGAGAATGTGAAAAGTCACCAAGAAAGATTTATTTGCTTTTCTAATGCATATTACTTAATACTAGCAATGCACTTGGGTCTTCCATTCCACATATTTACTCTACATCTCAAAGGAGTACCTGACTTCAATTTTCTTTTCTTTTCTTTTCTTCAGATAAGTGAGGCTTATCAAGCATGTGGTTTATCTTTAAGATTTACTGACATCAGAATTTGACAGATAAGAAGCAAGAATCTAGTTTGTGACTTAGTAATAAGATACACAAAGTAAATTTGACTAAGCTCAACATCAGAATTTGCTTGTGTTAATGAATTTCCACATAAACAACTAATTCAAACATGAGATTTCTAGTATGTTAAAGACAACTAGGTCAGCATTTAGCACAGTAATCCTCATTGGATTGAATAGTCACAGAACATTCAAAACACTTTCAGAGTATATAGATCCACATGAGATAACAATCAGTATTTAATGTATTATAATTTAAGCACAGATTACATGGAGATAAGACAATTTGCAAACACTGATTATAAAGTCTGATGCATGAGAATAAAAACTAAGCATATTTTGAGAAAGAACCTGAAACCATGCCAAGTTCATTTACCAGTCTTGTAAAATTAGCTTCACATAGTGATTTTGTGAAGATATCTGCTAGTTGTTGAGCTGTTGGAACAAAATGCAATTCCACTGTACCTTCCATCACATGTTCCCTTATGAAATGGTACCTAATGCTGATGTGCTTTGTCATTGAGTGTTGAACTGGATTACCTGTCATAGCAATAGCACTTTGATTATCACAGTGAATAGGTATTTTAGAAAATTCTAACCCATAATCCAGTAACTGATTCTTCATCCAAAGAATATGTGCACAACAGCTTCCTGCAGCAATATATTCTGCTTCTGTAGTTGATATGGAAATTGATTTCTGTTTCTTGATAAACCAAGAAACCAATCTGCCTCCAAGAAATTGGCAGCTTCCACTAGTGTTTTTCCTGTCTATTTTGCATCCTGCAAAATCTGCATCTGGGTAATCTATTAGCTTAAAATCTGATTCTCTAGGATACTACAATCTTAGATCAGTTGTACCCTTGAGGTACTTGAAAATTCTTTTAACAGCTATTAGATGAAGTTCTCTTAGATTAGCCTGAAATCTTGCACAAAGACAGGTAGCATACATGATATCAGGTCTACTTGCAAATAAATAGAGTAAAGAGCCAATCATACCTCTGTAGTTAGTAATATCTACTGATGAACCAGTATCTTTATCTAACTTGGTAGCAGTGGTCATGGGAGTGGATGCAGTTGAACAGTCTTGCATTCCAAATTTCTTCAGTAAATTTCTGGTGTACTTGGATTGATTGATAAGAGTACCTTCTTCATTTTGCTTGACTTGAAGTCCTAGAAAATAGCTAAGTTCTCCCATCATACTCATTTGATATCTTGACTGCATTAGCTTTGCAAACCTTTCACATAGTTTGGCATTTGTAGAACCAAATATGATATCATCAACATATATCTGTACCAAAAGTAAGTCCTTTCCATGGTTGAGGTAGAACAGTGTTTTATCAATTGTACCTCTGTGAAATCCACTTTCCAGAAGGAATTGAGCTAAAGTCTCATACCATGCTATTGGAGCTTGCTTAAGGCCATAAAGTGCTTTATTAAGCCTGTAGACATGATTTGGAAATTTTGAATCTACAAAGCCTGGAGGTTGTTCAACATATACCTCTTCTTCCAATTCTCCATTGAGAAAAGCACTTTTCAAATCCATTTGAAAGACTTTAAACTTTTTGTGAGCAACATAATCTAAAAAGATTCTTATGGCTTCCAATCTAGCAACTAGTGCAAATGTTTCATCATAATCAATACCCTCCTGTTGAGAGTAACCTTTAGAAACCAACCTTGCTTTGTTTCTTGTAATTATGCCATCACTGTCAGTTTTATTCCTGAACACCCATTTTGTGCCAACAGTTGATCTGTTCTTTGGTCTTGGCACTAGGGTCCAGACTTTATTTCTTTCAAATTCATTTAACTCTTCCTGCATTGCTTGCACCCAATCAGCATCTTGAAGAGCTTCTTCCACTTTCTTTGGTTCAGTCTGAGATAGAAAAGAATGATAGAGACATTCATTTGATGTTGTTGTTCTAGTTCTGACACCTGCTTCAGGATCTCCAATTATTAAGTCAGGTGTATGTGATTTGGTCTACTTCCTTGCACATGGAAGTTGATTTCTAGAACTGGATACTCCTTCATGATCCATGATGTCTCCATCAGCATTTTATGATGCTCCCCCTGTAGTTATGCTCTCTGAGACTTCAGAATTTGAGTTGGATCCTTCAGGATTTGAAGAATCAGAGTTTCCAGAATTATCAGAATTTGGCTCATCAGAACTTGATGAATCAGAACTTGAAGAGCCAATGATAGGTTCTGATGCTTCTTGAGAGTCTTGAGTTGTGGTAGGATCTTCAGCTTGCTCCCCCTGAACAGGTACATTTTCCCTTGGAGTAGTTACCACAGTTTCAATGACATCAGAACTTAACCCGTCAGAACTTACAGGATGAGGATTTAAGTCATCAGAATTTACAGAATCGGAATTTAAATCTTCATTTTCAAATCTCAGCAGATCATGATCATTGAAATCTTTAAGTCCGGTAATCTTCTTATCATCAAAAGATACATTGATAGATTCCATGACAACCTTTGTTCTTAAATTGTAGACTCTGAAGGCTTTTGTGGAAAGTGGATATCCAACAAAAATTCCTTCATCAGCTTTTAGATCAAATTTTGACAATTGTTCAGGATGAGTCTTAAGAACAAAACACTTACATCCAAATACATGAAAGTATTTCAGATTTGGCTTCTTTTTCTTCACCATCCCATATGGTGTTTTTCCATGCTTGTTTATGAGTGTTGCATTCTGTGTAAAACAAGCAGTCTACACAGCTTCAGCCCAAAAGTAGGTTGGTAGCTTTGCTTCATCAAGCATAGTTCGTGCAGCTTCAATGAGAGTCATGTTCTTTCTTTCTACAACTCCATTTTGCTGTGGAGTTCCAGGTGCAGAAAATTCCTACTTAATTCCATGCTCTTTACAGAACTCTTCCATTATTGAATTCTTGAACTCAGTGCCATTATCACTTCTTATAATTTTGACAGAATCTTTGACCAATTTATCCAGCTGTTTGACATGATCAGTTAGAGTAGATGCAGTCTCATTCTTCTTGTGCAAGAAATACACCCAAGTGTACCTTATGAACTCATCCACTATAACCATAGCATATTTCTTCTTTGCAATAGACATGACATTGACTAGACCAAATAGATCAACATGCAGTAAGTGATAAGGCTCAAGAATTGAGGATTCAGTTTTGCTCTTGAATGAAGATTTTCTTTGTTTTGCCTTTTGACATGAATCACAAAGGCCATCAGGAGCAAATACTGATTTTGGCAGTTCTCTCACAAGATCTTTCTTTACTAGCTCATTTATGTTGTTGAAATTTAAATGAGAGAGTCTTTTGTACCAATTCCAGCTTTCTTCAATTGATGCTCTACTCAACAGACAGATTGCAGAACCATCAGAACTTGTTGAAAGTCTGGCTTCATAAATGTTACCATGCCTGTAACCTTTCAGAACTACTTTACCTCTAGAATTACTTACAAATTCACAGTGTTCTTCAAAGAAATCCACATGATAACCTCTGTCACAGATTTGACTCACACTTAGCAGATTATGTTTAAGTCCTGAGACAAGAGCTACTGTTTCAATGATGACATTCCCAAGATTGATATTGTCATATCCCAGAGTTTTTCCCATGTTGCCATCTCTATAAGAAACTCCTGGGCCAGCTTTCTCCACAAAGTCTAATAGTAGGGCTTTATTTCCAGTCATATGTCCTGAACATCCACTGTCCAGAACTAAGATATTTTTCCTGTTGCCCTGCAATCTAAAAGACCACTATTGGTTATTTTTGAGGACCCAGACTTGCTTGGATCCTTTGGCCTTATTAAGTTTGTTAGCATTTACAACGGATTTATTTCAGAGTTTATGCTAACATGCTGTTTATCAGACTTTATACCAGACTTTGCATCAGACTTCACACTAGAAGGAATAATACTAACTTTCTTCAAAGAAGGTTTTATTTGATAATAATCATAGTACAAACTATGATATTCCTTACAAGTATAAATGGAATGCCATAAACTACCACAATGAAAAAAAGGATTTTGTGGCTTAAACCTAACAGACTGACTCTTAACTCCTGATTTAGGAGATAAAGAGTTTATATCTTTATTTTTCCTGCAAAAAGAAGCAAGATGGTTAGTGTTTCCACAGTTATAATATTTCTTTCTAGGAGCATTAGGAACAAGCATATAATTATTGCTTTTATTCATACCTTCCTTTCCATTCCTAATTTTTCTAGCTTACTTTACCTTGTTCACATTTCTAATCTCTTTCAGCTTATGCTTAAGCTGCTTCTTTATCATTAAGCCTATGTTTACTTCAGCTGGTTTATCCTGTTTTAATTTGTCAGAAGTTGACTTTTCTTTAACTTCTGTCCTAGACTCTTTCATCTTTTCAGAATTAGACTTTACAGTTTTTGCTATGAACAGGATTTACCTTTAGCTTAGCAGTCTGTTTAACAATAATTGGCTCAATTTGCACAGTTCCTTTCTCACTCTTATCATCTCCATAACCTAAGCCCTCTTTCCAGTTTCCACTACTTAGTAAATTCTGAGTTGTTCTACCAGAGTTAGTCCAAGTTTTGATAATCTCTCTTTCCTTTTCTAAATCATCTTTTAGAGATTCATTCAGTTTTAACACTTCATCTCTAACATACAAAGCATCATCTCTTTCTTTCTTAGTTTGATGAAGAAAAACTAACTCATTTTCTAAATAGTTATTTCTCTTTTTAAAAGCAAGATTTTCAGATGTTAATCTTTCACATGTTAAAGTCTGATCTCTATAACTAATGAACATGATTTTAAGATATAATCTCAGCTCAATAATATCATCAGTATGAAAATCATAAGTTGTTTGAGGTACCTTTAATTCAGCAGTTTCAGGACTGCTATCAGCATTTTCCATCAAGGCATAGTTCACCTCATGTTCAGAATCTGAAGTGTCTGTCCAGCTTTTCTTTTTTGTGAAAAGTGCCTTGCCTTTGTCACTTTTTCTTTTCTTGCAGTTAGGAGATATGTGGCCTCTTTCACCACAATTGTAGCATTTGACATTTGAGTTGTCTCCTCTCTCAGACTTTCCTCCTTTGCCTTCAGACTTTCTGAACCCTTTCTTATCAGAACTTCCACTTTTCCTGGAAAACTTCTTGCCCTTTCTGAATTTCCTGTAGGCTATCTTTGTGATACCTTTCACCATAAGAGCACACAGTTGCATCATCTCTGCATCAGCATCCATTTCAGGTTTGTCAGTTTCTGAATCATAATCATCAAAATATGATGACTCTGAATCAGACTTTATGATGAGAGCCTTTCCTTTGCCCCCTCTTTGAGGCAACCACTTTAGGAGATTCCTCCTCAGCTTTAAGAGCAACTGTCCTTGACTTTCTTTCATGCCTCTTGCTCCTTTGATCCATCTCAAGTTCATAAATCTTTAGCATACCATAAATTTCATCAAGAGTAGTTTCAGTAAGGTCATAGTTGTCTCTTATGGTAGTAGACTTCAAATCCCAATTTTCAGGAAGAGCTAAAAGGAATTTTAGATTTGAATCTTTAAGATCATATTCCTTGTCCACTAGTGACAGATTATTCAAGAGTATGACAAACCTGTCATATAATTCAGTTAATGACTCATCAGCTTTTGAGTCAAGGTGCTCATACTCTTGAGTGAGTATAGTCCTCCTGTTCTTTTTGATTGCATCAGTTCCCTGGCATCTTATCTCTAAAGCATCCCATATCTCCTTTGCAGTTTTGTAATTAATTACCCTGTTTGACATGACATTATCAATGGCCCTATGCAGCAAATGCCTTACCCTTGCATCCTTGGCAATAGATGAGATGTCTTCAGCTGTGTAATCACCTTTCTCCTTTGGTATGGACTTTGCTGGTTGATCAGCAACTGCAACAGAGAGCTTGGTAGGCTTATATGGTCCTTCATTAATCCTATCAAGGTATTCTGGATCTGTAGCTTCCAGAAACATAGCCATCTTCACTTTCTATATGGGATACTCAGAAGGTCTCAGTATGGGAACCCTAATAGTCTCATATCGACTGTGGGTTTGAGTGTTTTGAGTTTCTTGAGTTTTGGTGGGCTTGGTTGGAGTTTGTGCTTCTTCAGACATGATTGTTTGGATTTTTACTATATGTGTTTTAACAGAAAAGCTCAGATACCAATTGTTAGGTCACACAACACTGTAGAAGGGGGTTGAATACAGTGTTTATACAATTAAATCGATTTAACACGAGTATGTAACAAAGATCAAGTATATTCAATAAACTCTGTTACAATATGAACTGTTGTTCTCTCTCAGTGATGAACAAATATCACTAAGAGCTGCTAGGTTACAATGTATAATCTTCTCGATAATGATAACATATATAGTGTAAATCCTAAGTCTGTGTTTATATAGTACACAGTTACAAGATATATTCTAATTGATATGGAATACAATTCTGTCTCCTAAAATATATCAATCAGATATCTTCTACAAGTCTTCCAGTCTTCTAACTCTTTCCATGCATATCTTCTTTTATTTTAGTCTCGATCTTCTCCTGTAAATCAGCTTCATTCCTTAACTGAAAGTCTTCCCACACTTAAGTTCTGATATGACCTTAAGTTCTGATTTTAAGTTCTGACTTCCAGTAAGTCCTGATTTTAGTAAGTCCTAATTTGTCATGTTGTTAAGTTCTGAAAACTAAACACAAATCATATTAGACATGACATCTCAAATATATCTAACAGATCCGGAGTACGGTTTTCCCCGTGCGGGTGCCGACGCAAAATTTTCGATATAATATTCCTTTCGGTAAATCGATAAAACCCGTAATTTCGAGAAACGGGATCTTTTAATTAAACTATTATATTATCTTCTCATAATACGTGTAACCAAAGCGTTGAGACCAAGTCTGTAGTTACCAAATGTATGGATTTGGATAATTATCCTAAAACCGATACCGATTTGGAATTGTTTTCTCAAATAAACGTAATATTTTATACTTGGTATGATCCAACGGAGTACCAATATTCCGTAAATATAAATAGCCTTTACCGTATTTTATTTTGTATAGAAAATCATTTGTAGTCAGTAAATTATATAATTTTCAGAGAAAATCTTTATATTCATAATAGTTTCTGAGAATCAAACCCTAATTTGAAGGCGTTACCGATATCCGATTGTGAAGCTCGAGTAACCAAAACGAAGATCTTGAAACCTACTATCAGAATCAAGGACTAGTTTTTCTGCAGAATCAAAGGTTATTTTTCTATATTTTTATTTAATTTTGAATTATTTTGATTTAAAATATGAATTTTGTTCCTGATGTTGTTTGTGTGATTTGATGCTTTCATGTTGTAGATATTTTCTTCCTGATCATTTTGGTATATTATATGACTGTTTTGAAGTTCAATAACATGTTCAAATCTGTGTTTTAATTTTGAATTATGAAATTAGGGTTTATAGTTCGTATGAATGTTTTCAATTGAATTTGGGGGCTTCTGTTCTAGAGGTTATTGGATTGATTGGTTGGTAGGGATTTGTAGAGCTTGAAAAGTGGAATCGGTTAGTGGTGGTTTCATGTACAAACGATATCGGAATCGAGCTGGCTGGAGAAAAGAAGAACTCGTCGTCCGACGAGTTTTCTTCGGGATTTTCCGGCCAACTCATGGGTTATTGGGATGATTTGATTGCATGGTTATATTCCTTGTGAATTATAGAGTAAATTTGGAGGAGATGGTGGTGTGAGGATGTCAGAATCATGTTCTCCGGTGAAGCTCTTGCGAATCTACGACAGGGCTGTCATATTTTCAGTTTAGTCCCTGAATTTTTGGGGAAGAAACAGTTAGGTCCCTGTAGTTTTCAGAAATTACATATTTTGAATTCATGTTTTAAAACTTTATAAAATAATATTTTCTATTTATTTTAATTTCAGAAATTTGATTTCAATTATTAAAAATTTCAAAAATTATTATTTTAATTCTAAAAATTAATTTTAATTTAAAAATAAATCTGAATTAATAATTTAATTAATTTTAGTTGATAATTAATTAGTTAATTGGTCAATTATTTCATATATTAATTGATTAATTGATTTAATTAATTATTAATTAATTATTAATTATTTATTTATTTTGATATAAAAATTCCAAAAACTAGTTTCGAGTTTTAAAATATTATTTTAAATTATTTTCAAGGCTCGATATTTGTTATAAAATGATTTTAAAGGCAGATTCGGGCAATCAAACCCTGTTTATTGTTTTAAAATGATTCAACGGCCCGTTTTAATTCCGAAAAATGTTTAAAAATTCATATTAAATATCCTAAAAATCATTTTAACGCCAAATCTTCTTTGAAAAAGTATTTTCATCGAATATCTTAACGTGTTATGTGCTATATGTGATCTGATTGATGTGTTATATGCATATATGTGTATTGTTTGACTGTTTTAATCGTGATTTTCAATCTGTAAATCGGATTTGGGTGAAACGAAGGGTTGATAGAAATTTATAACGAATAGAATTAAGTGCGAATAAGTATTGATAGACTTATGATGTCTGAGCAAAAGTAGCGAGGCGTGGGAAAGGGAAGCAAGTAGTCGATGAATAAGATTCGGTAGACGAAAGCAAGTGAAGAGTTGGCGAGAAAAGATAAGGCAAGTATTTCCGAACCTTCTTGATATGTTGCAAGTATTCTCGATCTTTACTGTGATATATTGCGAGTAATTGATTAGTTCTACTTTATATTGCAAGTGCTTTGAAACACTGAACCCTAAACCCTGATTCCAGTTATTGATCTTTGAGTCATAAGCCTTATTCTTTTTAAACCATTGATTGTTGAATACCCAAATACGAACCACCGATATACGATACTACTCCACAAATACATATAAACTAAATACCGATCACTGAACCAGAATTTTTTAACATACAAATCTTCATACCTTATATATTGAAAGACTAATCCTTATAACCACGAGACCTTGATTGTTCTGTTATCTGATTCTTTTACCGGCTAATAGCCAATCCTTGTAATTACCATGTTATCCCCTTGTAATAATTCCAAATCACCTTATGCTTGAAAATCAATGTTGATTATGATTCTGTTTACTGTTTTACATTGTTTATTCTGTTATTGTTATAGAATTGGATTGTTTTATAAAATGTAGACCAGATTCATGGTCAGACCAGATTGGTGGTCATGTTAGGCCAATGTATGCCTTGGATCCAGTAATTAGAGCAGATCTGTGTGCCTTGCTCGGGGTTATTGCGTGATTGATCAGTAGCCTAACCTTGGTTTTTAAATTAAAAATGAATATCCAATTATAATCATTGCTTATCCACAAAATTTATACCTTAAATCATTTCACTTGATCATTATTTAATCTCAGTATTGTCAATGTGACTTCCTGAGCTAGTTAGCTCATTTGTGTGATTCTGTTTATGTTCTTTTCCAGTTAAGAAAGAAACCACTGGTAGCGAGGATCCCCAACCAATTGCACGAGCTAGGATTCTAGGTTGAGCGGAATAAGCTAGCTGAAGACTTTTGTAATAGTTTAAGTTTGGAAGTTTGTAAGAATGTTTAATATTCAGGTGTACATTTAAATAGTTGGGGTTTGGAACGTTTGTAATATAAGTGTGTGTTTGTGGCTTGTGTGCATACTTTAACCTGTTGCGATCCGTGGATAAAGGTAAGTAGGGTCACTGCATACTATTATTATCTTCATTATTATTGTCATAAGCAGGTTTATATATGGTGTGTGTGTGTGTGTTGTGGACCCCAAACTTCTGACCCGGGTTTGGAGAGCGCCTCAGTCACAACCTTTTCTTGACCTCCGTCCTGCTTCAGTGCATCATCTAAAGTAGGAAACATAGAAGAAGCTTTTAAAATCGCACAACTTTTAACAAATGCCTGCATCCTCAAGCTCTCCAGTTGCACTACGTCTTCTACCACTCATCATTTCATCCTTTCTCATTTTAAAAGCGCTAGAGAGGCGAATATTAGAAAGGAAATATTTATGTATTAACATATTAACACATACAGAAAGGTAATGCAAAACTTTGAACTCAAATAGAGATGTACATGTCAAGACCACCACATCATATCAGACGGAACGCTGTCAGTTGAACTATTTTATGGTGCATCATACTATATAATAAGATTGAAGAATCAACACCTGTATCTAAGTACATATAAAACCACTTAAACAATGTATATATCCTTCATTGTGGCAGCTTCATTATCAGAATGAATAATAACTTGATTATATATGTTATTCCCAAATAATCTAACAAAGAATTATAGAAGGGGGTTGAATGTTATTCTGGTTTCTTTTCGATTCCAAGAATTATTCTACTTCAAATATATAACAGTGTTTGATTAAACAAAAGTGCGGAGTGAAAATATTGAAGTAATCAACACATAAAGTAATTAAACACAAGTATTTAAAAAATTTCCTGGTGGATTAAACTTTTCCACCAGATATATATATATATATAATCGAGAACTCTGTGACACCAAAATTGTGCACGGCTGCTTTCAAATAGAGTTACAAAAGAACAGAGAAATTCTTCATTATTACAGCTTTATCTATTTCTCTCGTCTATTGCTTACTTGCTTGATTGATTACATTTATTCTACTTGCTACTCTTAGTTTATATATCACCAAGTTACATGGTAAAAAGACAAACTAATAAGACAAAAGTATCTTAGTCTAATTACATGCTTCGTCATTTCTCTATCCAGCAACTTTGAATATCTTCAATTTAGCATGAAAATGGAAATGCTTCTTTGTTCTCTTAAACCTGTAAATAGGATGCCACATTTCATTTGCATCTAATCAATGCATGTGATTGTCAAGTCACTATCAACTGCTATTTGAATTTGAACATCCGTTGAAACTGTGTTGAATCATCCGTCGAAGCTTTATTAGATCATCCGTTGAATGTGACTTGGATCATCGGTCGAAACCTTGTAGAGTCATCCGTTGAAATTTTTCCATAGTAGTTAACTCTATTTCACTTATGAAAAATTACAAGGCATATAATATTTACAATTAGCCAACCTACTTTGCATATCAATATAGCAGTCAACATGACTTTAAATATCCTACAACTCCTAGATCTCCAAGGTATTGTAGTATACAAAAATGTGTTACAAAACTTATTGATACATAAGCTACTCTCTCAACGGATGTAAAGGTGATCATTTATCGAGAGCTACAAAAACACTGAATTAAATCTACTAAGGTGTTTTGGTGAACTTATCATCAAGCCTATGACATATTCCTAACAACATACTTCACTTAAGAGGTGATGAGTTTGTGATCAAGAATAGTGAGGAGCTGGATACCTAAAGTACCTAGATGAATGAGAGCACCAATGAGGTGAACATCGCCAACAAGAAAACTGACCAATAGTGTAACAAATTAAAGGTTTAAAATACATACAATGAATGATATTAAGATAAAAGATTATGAAGCTAATGAACACTTACAGATTCTTCCAAAATAAATTGTAGTCTTTATAAAGTTGCCAAGAAAAATATTGATCAAAACTTTCAATTACCTTGAAAATTTACTACATTGGTCGAAGAAATTACATTTGTTTCTCCAGTAGTTTTGTTTGCAGAACTGGTTTTGACGAAATAGTTGTAAACTTGATCAGCATTTCTATAATTTGGTTTTGTGAGAAAATTGTGTTCTTGCATCAAATATCTGAAATACCTAAAAAAAATTAAAAGTTTGGTAATTATTTTGAAATAACCTTTTAAGCTAGGGGTGTCAAATATTCAAAAGAATAATTTAGTGTGGGGTCACATCTCAAACATCTGAACACTTGTCACTTCTGTACTTCCTCGTATCTTTAACATACCCGTCTTTCTCTCTCTCATCATTTCACAAATATCCGTAAAGTGCCATCACAAAAGAAAACAAACCCCCCCCAAATCTTCAATCTCAAAACACACACAATGCAATACAAGAACCAAGTCAAGTTTTGGCAACTCTCCTCCTGAGCCTGGGTAAGTTTTGGCAACCAAGTCAACGTCCAAGATGCCAAATCTCTCCTCCAATGCTGTCGTGACCACAGCGTCAATTTATTCGACAATGCAGAGTCTACGCCAACGGCTGAGCCGAAGAAATCATGGACCAATCCATTCGTGAACTGGGCTGGAAAAGATCAGACATTGTCATCTCAACAAAAATCTTTTGGGGAGGTCCTGGCCCAATGACATAGGGCTGTCAAGAAAATATGTTGTTGAGGCAATGTAGAGGTGTTTGAAGGGACTTAATATGAGTTATGTTTTATGGTTTATTGTCATAGGCCTGATCCGAGTACTCCTATTGAAGAGATTGTGAGGGATATGAATTATTTGATTGAGAAAGGAATGACATTTTATTGGGGGACTAGTGAGTGGTCAGCTCACCAGATTACGGAGGCTTGGAGTGTCGTTCGGAGGTTCGGGCTTATTTGACCTGTTGTTGAACAACCTGAGTATAAGCTCTTATATAGGCATAAGGTTAATTGTGCTCTTTAGTGTTTTGTGTTGGTTTTTGTTATTTGTATTTTTGTGGGATCATGTTTATGGAAATGTGGATGTTGAAGGTTCTTTTTACGAGATATTATAGATGGTTAGAGGCTTAGAGCTAATGTAGACAAATTTTGTAGTTTACGCTTTTGAATGTGAAATTGGTGGTATGATGGTAAAGGTTTGTATTTGATATTGTTAATGTTCGAATATATGATGGAAAATTTGGGTTCCAAGTTGTTATTGTCAAGGTATTTGATTGTGTGTTGTGATGTTTTAAAAGATGGTGCAAATTGATAAAGATGACTAGATAAGCTTAAAGAAAAAAATAAGTTACCTAGGGTCTTGTGAATGGTATCTGAGTTGACTATGTTTGTGAAAAATTTCAAATTTTGTGTTTGTATTGTTGAGATTGCGAAGCTGTATAAACAGTAGACGTGATAACTCAATATGAGAATAATACTAGAACAGTACAGGTAAATAATACAATGTCTACACTAAAAATCAGGAAGAAATGAAGACAAGACAAATACAAAGAATCAAAAGATTAGAAGAAGACTTGAAGTTTGTTTACAGGTCACTTAAAGAAGTTCATTAATATGTTCATGACTCAGTGAAGAATAAAGGTTAAAGACTTTCAGGATTTCAGAAATGTTAAAGATTCGGTGTAAAAGTGCCACAAGAAGATTTCAACGTATCAACATTGATTGAAGATAGACAGTGTTCGAAGCATAGGAATATGAAGAATTGAAGACGTGGTATAGACATAGGTTAAAATAGATAGCTGCAGTCTTGAAGTTATACTCACTGAAAGGAGTTCATTTATATGTTCAAGCGTTAGTGAATTACAGTGAATGAAGTATTCAAGATTATAGTAACAATGAAGACGTTGTCTATGTACCAGAAAAGATTCCAGTGAAAGTACATTTATTTATTGACAGTCAGTGTTCGAAGCAATGAAGTTGTTGCAAGCTTAACAATGGAATCAAGGCCATAATATGAAGACCTGAATCATAGTTAATCGTCTGTGACCCAGACCAGTTGCACTAGGTGTCAACAGCTCGTGAAATGAATCTGAGTATTATTTATAGAAAAAAATTTAAGTTGAAAAGCGTACTTGAATTGAACATTTATCTGTTAAAGTACGAGAAGAGGTGTGCAGGGTATATAGCTAAACAGCTCGAGAAATTGGTCAAGTTTAACTGTTAACTTAAACAAATTTATTTAATGGACTTTAATATAATTTATTTAATAACTTAAAATGATTTATTTTATAAACTTTAAATAAGTTTATTTTATAAATTTAAATTAGTTTATTTATATAAGTTATATTTAAGATTATTTTATAAATTAATTTAGTTACAATTTAAATTTAAATAGAAAAAAGAAAAAGGAAAAAGGGAGGTGGCCATTTTGTTTTGTTTGTTTACAAGGGAAACTAAGTACTAGTACTTCCATTCTGGTCGCCAGTGAACATACAAGGGTGAGTACTTGGTCGCAAATTAAGATCAAACAACTCAATTAACTAAGCAAAAGTCCCATGACCTCCTCTAGTCGCCATAAACAAAAAGGAAGCATGGTAAATTATTCAAGGCAATTATCTCCCTTTGGTCGCATGTAAAGAAAAGAAGGTCCCTGGTTGCAAGTCACATCTCAGCCACAATTTTATTGATCCAATCAATTGATTTGTGTGGTTAATTTTTGACCACATATTTCAATTGATATATAAGTCTACACTCAAGAAGCAGAAGATTTAACAATTCAGTTTGTATTGCTCTGTTTATCTTCTTCTCCAACAACGAGAGCTGATAAAACAAGAAGCAAAGATTTACAGAGAAGTTCAGGAAACTTAAATATCCGTTTAACTTCTCACCGGAGAAACATTATAATGCCCGGTTTAACTCTTGTATATTTATAGGGGCATTATAATCGTTATCCGGTAATTAGATCCTTAAACAAACAAAAGCTAGATCATTGTATAGGATTTAATTTGTAATATCTTTGTAGAAGCAATAATATTGTTGTTTTTGGATTGTAGCAGATTAATTTATTTACTGGAGTGTAGCAACCCGCGAGGATTTATATATGAATACATACTTCCCCGAATATCTTGCGTTCCTTGTTTTATTGTTCTAAATACTATTCACCTCAAGAACACAGCACCACTAACCGAACACTAAATTATATATCCGCAAAAAATCCGAAAGAATTTTTTTTAATTTAGTGAGTATAGTATTCAACCCCCTTCTACGATACTTAGGGACCTAAAAATTGGTATCAGAGCAGACTGATTGATACACAAATCAAGATCCTTATCCCGTACAGTTCGGTGTGCAGAAGCTGTTTGGACTCTAATCGATGAGAGACCTTGTTAAATTAATTTATTTTATTAATTTAAATTTACATAAATTTATTTTATAAATTTGATTTAGCAAATTCAATTTATAAATTTAACTTAAATGAGTATATGATATAAACTTGAATAAGTTTATTTTGTGAACTTAATTTAAATAAATTTATTTTATAAATTTGACTTAAATAAATTTATCATTTAAATTTTAGTAAATAATTTTTTTAACTTAAATTAGCTTTTCGGTACATTTTATTTTGTAAAATGCCTGCCAATTTCTTGTTTGTTTGGTACATCCAATTTTCAATTTGTGGCTACCAGATTTGGTTAACAAGTTGGTCAAGTACTATGAGTGTGGAATGAACGCGCGAAGGAATAAAAGAAGGAAAAGGCAATAAAAATGACGGTACATGCGCGGGAAAAAAAATAGACAGGGGACCAATGTTGTGCACGCGCAACAAAGTTGTTAGTTGTAGATGCATGGTGTATTACACGCGCCAGGCAGCAAGGCAGATTGGAAACAATTTTTGATTAGTGACCTACACGCCCTGTACGCGCCTGCAAGTACAGAGAAATAAACAAATAGGGGTTGTACTATTACTGATTCCAAGGATTCATCTAGCACAAGGAGTCGTAACTAAGAGCTTTTCAAACGAAAAACTAACTCCTAACAATTGGATCGCAAGTTAGAAGCTTCAAGGGAATGTCATTCAGAAGTTAGAAGTGCAAGGCAGGAGTAGTGAATGCACAAGTTAGGACTTGGTGATTTATTCAAGTGCTAAACAACTCCTCCTTGTATGCGCAAGTTACCACAAAAAAAATCAAGTACGAGTATTACCCTCTTGTCGCAACTCAGCCTCTGCTGCAACAATTGTATCTCCTCCTAATATACAAGAGTTCAATTCCGCTGCTATCAATTTATTACTTTTGATTATTTTTTTAATTTAAAATTTTTAAATTTAAATTTTTCTTAGATAATAATTTAAATTTTATTTAATTTTTAAGAAAATTCAAAATTCTTGAAAACTAAATTTTTTGTAAATATTTATTTTTGATTAATTTATTTTCTAAGAAAATTAAAAAAATTAGAAATTTAATTTTTTCTTAAATATTAAATTAAGGGTTCTCAAAGTATTGGTAGACTCAAGATTCCTCCGAACACAGATTTTGAAGATAGTGGTTTTCTTATTCCAAAGAAGCTGATTTCAAGACCTACAGAAGAAAATTGTGAAATTCCTTCAAAGGCTTACTCCATAGGATACCACTGGATTTTCAGATGCAGGAAATGAAGAAAGTTTCTACGGGAATAATTATTCTCGAAGATTTTAAAGACAAGTCTAATGATTCCAGATTGTACAGTCACACAATGGTATGTACCAATGCTATATTTATTCAGAAATCAATGAGATCATAAAGAAAGGAATCGAGGAGGTCAGGGAGGATAGTGGGAACATACAAATATCTCAGTTACAAACATTAAAGTTGGAACCTCAGGACAGAATGTAAGAGTTACTGATAGTTGAATCAGAGGAAGCTCATGTATAAATACTTGAGAGACTGGACAATAGGGCAGTGTTTCACTTATTAGGGAAGTTTAGTCGCATCAGATTCACAAGAAGTACATAAGCTATATCTAAGGATCAAGCCTATCTATTCTGAAGTAGAGACTCTTAAAGATTCAGTTCAAGAGGTGGTTACAAGACTTAGATGGTGACATAAACAAGATTTAATAGCTACAGTTTTGACAAAAAATATGTATCAAGTAACTATCAAGGGTTTGCTACAACAGAACAAGAAGCTTGACAAACAAGGATGAGTAGGGAGTCAGTTGCCGAGTCGAGACAAAGGTGGAATGTTTTCTTAAGGAAGCAGCCAGTCAAAACTTATAGTGCATCGAGAAAGAGTTGGGATGGATCAGATGATGAGAAGGAAGATCATGAATATCTTGCTTTCATAGCAATCTCTGAAGATGGTCCAACTGACATATCCCAGGTTTCAATTTCTTAAACCACTGCAATATTTTGCTCTCAATATTCAATGCATGATAAGATCTTAGTATTTAAATATTTAACACTCGCACAAGCTTGATAGCGTCACATATAGATAATTCTGATCTAGTTCACTAGAATATTTTTCTGGTAACTATGATTGATGTTTAACTTATGCATGTTACTTTAGATGATCTTAAATATGTGTTTGAATATTTATTGAACATGATTTATTGCTCTAGCGAGATATAAGTTTTCCAGCATATAAGACCTTTGTTTATGCTTATTTTCTGTACCTTATCGTAATGTGATTTATTCATTTGATATGAATTGTTTGTTAAGATATATTAGTTTATAATTGGATTGAGACAACTAGATGAGATACATCAACAAGATTGGTCTAGATAGAATTAGTGGTTTATATATTAATTCTATTTGTTCCATATCAAGCCTATCTTGCTTAATTCTTATGTGTAATATTTTTGAATGAATGTCATGTATTTTTAATGAAATGCTTGCTTATTTCAATGCCATGAATGCATCTCTTAGTACTTGCATTAATTATAGAAAAACATGTTTTAGGATTATAATAGGGCAAAGACTGCTAGTCCTCCTTATGTAAGGTTGGAACCATTTTTCCTTATCTTGGAGACAAATTTGTCAAGGGTATTAAAATAGAGAAAATGGTCAGTCAAAGATAAGAATCATCATGATAAGGTTGCAGCTGTTGTTATCTCTATTTATAGTAAAATATCTAATCCCTCTGGATCCAAACTGATAAGTTGGGTACAAAGAACTGTTAATCTATTTGTGAGTGCAGGACATAACAGGTTAATTGATTCATATGCATTCTTGGTAATTTATACTCCAGGCATATGATCAAAAAAAGAGCCTCACAATAAAATGTGATTAACAAAAGTTATTCTGTCAATAATATTTGGAGATGAAAGCAAAGGTTTTCATCATGGGACAAGCTATACAAAAAAAGGGATGTCACCATGGACTCAACAATTAGTATCACTGATAATAACTAATCACTAGTGTCACTGATAACATTTGAAGCATCTTTCTTGTTGAAGAATCAATGCACAAATCCTCATATCAGATAGTTCTGCATCAAAATACAAAATATCAATTCAATGAAGGATTAGTGTCTTGCTCTTCTTAGAGTAAGGAAATGTTATGCTCGTGGCTAGGCTGGAATCTCAGGAAAGGTGAGGTCAATGGTTTCTACTATTAAGCTTCATCTAACAAAAGTTTAGTTGTGACATTAGAAGCTCTCACCCTTGAACATAAAATCAAGGAACTCTTTTATAAAAAGGGATTAGTGAGAGGACTGCCTCATCTGGAATTCAGAATGATGAAAAATGTGAGGCATGTCAGAAAGAGGAGTCAAAGACAATATCACATCAAAGTAAGGATATACCTTAGTGATGATTGATGACTACTCTTAAATCAAAGTTGTTGTTCGTGCGTTCTCAAGACAAGACATCACATATGGTGATTGATCACATCAAAGAAGATCAATCTGGAAACAACTTTAAAAGAAATGATCTTGTGGTCAAATGATGGGACTGAATTCAAGAAGTAGTTCTGATTAATATCTGTAACATCAAGAATATTCTAAAACATAGTCAACACTTGGAGCTCCGTGTCAAAATGGAGTGGTATAAAGAAAGAAACGGAACTTGATTAAAGCTACAAGGGAAATATCAAGAAAATCAAGACTTTCTAAATACCAAAGGGCTGGAGCAGTCAAAATAGTTTGCTACAAGTAAGATTATGCATCGATCAGGATGTACACATGAAGACCACTAATGAGTTAATGGCCTACAGAAGCTAACACTGGATAACCTGAAAGTGTTTCAAGAGAATGTTCTACAAAAAACAAATAAAGAAATGTTTTCAGTTGTTTGAAGATCTTGACATTTGCAGCTAAGACTTGTTAGGATATTTTCCATGGATACTTAGTGGAGTATACAACCTACAGGGCATTTGTGGTTGATCAACATAAGGTGATTTACAGTCTAAGTGCACAATTCAACAACTCCATGCTCCAAGCTGCTACAGGAGAAATTAATGGTATTGATGATTCATATCCAAGTAGCGGAATGGCAGTGTATAACACAACTCATTACTTCAATGAAGCCATTCACCAAGGGTAAGGATTTTCAGGAATACCAGCAACAACTTAGGGGGAGCAAAAGCATTATCAACTAGTCAGACACAACACCTCATTATAAATCAAGAGGACACAACAAGAACATATCTGCTGAGATAAAGGGTTTGATGTCAATGTTATCCCCAGAGTCTAGTTCTGAAATGATCTAGATGGTGGATTAATGATTAGCAGGGCTACTGAGTATGAATGATTATATCTCTAGTTTTCTATCTGAAGAGGAAAACTAAGAAAGTTACAGAAGCTCTAATATATCCGGATTAATTGGGTGATTGCAAAGCAAGATGAACTCAATCATTGAGAAAGAAGATTGTAGAGAATATGGTATCCAAAACCAAACGATAATATTATAATTGGTACAAGGATAACCAGAAGTCAAAACTGGATGCTAGGTTATTATCTGGAAGCAGTATCTAGCAGAAAGCACCACTAATGAGACTTGACGATATTATGACATACCAGGCACCTGATGCACATTCTAACTTGGAATTGGACTCTATTGAATGTGAACAAGTGCACTCTTGGTTGGTGAGTTAAAAGAGGAAGACAATGCACAACATTTCATGGAATTTGCAGTTGTAGATCTATTGGACTCTGTATATCTCTTCTTCACAAGCTCACTTCAGTTGGTGTGAACTAGTATACTACTCAAGAAATCATCAAGGACATGGTATGGCACTCTAACTGAAGTTATAATTTAATATGAATTAGTAGAGTCATCATATTGATAATTCTCTTTATCACTAGGCACAAACATAATGTTATACATGTGTAGTGATATGATGATAATGTTATATATTGGTCTACTAATAAAAACTTGTGCAAGATTATTTGCTAAGTAATTGCAGAGTAAGTATGGAGGAGCATGTTGTAAAGGTTGCAATTCTAATTATTATTACTACAAGCAAAAGTAAACCAAAAGAATGAAGAAACCACTAAAGCTTGATCAGTGCAACTCAGGTAATAATAACAAGCTATAGAGGTATGACAAGCTCACTCTTTCACTCAAATGCTAATAGACAACATGTAATGTTCTCAAAATGCCAAAGTTCAAGATTCCAAGTTGATCCTAGATAATCCAATCTTATAGCTACTAATAAGATTATTAGATATCGTAAGGCACTACCAACTCTTGGAGTAAAGTACCCTATAGATATTGTGCTTAACATATTTGGCTATATAGATATAGATTACGCAGGTTGTAAGAAAGACATGAGAAGCATCTCTGGAAGCTGTCAACTCAAATGACAGGAGAAGCATCTCAGAAAGCTGTCAACTTCATGGAAGAAGATTGAGTTCTTATTATGATAATTAACAATGTCAAATCCAACAAATCTGTGGAACACTCTATGACAAGGCACCTTGACACCAGGTATCATTTATTTCAAGAGCATGTCTTTTAGTCAAAGAGTTACTTGCAAAAACATTTATTAAATCACTTGATAAAGTTAAATTTTCAAGACTGGTTTAGAAATGTGAGATACCATTCATTGCATATTAGTTGGAAATCTCATCTGTTAGGATTTCTTTAAATGAGTTCACAAAAATTAAATTTTCAATATTTAAAGGACTTGTGAATTTATCAGTAATCCAGTACCTCGTACTTAGTGCTACTATCTTGATTATCATGATTACAATGACATATACATTTATGGTAATTAAGTATTATATCATTAAGTTTGAACATTATTTTAATTGATTTAAATTATGATAGGAGACAATTCCATTCCATATCAGTCACATACTTTAAATAAAATTAAAATAATAAGCAGCATAGTTATTTGTATCATGTAGAAATAATTATGGTATTTTTAGTATTAATGATATTATTTAGAATCTTTATTCTGAGTAATCAATGTTCATTACTAAAATCACTAATATTAGAAGGTGAAGTATTTTCTAAGTTATGTGTATAAAACTTTCAATATTTTATATGCTTAGAAAGTATTTCTGAAATTATTAATTATCCAGTAAGTGATTGCCATATATATAAGTCATGTATCATATTGGTGATTATTCAAGGATAATTATAAATATCTAAGTGCTAGTATCTAACTCATAGATATTTAGTATTTATTTTTTCATTATTTATTTTCGGATGTTTGGATTATGGAAATTGAAGCAATTCAATGATTTTATTTGCTCCATCATTCAAACTAACTTAAAATAAATAAGCAGCATGATTAATCATAACAAAATCTATCAACGATTGATATCTAGTATATTGATTATGACTAAATTGTTATTGGTTAATTGTGAGACTTTGGTTTTAGTGAATTTAGCAAATTTTACATCTCAAGAATTCACTGAAATCAAAATCATGATTGTAGCATGATTAGTTGTGAGTTAATTCTTGACTTATGTCAGTTAATGATATTTAGTTAAGATTTTAACTATGAACTAATTGTGAGGTATTAGTATTTATGGCATTACTTAAAACTCCTCTAAGTAACCATGCTTATCAACGGTCACTTATACAAATATACAAAGTGTGAAATTTTTTCCTAAGTGCAACTATGGTCAATGTGGATAATACTTTATTAAAAGTAACCATATATTGTCCAATTAGAATACTTTTTAAACTTATTTGCAAATTCCGGAATACTTTGATGTAGATGCAATAATCAATGGATCAAAGTATATGGAACTTAGAATGTTTTTCTAAGATTGCAAACAAGACAATGTCGGTTAATGTTGCTTTATTTATCGAACCAATATTGTTTGAGATATTACAGTTGTTAGGAGTTAACAGTTGTATAGAATATGAAATTGAAAGCTAATGTTTATTTAATAGATAGTTGGTATTTAATTCATTGATATCTTATTTTAATATTTAAAATAGGGTGCAACATAATTATTGGTATCTAAAATACTTGAAAAGTATCATTTAATGATATATTTTTGATATTTTATTGCAAATAGTTATGATATTTTAAGTTCTAGTGAATTTATATGTTTTGCTATATCTGAAAGATTCACTATAATTTGAAATCAGCAGCATAGTCATTCTTATTAAGATTATTTATCAATAAACAATGTTGCTGATAATAATTTTATAAATTTGGATTATGGAGATTTTGACATGAATGAGAATTGCTTAGACTTTACCCTAAGTGATCAATGCTATTATAAAAACTCATTCATATTGAAAGATAAAATCTTTCTTTCTCTTCTTAAAACTGCCAAGTCATGAGTCTGTGTCTTTTTCATATTAAAAGACATGATCATTTATCTCTTTATGCATAAAAACAGACTCGTGCACTCGAACAATTTTAAGACAAAAATCAAACTTCTTTTTACAGTGGTGATTACTTATTTCATGAAAATCTTTGTGAAATCACTATTGTAAATCCTTTTTCTCAAAAGATTAAAGGTATAATTTTCATTCATTATAGATTCATGTGCATTCTATTTACTTTGCCATTTATCCTGTAATGCAGGTTTAGCCTCCAATGGCCTTCTTTCATCTGATAGTCATGAGGTTTAAAACCCACAACTTCTATCCCAGACTGTAAAGACAAACATAGAAATATAACCAACCAACACTCTCTTACCACTAAAATGAAGTATAAATGAGTGTGAGGGAGAAAGTGCCTTAGTGCACCACATAAGGAAGGTCCTGAAGTCAACCCAACAGCTCTGTCTCCTACAAAGATGAGTAGTATTAAAACTGAGGCAACTTCTAACCCCCATACATCTTCTCAAAAAGATGTAATGGATAATAAAAGGCATAAAAATAGTTACTAGATTCATCCTCACAACAGGGTGCGTCTATTGAAATTCACATGTCGGTCAGGGTATCCGATGTAGTGTCACCACCTCAAATATAAACAATTCTTGATGCACAAGGATAGGTTACACACACAAAGGAAGAGTTAACGAAAACAAGATTTTCAACCATTATAAGGCCAGATTCGATTGTTCAAGGTTCTTTAATGGACCAATTGCCTTTACAGGTGTTAGGAGAGGATATTGATCCAATAGCCATATATCAGTGGTCAGTGTCTACCTCCCCAGGCTTAAATCCCCTGGATGCATTTGCGGATAGTGGGTCTGACATAGGTGCAGATCGACAACTTGTTGACAATGATACAGATTTACTTGATGGGTCACAAGGAAATGTCTTCACATGTATTACAAGGAAACTTTGATCTTTATGCTAAATTCTTTGGATCATTGTTTATCTTCCCAGAGTTTAAATCTGGAACCCTAAAAGGGAAACTAGCAACTTGTAGATTATGACTCAGATTCATCTGACGAGTCTAACAAGGATGGGGATTTGTGAACTCCCATTGCACCATATGTGACCTCCTTAAGGATGACTATGGTGATTTTCCTTGCAGGTATAGCTGAATTTTGGAGCTATGAGAGGAGTGATACACTTGTAAGAATGAGTGCAAACACGAGTGGAGAGAAGAGTGAAACACTTATGAGGTACACGAAATAGAATCATATACTCACAGTGAGGAAGAAAGAGAAACACCATATCCCATTCCCTATCCCTAAACATGGTTCTTGATACTTCGGGACCTAACTAGGGATCCAACTTGATACTTCACCTCAACTCTATTTATGACTAGAACCTAACTCTTAAGGACCTAACGTATACAGATTGGATTCAAATAGTTGGGACTAATAATTGTGATCGAACAGTTAGAAGGTATAAGGATGTCGGGAAGGTTGGTTAACAGGATGATCAACGGTGAAGCCACTTTTTTGCAGCATTTGAAGGGACATGGGTGATCAGACTATGACTTGTTATTTCTTTTCCAACTAAGTAAAATATGAGAACTCCTTCAGATAAAAGCATACATTTTGGGGGAGATAATAGCACAAATAATAGTTTGGAGGATTCCTCAATTAAGGGGGAGAAATAGCAAGCATGAGGAAAAAGGTAAAGCACACGTACACTACACCACACCACACCATTGTTATTTGAAATTACAGATCCTATTGTACAGGAGAGATGGTAAACACGTAGGTGAGTTCCTAGTTATCAAAAAAAGTGGTTTGGTTCATCACTGTTCTTCACAAGGGGAGAAGCTGTTTTCTAAAAGGGGAGTACCATTGGTTTTTATATGCGGATCCTATTGTACGGGAGAGGTGGTAAACGAAGGTGATCTCCTTTAAGCAGTTGATTCTCATAGGAGGAGAAGCAAGAGAGATCTGTGCTTTTCAATAAGAAATGTGGTTGAACAAAAGAATTTGCTGATGATTGCTTCAATATTGAGAAGTTTTATTTTGCAGAGATTTGAAGAACCAAGGAAATGAAGATAAAACTACTTGAAGATCTGTTCAGTGCTAGAGGAACAAAAATCTTTCATTTCAGTTACTCAAGAAATCTGGAAATGCGGAATTTGATTCAGAAAACCAATAGCATTATTCGCAAGTCCTAGTATTTTACTTTTTCTAGTTGTTAGTTGAGTTATCCTCTCTATTTATTTGGTTTGTTATGTTTAATAATCAAATAGGGGGAGATTGTTGGTGAGATTGCAAAACTGTATGAACAGTAGATGTGATAACTCAACACGAGAACAACACTAGAACATGATAGGTAAATAATACTACATCTACACTAGAAATCAGAAAGAAATGAAGACAAGTCAAATACAAAGAATCAAAAGATTAGAAGTAGGCTTAAAGTCTGTTTACAAGTCACTGAAAGAAGTTCATTAATATGTTCATGCCTCAGTGAAGAATAAAGGTTAAAGACTTTCAGGGTTTCATAAATGTTGAAGATTCAGTATAAAAGTGCCACTAGAAGATTTCAGTGTATCAGCATTGATTGAAGATAGAAAGTGTTCGAAGCATAGGAATCTGAAGAATTGAAGATAGGGTATAGACAAAGGTTAAAGAAGACAGCTACAGTCTTGAAGTTATACTCATTAAAAGGAGTTTATTTATATGTTCAAGCGTTAATGAAGAACAGTGAATGAAGTATTGAATATTGTAGTAACAATAAAGATGTTGTCTAAGTACAAGAAAAGATTTCGGTGAAAGTATATTTGTTTATTGACAGTCGGTGTTTGAAGCAATGAAGTTGTTGCAAGCTTAACAATGGAATCAAGGACATAATACGAAGACCTGAATTGGAGTTAGTCGTCTGTGAACCAGACTAGTTGCACTCGGCGTCAACAACACGTGAAAGGAATCTGAGTATTATTTATAGAAGAATGGTTAAGTTGAAGAGCATACCTGGATTGAACGTTTATCTGTTAAAGTACGAGAAGAGTTGTGCAGGGTATACAGCTAAACAGGTCGAGAAATTGGCCAAGTTTAACTGTTAACTTAAATAAGTTTATTTAATGGACTTTAATATAATTTATTTAATAAACTTAAAATGATTTATTTCATAAACTTTAAAATAAGTTTAATTTATAAATCTAAATTAGTTTATTTATATAAGTTATATTTAAGGTTATTTTATAAATTAAGTTAGTTACAATTTAAAATTAAATAAAAAGGGAAAAAAAGGGAGATGGCCATTTTGTTTTGTTTTTTTACAAGGGAAACTAAGTACTAGTACTTCCATTCTGGTCGCTAATGAACATACAAGGATGGGTACTTCGTCGCAAGTTGTGATCAAGCAACTCAATTAATTAAGGCAAAGTCCCATGACCTTCTCTAGTCGCAACAAACAAAAAGGAAGCATGGTAAATTATCCAAGGCAATTATCTCCCTCTGGTCTCAAGTAAAGAAAAGAAGCTCCCTGGTCGCAAGTCACATCACAGCCACAATTTTATTGATCCAATCAATTGATTTGTGTGGTTAATTTTTGGCCACATATTACAATTGATATATAAGTCTAGACTCAATCAGCAAAAAAATTAACAATTTAGTTTGTATTTTTCAGTTTATCTTCTTCTCCAACAACGAGAGATGATAAAACAAGAAGCAACGATTTACAGAGAAGCTTAGGCACCTTGAATATCCGTTTAACTTCCTCATTTTATTTTCCTAAACACTATTCACCTTAAGAACATGAAACCGCTAACCGAACACTAAATTATATCTCCGCAAAAGATTTGAAAGAATTTTTTTAATTTAGTGAGTATTGTATCCAACCCCCCTTCTACAATACTTCGGGACCTAACAGTTATGGTGATAATAAGTCGGGTTTTTTGGTTATTTTACACATTGTTGTTCCTACTCTTATCTAATGTTGAATGATATTAGTTTTAGGCAGCTCTTAAATTTTATGTCTACCTACATTAGTGATTAATTATTCTTTTAGGAGTAGATTACATATTTTGGTTCTGCGACATTGCCTATATGTGTGAGGTGCTAGTTTGTTATCACATATGATGTTGATACAATTAGTGTATAATTCTTCCAGGTGACTATGAGATTGTTAGAAGAACAAGGCAAAGTCTTACAATTTTTATGCAGAGTTACTAAGAAATTTCTATATGGAGAACAATAAACTAGTATATCTAAATGTCTTGTATTATTAACCCTCCAAGTAGCAGGGTATAATAATATTACCCTACTAATTAAACCATACAGATTAAGCTTATTTGATGGACAAGTGAGATTCTATACTAGTGAAGACTACATACGCTCTGTTTTCTTCATATATTACCTATGAAGTGATGCCATATTCCAATACAAAAACTGGTGTCGATCTGAAAATTCGGAACAGGGTATTGAAATAAAGTTAACTTGTTCGGATTTCATACTCTTCTAGTCACTTTTAAATTTTAACTTGCAAGGATATGTCCTTCTCCTCTTTTACCTCCTTTCTCCTCATGTCCAGACTTTCCTTCCATATTCAATAATGGTATGGTTTTTATTTGTTGTTTATTCTTATACTGCAGGTTGAAGTTGAGTTCCTTCCTCTATATACCAATTATGGCCTTGGTTTAAGCACATGAAGTCCACTAGCCTCAAGAGTTCTGACTGGAAAATATAACAACGGAAAAGTTCCAGAGGACATCAAATTTGCTGGATAACTATAAGGTAAAAGATAGCTTCGAATTTCATATTGAAGCATTTGTATACAATTTTGCAATATTTGAAACAAGTATTCATGTATTTTGCACCATAAGTGAGTAGAGATGTTCACGTACCAAGCCGATCCGAGTTTTAATCGAACCGAGCTGAACTTTAATTTTTTTCCTGATAAACCGAGCCGACCGAGCTTTCTTAACGAACATAAAACCGTGTTCGAGCTCGAGCTCGTTAACGAACGAGCCGAACACGAGCTTTTATCGAACAACATCGAGCCGAGTCGAGACGAGTCGAACTGAGCTGAACACGAGTCATACACGAGTTTTCTCCATCAAAATGAGCCGAATCGATCCGAACTGAACTGAGATGAAAAGAAAAATTCTGGTCAAAACACCGGTTGACTGTTAAAATAACAAATCAAATGTATTTATTTTTTTTTAAAAATTTTGTTATATCACTAAAATATATAGATCTTAACATCCGTACGGTTGGATCATTCATAAATATTTTAAAAAAAATTGAAACATTAATATGAGACTAAACATTAGTTACAAGTATTGTTCAAACCGTTGGTTGATTTTCAAAATAATAAATAAATAAATTTATTTTTTTCTAAATTTTTTGTCATATCATTAAAATATATAAATTTTAAAATCCGTACAGTTGGATCATTCATAAATATTTTTAAAATAATCGAAACATCAATATGAGATTAAACACTAGTAAGAAGTACTTGTCAACCACTTGTTGACTGTTTCAAATAAATATATTTTTAATAAAAATATTGTCATATCACTAAAATATATAGATCTTGACATTCATACGGTTGGATCATTCATAAATTATTTTTAAAAAAATCGGAATATCAATATGAGACTAAACACTAGTAAGAAATACTAGTCAAACAACTGGTTGACGGTTAAAATAGCAAACTAAATACATTTATTTTTTTTCTAAAAGTGTTATTATATCACTAATATATATATATATATATATATATATATATATATATATATCTTGACATCCGTATGATTGGATCATTCATAAATATTTTTTAAAAAATTGAAACATCAATATGGGACTAAACACTAGTAAGAAGTACTGGTCAAACTACTGGTTGCCAGTTAAAATAGCAAACTAAATATATTTATTTTTTCCTATAAGTTTTAGTATATAACTAAAATATATAGATCATGATATCTGTACAGTTGGATCATTCATAAATATTTTTAAAAAATCAAAATATTAATATGGGACTAAACACTAGTAAGAAGTACTGGTTGACAGTTAAAATAGCAAACTAAATACATTTATTTTTTTCAAAACATTTTATTATATTACTAAAATATATAGATCTTGATATCTGTGCGATTGGATCATTCATAAATAGTTTTAAAAATATCGAAATACCAATCTGGGAATAAATACTAGTTACAAGTAGTAGCTAAATCACTTGTTAATTATTAAAACATCAAATTAAATATATTTATTTTTATCTGAAACTTTTTTTAGATTACTAATATATATATTGACATTAATACAGTTCAGTAATTGAGAAATATTTATAAAAAAACTAAATAATATTCCTAATAATCCATTATATAAAAATTAAAATAATTTTTTTCGAATTTTCTTCAAGCTGAACCGAGCCGAGCTCGAGCCGAACCGAACTCGAGCCGAGCTCGAGCCGAACATGCCAAAAGCTCGGCTCAAGCTCATTTTCTTAATGAACACATTTTTGTGTTCGAGCTCGAGCTTGAGCCCTTAACGAACCGAGCTGAACCGAGCCCTTAACGAGCCGAGCTTGAGCTTGTTTGTAAATGGCTCGGTTCGCGAACAGCTCTAAGTGAGGTTGTTTTACTTTACCTTAATGTGTTTTTGGTAATCTCCTAAAAAAAATCATTTAATTTTAGAGTAAAGTGCATTATGTGTAGCTTTACTTTGACCAACATACCATTTGCAATACTACACTTTAGAAACTACTGTTTGCAACACTAGAGTTCACATTTCGTTGGATCTATGTACATTTCGTCTATATCAACTACCTTTTTTATGACATTTTTATGTGATTCTTATTTTAACAAGTATTATTTTTAGTTGGGACTTAGGACAAACATACGTAATACAAATAAAGCTACTAAAATTTGATCTAGTAAAAAATAATATAAAAAATTAGCTAACATAGAAAAAATATGAAGTTTGATATTACAACTAGTAGCTCTAAAACTGTAGTACTGCAAGTGGTATAACAGCCACAGTACAGATTTACATGCAAAATGCACTTTACTCTTCGTTCTTATTTTTTAAACTTTTTGAAGTTAATAGTGAAGTTTGTATTTTGAATTTTTTCTAGAGAAATTATGCTCAACTATTAAGCTGCTTCGGTAAAATATTTCCATGTCCTGTAGAAATTCTCTTCATTTAGGCCATGTTTAGATTAGGGGTTGGGAGTGGATGGGCTGGGATGGGATGGGCCGAGTTTGAAAGAACCGTGTCTGGGAATTTTTTTAATCAGGGGTTGGGTTTGACAGGGTTCAAATGAGAGTTGGGGAGGGTTTTATTTGAACGTTAAACTAAACATTTCTGACTCCCCAAATTGGTGTGTTGGCGCTGACTATTTTTTGGTGGCCAACATCGCTATCTCAATCCCATTGCACACGGTCTTGCTTTCTCTCCGACATCGTATCTGAAGGTATAATCTCTCTCTCTCTCTCTCTCTCTCTCTCTCCATCTCCTTCTCTTTTCTCTCCATTGCCCTCCCCCCTCTCTCCTCCCCTCTCTTTTCCCATTTCTCTGCCTCTCTCGTGTTTTTATATTTATGAAAACCATGGATAATGTTCATGATCTGGGTTATTCTTGAATTTGTTATGAAACAAGTGGTGGGGTTTGGGAGAGCTAAGTGGATTATGTTGGATTAGAATATGAATTCTATTAGATTTTACGAAGGAATGGGTGCTAAGGTTTTTCCTGAATAGAGGATTAATGCTAGGGTTTATGAGCTTCGAGCTTTAACGGTTATTCTCGCGGTGGGGACTAGCTGTCCTCACAAGATGCCTATGTATCTCTGTGTTGTAGAGAATCAAGCCAAAAACATAGTTCTAGTTTGAGCGATAGAGCCCTTTATATAGAGACGAGTTTAGGGTTAGACTTGTGTTGGGAGACTTTGTGGACCAGTCTCCTACTTAGATGGCAATTAGGACTCCTATAAGGGAAGGAATTTTCAGATCCTTCCTTGTAGGAATTTGTGTCCATGTTGGACACATGTCTCTGCTATTTTAGCCATCCCGGGCCTAATCCGTGAACAACTCATGTTCATGGACCATGTCGACCTCTACTAGTGGGCTTTGACCGCTTGGGCCGTCTTAAGTATGTTACGGGCCTAGACCTTCCTGGTCTGTATTGGACTTTGGACAAGAATTCCAAGTATAATAATGTGGCATTTAATGTATCTTTAGGATAAATTTTCTATCCATATCATTTGCCCCCCAACTACCGGGGAAAATACTCGGGTTTCCGTGGAAGTTATAATAGTCCATTCGCGACTCGGGGTACTTTCGACCGTTCTCGGGTACCGGCGCTTCATGGGTATCGTCGTTTTATCGTAAAGTATGGAGCGACCTACACATTTACGACTTATATAACGTGAGTATACACACTTAAGGCCTTTACACAGTCTAACTGAATAGAGTTAGACACTAAATAGTCCTAATTGAGACTAAAAAGTGAGCGTTTATCACCTCTTAATCTTTGTCAAGGTTAATTATAGGGTGAGAGCTGCTAACAGGCCTAACCGCGGCTAATCGACCCTAAGTGGGCTAATTTCCATGTATAAGTTGCTAGTTAGGCTTCAAATAGCCTAATTTTAAGCTAGAATGCGCTAATTAGTCTTAATTAAAGCTAATCTGCTCTAATCAGGGCTAATTTATCTTAATCAAGACTAATTAGTATGAACGAGACACTAATTATCCCTAATTCATACTACTCATGTGCGTGAATAAATTAAATAACCCTAATCGGGGTTAATTGCATCACACGAACCGCTTATTACCCTTGATTTAGGTTAATTACGTGTATTATACACTAATTGGGGCTAAATCTCACTAATCAGCCCTATTCAGGGCTAAGTTTAAAATCTTGAAATTTTTTAAAAAGTTTCAATTTTTTTCCAATTTTTGCTAAAAAAATTGAATTTTTTTGCAGGAGGGTCACCGGAAAACCCACATGACCCCCTGGACCATCCTCCCAAGAGGTCCTGGTCGGCCCAATCTCTCCACGTAGCCTGCTCGGCTCCTCCTGGTCGGCTCTAAGGCCTTCATGTGGCCTACTCAGCCTATCATGTTCTTGGTCAGCCATGGAGCCACCTTCGTGGTGGTCCTGGTCGGCCGGGAGGCGAACGTTCTCCGAACTTTTTTATATTCGTCCCTGCGAACGTTCTAAGTTTATTATGGTGAACGTCCTGCTCTTTTTTGGTGGACGTTCTATTATTTTTCTAGTATGTTCTGCTCCTGTTCTCGTGAACATTCTACTCTTCATGAAAGTTGTTTCTCAGAATGTATCCATAATCGAGTCGTGGCTATAGATGGCCATTGATGTTGGATTAAGAGCTTGATCTTGCTCTAATCTTCATGGTTCTCAATAATCATAGTGATTAGCATAATTAATCACTAAGCGAAGACTAATGACTTGTGCTTAGCCTCATCCAGGTTTTTCTTGGAGGACTGATACATTAAGTGACATTCTGTATTGCTTTATTCATTTATTATTTCCTTTTCTCAGACTTCTTGATCATTTTTCCTACCATTCTTCGGTCTTTTTTCGAGGGATACCTGCTAACATGAAGCAGACAGAGTTATGTCTTGTTGTAGCATGTATCTCTTCTCCTATAAAAGAAGATGAGAAGTGCTCATTTTAATTCATACTTTCATTTCTCAACTTCTCAAATTCTCTCAAGTTTTAGAAGCTCTCAACTTCTTAATTTCTTCAAGATGTCTCAACATCCTAGAAAGCCCTCCATCTCAGCCAAGGAATCCATGCACAAGAGAGCTACAATCTGATCATTGAAAGGTATAGCATTTGTTTCTTCTTATTCCCTTAACCGCTGTTCTAACAGCTTAAAGTATGGTAGATGAGCGGTCTTATGAGTATTCAAGCAACGTTTACTTTGATGGATTCAAGCATAAGAGCGTGCTTGATGAAGAGGACGTCGACGAGATCCAATCGAGTTACCCCTGGCTTGATTGCATAAAGGTTTATAAGGCCAAGTCCAACAAGAGGACCTATAATCTGAGCACCAACAGATTGTATGTGTACAAGGAAGCTCTGACATCCGGGCTAAGGTTTCCATTACACCCTTTCATCCTGAGGCTCCTTACTGAGTTGAAGGTTCACCCATGCCAGCTCTATCCCAATAGGTGGTCTTTCATTATCATTTTCATCATGAGGTATAATGACCTGGGTATTCCACTGAGTGTCTCAATTTTCCGAAGTATTTTCATGTTAAGGCATCTCCTTTGACTAGGCCTGGCTGGGTTCTTCTACAACACATGCCCTGTGTTCCTCATATCATGAACACACATTCTCTTCATGACTCTATTCACCATTGGAACAAGAAATTTGTAGTCTTTTAATGGAATAAGGGTGACTGGGAGGGGGGTTTACTTCAGGCGCAATTTCAACTGTCATGTGGACAGTTTGTCACAGTATCGTGATCTCCTTATCGATGATAATGGAAGAACCCCTTATTGGGAGTTTGTCACGGAGACCAAGCTCATCGAGGTTGGTATTAGTAGCCTCTCTAGAGAGGGTATTCATTTTTATTCTTATCTAATTTTTTCAAGTTTGTTCTTATATCCATCTTTCTTTTATTTTGTTTCAGTTGCTAAGGCCCTGGATGCAATCACTAATAAGAGCGACATGATTACGGGAAGGATGGCTAGGGAAGCATCCAAGCAAGTTAACCGCATTCCTAAGGTTCCGGCGTTCCTTGATACCTCTGGCTCTGGCAATAAGAGGGTTAAAGATTGTGATGGAAATGTAAAAATCCCCTTCGAACCTTCATGGGGCATATCTACCAACGACTTGGTGTTTGAAAGTCCGACCCTGGCTCTGGAGTGGTCAAAGAATTGCATTACTCCTCCAGACCTCCTTCACGTTTCCTCGGGTGAGAAGTTGCTCGAAGCCGATGTGTTAGGAGCTCATTCCTTGTACCAGGTACATTTTGACTTTTATAATTTTTTGTTAAAGTGCACTTCTTTTAAAATTTTCAAGAAATTTTTACAGAAAGGCATGGAGAATCCTTCAGGAGGTCCTGGAATAACCTTACTGGAGGTCCTGGTCGACCCCAAGCCCTCCATGTGGCCTACTCGGCCCTTCCTGGTCTTGGTCGACCAAGATCACTCTTTCGAGAAGGTTCTGGTCAGTTGTGACTCTATGTGTTAGGGACTCGACCCTCTTGAGTCTTAGTCGGTCTTAATTTCTTAACCCTTGTTTTAGTTAGTCTTTTTATGACTCTTCTTTGTGTTTTCTTCGTCAGGCCAATGCCTACTTTTCTGCGTACTTTACTCAAAGCATCAATATAAGGAGTGACTATTCATCGTTACAGACTTTCATGAACAATATGAAGATCTCCTTAGATGAATGGGAGCCTAAGGCTCATCAGGCAGAAGACTAGGTTGCTGTCATAGAGAATAAACACTCCAAGGAGATGAAGAGGAGGAAGATGAAGTGGAGGAACCTTGTGGATGTGTATCATAGATCTCAAGAGTTCACCCAGATGATGGATGCTCATGATGAAAAAATGCGCCATGTGAACCTAGCCATATGATGGAAAAGGGGCGTCAAAGATGTTTACAGCTTGTATGCAGACGTGGTCGATCCAAGTCTCTTCACTTCCCTTGGGAGGTTCCTGTTATAGATCCATCAAGGCAAGCCTCCGGGTCTGTGCCTGAGACTTCCCTCCGGCAGTCTCAATCCAGTTCAAGCCGCGGGGGGATCTGGTTCCAAGGGTAAGGCTCCTTCAGAAAGCTTCAGGTCTAAAGCGGCTCTCTACGGGAAGATCCAGAAGCTGGTTCTAGGGAGCAGCAGTTCTTCCTTCAAGGCCGGTTTTAAATGAAGATGGTGAAGAACAAGAAGAAAAAAAGAAGGAGAAGAAGAAGGATAGGTTGCCCGGGAAGAGGGGAATGATGATGAGGAAGAGGATCATTCTTCTGAGTGATTGTGATAGCCTTGCATGGCTTTAGGTGCCATTTATGGCTTTAGTATTGAGAACTTGTTTATTGGAACTATCTTGGTTTGTAACCTACCTGTCATTCGAGACTAACTCGTGATCCCTCAGGATCTTTATTTAAGCATGTCATTTGGTTTCATCTCATACTCGTCTTTTATTTTCAGCAATTGGTCCTTCAGGACTTACATTTTTTAGATGCACGTACTTAAATATAATGGTAGACAAGATGTTAAAAAACATACTTGCATAGATAATATCTCTGAAAACTGGGTTCAACCCTTATATAATATGGTTTCGTCAACCTTATTCATATGTCTATTACTAAGTACTAGGAATATGTTATGAACGTCCTAAACATAATAAACCTTCATGTTTGAAGCGTGCCAAGTGCGGGGCACTTCATTACCGTTCAAGGTCTCTAACTTGTAGGATCCTCGTCCGGATGTCTTCCTGACTTTATAAGGTCCTTCCCAGTTAGGGGCTAGCTTTGCTTTCTCCCCGACTCATGACGCCTCAATCTTTCTTATAACCAAGTCTCCTTGCTAAAAGAACCTTTCCTTAACCCTTATATTGTAATAAAGGGAGGCTCTTTGTTGATGCTCTGTATTGTGGGTGTTGGCCTCGTCTCTGACCTCGTCAATAAGATCGAGAGCGAGCCTCATGCCTTCTTCATTGATTTCTGGTTCATAAGCTTCGACCCTAAGCAATCCATGGGTGATTTATAGAGGTACCACAACTTTGGCTCCGTAATCCAGCATGAATGGGGTAGCTTCAGTCGTCACTTTACAGGTGTTACGATAGGCCCATAGTATAGGCATCAGTTCTTTCACCCAAGTCTTCCTCGAGAGCTCGACCCATTTCTTGAGACCATCAAGGATGATTCTATTAGCAACTTCTGCCTGCCCGTTTGCTTGTGGGTGTGTAACCGAGGTGAAGCGAAGCTCTATGCTATTATCATCACAATATTCTCTAAACTCTGTATTATCAAATTGTCGCCCATTATCCGTGACAAGGATGCCCGGAATACCAAACCGACATATCACATTTTTCCAGAAGAATTGGGTGATTTGCTTGGTGGTTATCTTGGCTAGTGTCTTGGCCTCAATCCACTTTGTGAAGTAGTCTATGGCTACCACAATGAACTTCCTATGTCTCGATGCCACAGGAAATGGGCCAAGTATATACATTCCCCGCATTACAAAAGAGATGAGTGTGTTGATGGATATAAGCCTCTCTTGGGGCTATCGTACTATCGGAGCATGCCTCTGGCATCTTTCACACTTCTTTATATAAGCCTTTGCATCGGTTAATATCGTAGGCTAGTAGAACCCCAATCGAGTTATCTTGTGAGTGAGGGCCCTGCTCCCCAAGTGCTGTCCACAAATCCCCTCATGGGCTTCCTTAAGTGCCTCATCTGCTTCAAGAGGTCTCATGCACTTCAAGTACGGAATAACAAAGGATCTTTTATACCGAAGGCCTTCAATCAACGAATATCTCAATACTCTCACCGACAAATTGCAACCTCCTGGGCATCGTCGGGGAGCCATCCAGTCTCAAGGTGAGATTTGATTGGATCTATCCAACAACTTGCCACACCAATTGGTGCTATTAAATTTATGACATATATAGCAGACGTCTTCAGGACCTAAAAGTAGATACTCCTCGGGCAGTTCTCGATTTCAGACTAGGCGAACTTAGATAGGGCATCGGCTGTAGTGTTCTCATATCTTGGAACATGTTTAGGATACCATTCATCAAGCTGAGTTAGTATTCCCTTCACGACTCTCAGGTACTTGGCCATAGTATCATCATTAGCCTCAAACTCTCCATTGAATTGAGCAACTACAAGTCTTGAATCTCCACAAATCTTATGGTTTTTGTCCCTCGCGGCTCTAGCCAAGCCTAAGACGGCTATTAACGCTTCGTATTCTGCTTCATTGTTCATAGTTGGGAAGTCCAACTTCAAAACATACTCAATCATGAACCCTTCGGGACTTTGCAAGACTAGGCCTGCACCACTAGATTTTGTTTTAGATGCCCCGTCAAAATGGAGAACCCAATACTCTTTCAGAGTCGCACCTACATCTTTCTCTTTCTCTCCTCCATATGGGGTTACTATCTTTTGGCCCCCGACTTCTTGGTCGCTAATGGTGCATTCGACCATAAAGTCTACTAAGGCCTGAGCCTTGATGGCTATTCAAGGCTTGTACTTGATGTCAAATTCTCCTAACTCAATCGCCCGCTTGATGAGCCTTCCACTGGCCTTTGGGCTATGGAGAATATTCCTCAAGGGTTGGTCCATCAAGACTTCGATCTTGTGGGCCTGGAAGTATGGCCTTACCTTTCATGAGGCTGTGATGAGGGCAAGTGTGAATTTCTTAGTGGTAGAGTAATTCAACTCCGCTCAATGAAGTACCTTGCTCACATAGTAAACAGACTTCTGGAGTTTCTGTTCTTCCTTTATCAGTTGTTTGAAGGCCTCTTGGCTTTCAGCTATCCATTCAAAATTCTTCACATTCTTAAGGGTTTTGAAAAAGGGAAAGCATTTGTCTCCAGGCTTGGAGATGAACCTCCCTAGAGTTGTGATTCTTCCGGTTAGCTTCTAAATGTCCTTGATGGAGCATGGTGGCTCCATGTCCAGGATTGCTTTGATCTTGTCAGGATTGGCCTCGATTCCCCTCTTCGAGACCACATGACCCAAAAATTTTCCACACCCAACACCAAAAGCACAATTGATGGGGTTTAACATCATCTTGTGGTGCCTCGGCACTTCGAATTCCTCTCTGAAGTTATTAATATGATTGGCCTTGGCTAAGCTTTTGACTAACATGTCATCAACATAGACCTCCACGGTCTACCGAATTAGATGGGCAAATATCTTATTTACCAACCTTTGGTAAGTAGCTCCTATAATTTTAAGTCCAAAAGACATAACAAGATAATAAAAGACACAAAAGTCAGTTATGAAAGATACCTTGGGGGTGTCATCTTTGTACATTTTGATGTGATTGTAACCGTTAAAACCATCTATGAAACTCAGCATCTAGTATCGGGTTGTGGCATCGATCAGGGTATCAATCCTTGGTAGGGGGTAGCAGTCCTTAGGACAAGCATCATTCAAGTCAGTGAAGTCGATGCACATTCTCCACTTCCCAATAGCCTTTTTGACCATTACGGGGTTGGCCAACCACTCAGGGAATTGCACTTCCTCAATGAATCCAGCTTCTAGGAGCTTCTCGACCTCCTGTCTAATGGCTTCCAGCCTGTCAGGGACATAAGCTCTCTTCTTCTGCTTTACGGCCTTCCGGGTTGGATCAACATTCAACTTATTAGTTATAAGGTTGAGGTCAATTTTAGGAATACCAGCTGCCGTCCACGCAAACACATCACTGTTCTTTTGTAAGAAAGTTGTCAATTGGCCCTTCGGGGGCTTGTCCAAAGATGCTCTAATAGATATGACCTTCTCTGGTTCTAAGAAGTCCAGGTGAATTGGGACTAATCCTCTGTTGAATTCCCTCAAAGTTCTTCATTCTCACGGACATCCATGTCTTCAATGGGGAGGACCTTCCCATCAATTCTATCGATCCTAAGTGCTGTAATATAGCAACTACGAGCCATTTTATGATCTCATCTTGCCTCACTGGCACCGTTCCTAGTTGGGAACTTCAGTACCATGTGGTAGGTTGAGGGCACAACCTTAAACGCATGGATTCCTGTTCTACCCATGATAGCGTTATAAGTAGAGGCTGCCTTAACAACCTAAAAGTTTAAGATCTACGCGGCCTCCCTGGGCTCTTTCCTAATAGTTATGGGAAGTTGTATTGCTTCTTCGAATTGGCATTCCACATGATTAAACCCGTAGATGGGTGCGTCAGATGGAGTCAATTGGGAATTATTGTAGCAATCTTTAGGAACCTGTCATGGAAAAAAATATCCATGGAAGCTCCATTATCCACTAGGACCCTCATTACAGGACAATTTCCAATAATTGGTGTGATGACTAAAAGATAGTCTTGAGGAAATTTCAAATCTTCAAGGTCTGGGTCACCGAACTGAAGCGTCATCTCCGAATTGGAACGCTTAGACGATTCTCCGACTATACTCATTACCTCCCTCGCATAAGCTTTTGGAGAGTTCCTTGTAGTCCCAACTATTGTAGGACCTCCTAAGATCATGTTGATCACTAGCCCTCTGGGTTGTGGGTTACGATCCCTTTCGTTACCTCTCTTCGATCATTATCTATTTTTTGTCCTACAGCCTCTTCACCCTAGGTGAAACATCCGAACTTTCCTCTTCGAGTGAAATACTCAATCTCATCCTTGAGTTGTCTGTAATCATTAATATCATGACCAACATCTTTATGGTACCGACAATATCAACCCTTGTCTCTTTTCTCGTGGTCTCCCCTTAGAGGTTTCGGTCATTTGAACTCTATGTCCTTCTCAATCTCCATAAGTATTTGGCTCTTTGAAGCGTTCAACCTTGCATATTCAGTGAACCTGGGTGTTTGATTCTTCTTAGCAGAAGAGTCAGAGCTTTTTCCAGTTCATGGATACTTGTCCTTGGAATCATACTCCTGATCCGTCTTCTGCTTCTTGTTTCCAGCGAGCTCATTATTCACCACCATCTTCTTCATACCCTCATTCACCTTTATATACTTTTCGGCTCTATCATGGAGCTGCAACATGCTTTCAGGAGGGTGTTTGGCCACGGACATCTCAAAGAACTCATCTCTAGTCCCTTGCTATAGGGCTATTATAGCTACCTTATCGTCAAGATCTGGGACCTTTAGGGGCTCCTTCGTGTATCGGTTCAGGTAGTCCCTAAGGGACTCCTTTGCTCCTTGGACTAAGCCCATGATAGAAGCCGAACTTTTCTCGTGTACTCTGCCACTAATAAATTGCTTAATGAAAGCTTGGCTCAAATCCTTGAAAGATCCAATCGATTTCGGGGGGTAGATGGCTGTACCACCTTTGAGCCATACCCGAAAAGGTTTGAGGGAAGGCCCGACACTTAATAGCATCGTTCACGGGCTGTAACAACAAGGCATTAGAGAATGTCCTGACATGGTTAGTTGGTCGCCAGTACCATCATATGCTTTGATGGTGGGCATCTTGAACTTTCTCGAGATGTTGATATTCATTATCTAATGGTGGGCTGGGATCATCAAGATCTCCCAGGGGCCTCAGATCACTTGGATCATCCTCCCTTCTTGGTGTTGGACCTTCCGGGTCTATGATAGGAAGAAAATCCCTTTGCCTCACTACAAGTGGAGGTCTTGGGGTGAAGTGCATCTCCAGGTCACGCTTCAGCCTTTGGATCTCAGCTTCATGAGCCCTAATCATTTCTTTTACATCTTTTGGGAATCGTTCTCTGAGTGCTTTTGAGCTGTTGGTAGCCAGTAGGCATTGGCTCCTTACTAGCACGCCTCCTTCTTAGAGTGACTTTATCATCCGATGATTCAGAGTCTTTAGCAGAATAGGGTCCAGCGGATTCTCTATTCTCAGGGATGGGAGCCAAGCCACGGATGTATTGGGGCGTCCGCCCTTATCCTTCGCTCCGATTAGAGTTTCCACTTCCTCCAACCTCGGGATATAGAGGCATCCCTTAAGGTGGGTTGGTGGTCCCCAGGGTTATGACCGTTGAGTATTCATACCCAATGGGTTGAGGCTTTATAGTTGTATGTAGTTGCTGAAATTGGGGATTCATCCCTTGAGGAGTTGGGGGATTCATCCCTAGTGGAGGATCTTGGATTGGGGGATTCGTCCCTTAGGGTTGAGTCTCAGATGCCCCTACAGGGGTTCCTCCTTAGGTGGAGGCATAGGTTGAGTGCAGAGGTTTCTCCATTATTGAGGAGATTGTCTATGATGAGACAGTATCATCAGCTCCACTGTTGTTTTTGCTCTGTGTGAGTACCATGGTTGTTATTGTCTTCCCACAAACAACGCCAAATATTGTGGAATAAAAAGTAGGGTACATTCGTAATTAATGCTAGGGTTTGTGAGTTTCGAGCTTTAGTGGTTGTTCTCGCGATGGGGATTAGCTATTCTTGGAAGATTCCTACATATCTCTGTGTTGTAAATAATTAAGCCAAAAATATAGTTCTGGGTTGAGGGGTAGAGCCATTTATTTAAAGATGAGTCTAGGGTTAGACTTGTGTTGGGAGACTTGGTGGACACGTCTCCTACTTAAATGGTAATTAGGATTCGTGTAAGGGAAGAAATTCTTGATCCTTTCTTGTAGGACTTTATGTCCGTAGTGTACACATGTTTCTGCTCTTTTAACCGTATTGGGCCTAATCACTGAACAACTCATGTTTGTGGAACGTGACGACCTCTTCTAGTGGGCCTTGACCGCTTAAGCCGTTTTTAATCTGTTATGGACCTAGAGCAACCTGGTTTGTATTGGATTTTGTACGTGAATTCTATATAATTAATGTGGCATTTAATGTGTCTTTATGATGTATTTTCAATCCATATCAATCACAAAACCAACCATTTTAAATATTAGCATTGTAGATGCTCTTAGTTGGACAAATATAATCAACTGAAAATTATTGTCGATATTTTTTACCCAAAATTTTTGTAGTTTTGAAAATGCTCTAACGTATGTGATATAATTTTTTAAGATATTAAATTTAATAATAATTATGGTATAATTCAACGTGTACACCTTACTAGAGAAGTGAATGCAAGTCTTACCTGTTGAACTTGAATCTAAATTTCAAATTAAATCAAATCGATTCATAAATTGAAGAGTGAATGCAAGTCTTACCTATTAAACTTGAATATAAATTTCAAATTTTAAACTAAATCAAATCGATTCATGAATACCAGGACTGTGCCTGAGGGTGTGCGAAGTATTCGATCGTAGATGGTCCAAAAATTTGGAGGGCACAATTTTTTTATAGATGTATGTGTGTATTTTATGTGTATACAAAAAAATGGTATAATTTTTATTTTCGAGGAAAAAATGTGAATATAGAGTAAAAATTAAAAAAATAGTAATTGTTAAATAATTGTAAATTATTATCTTAAGAAAAATTTTAAAAATCATTAATCTTAAAAATTTTAGAAACCATAAAATTTTGAAAACAAATTGATTAACAAAGTATGTAACATGAATGCTAATTTTTTTCATAGGTTAGACAAATAATATTAAATCTTTCACTAGTTTTTCCTTGATAACTTGTCTACTTATATCTATTTAAATAATTCAATTTTAAGGTGATTAACTTTTTGAAAATTATATTTATATTTAATGTTTATATATTCAATAAAAAAAGTAAATATGAAAATTATATTAATATAATTAAATGATGTTTGTTATAAAAATTTATATAAATTTACCTCTGAAGTAATTTTCGTTTTATTTATTTCTTTGTTTAAAATTATTATATCTTATTATTCATGTACTTGTAATATTTTAGTTCAATTTTTAGTTTATTTAAATTATGTTATAAAATTCTTTTATGTATTCTAAATATTTGATTTCTACCATTTTAGTTGATTTTTATCATTTTATATGCTTATGTTTCTTCTGGGTCGTTGGAGTCTTTTTTTTAATCGTGCATAGTGCATATGAAATCTCTAATAATTATCAAATTAAAAACTAGGTAAAATGAGCATTTATATGTTCAAATTTGACTTTATAATTCAAATTTATGTAGTTTGAACTTACTTAAATTTAACAAGATAAAATTGGGTTGACCAGATATGTGTGAACTCGATAATATTGTGTGAATTCGATAATATATATACTATTGCCTTTATATCGAAATACATATCAGTTTATATGGAACTAATATATGGAACTATCTTTTATAAACATTAAAGTAAGTGAAAAAATCATATCTATCTATCTATTATATATAATACAACAACAAGGGGTTTGTTGAGCAATTTAATTCATATGATGATTATGCCCCCATTTAATATTTATATAATATTTATTTTACATTTATTCTCACAATTAATATTTGTTAGTTGACTATTAATACCTATATAATAATTATTGCTCACGATTAATATATATTAATTGACGTATCATTAATATGCTTCATCATTATCATTATGTACTTTATATATACATTAATGTAAATGTAAAATTTTATTTAATTAAATCATTATTTGTTAAAATCTATTAAATTTGCATGATTACTACACATAGATACATATTTATACATATATATACATACATATAAACACATGCCCACACATATACACACACACATGCACATATACTTATTTGAACCGGACAAATGGGTCAAAAGCGAATACTCGAATTGAATACTTGGCCGAGCTACTAATTTTAATCATCAATTATATTTTTGACACACAAAAGAATTCTAACCGCATTTCTAATACGTACACATAAAATAATGTAACGTCTGGGAAATTTACGACTATATTATATCATATTTATAATAAATTATGTGTGTTAATGTGTCATTTATGTGGAAATAACTGTCAAACCCTAATTGTTATGTGTTACGTGCATTCTGTGTCGTCCCGGTATTTTTAAGATATTTTCCAGATATTTTATTTTTCATTTATAGCTTTTATTTCAAAAGTTTTACGACCCGAATCATGATTTTAAAGCAGGTATTTCAAATAAAACAATGGGCCTTATTTTTCGACAAACGGTTTTTACCATCGCATTATTCTGAACATCTAGGTCTTTTATAAATTTTCTCGTTTTGCGAAAAATGACTTTGCCGGGCCCCATTGGGTGTTAACAACCCCACAAAAATCATATTTTTATTTTTATAAAATTATAGGACTTTCATTTATACCATTTCTTTGCATTTTTGCATTATTCACAATTTTTGGAAAATTTTGGCATATATATTGTATATATAAAATATTTAAAAATTAAATTTTAATACTCAAAAATTATAAAATTAGGGGCTTATTAATTTTAAAAAGTGTAAAATTAGGGCCTTAATTTTAATTAGGAGTATTAATTTTACTACTATAAATAGCCTAATAATTATTTAATTACAATTAATTAATCATTAAAATTCTGAAAAATACACAAATTCTCTGCAAATCGGGTCGGGAAGAACAGGGTCGGGTCGAGAATTAAACCGGTGATTTTGATCTGATTTCTATACCAAATCAAGCCGTTCGAGTAGTCAAATCAAAGAAGTTAAGCCAGCAAGGCAGGTTGAGCTGGTGATAGACGAAGGTGATATAATTGACGCGAGTCGCGCAGAAGGCAAGTTTTTCCCCTAGTCTAATTTCAGAATAGTGATATTTCTTCAGATTCTTATCACGCTTGCACTCTTTTGATTCTTGTTCATAAACACGGATACACACTTGTTATTCTCTTGTTCATATTTCATTTTGATTCTTGATTTCTCTTTTTTCTTGAATTCCTTATTCATATTCCAATTGACACTCACCGATATTAATATATTCCGGTGATTAGAATATATCAAAGCATACCGATTGTTCCGGTTGCTCTCCAGGGACTGGATAGTGATACTTTTGGGGATTAAGTTTACTTAATCCTAAGGACCGGGACATAACCGGATCCTTGAGATGGGCCATAGTGCCTGGGTGCTCAACTGGATCTATATAGTGGGATATAGATTTGCACTGTATCCTGGCTGATCAGCAGGGTATAGATGTGAACTTGTGTCCAGTTTAGTCCGTTTGTACTCGCCAGAAATGGCCTTCTTTCTATTCTCGCAGGGTTATATCTTTGCAGATATACCCAGGTTACTGATTCAATTAAACTGCTTTAACACTATTTATATTTTGTGGACTTGTTGAGCAATTTTTGGCTCACCCCTTTTTGTTGTTATTCACCTTATTGTTTTCAGTTAAGAAGGAATATGAAACCCATCAGGACTCGATTGGTAAAGAAGCGGGTCAAGCCTCGGGATCCTCTCATACCCAATGTGTTGATCCCAATCCAGGAAGAAAACTTTAAGTTGTCCGAACAGGTGGAGTGTAGATAGTTAGTGTGTGTGTTGGAATAAAAGATGAAATTAGTTTAAAACTGGTTAGACAATGGGTTATAATAAAGAGAGTTTGTAATATTTTGAATTTGGTTTGTAATAAAGTACTTAGTGGTTCTTGTTTTCATACTTCAACCTAAAAAGATCCTGGTTAGTGTAAAAGGGGTTTTGGATGCATTTCTTTATTATTTGTTAATCAGATTGCACATGTTTGGTGATTAGCTAGTAATCCCCAGACTTATACCCCGGGTCTGGAGGACGTTACAAATAATCTCTAAAAATTAATGAATTATACATATTTTCATGGTCGTGCTTTATTTAATAATACTTATTTCACACTTAATCTCTCAATTAATGCATCATTAATACTTATCTTTTTTAAATCTCACTAAAATATTAAATTTACTTATTTTGATTTAGATTTATTGTTGCGCAGTAGGTCCATATATACATATTTTTTGTCAATAATAATAATAATAATTATAATAATAATAATAATAATATATCATCCCATAACTATACGTGAGAAACATATCAAACATACATCTAATTTAAATTAAGTACTTTGTGATATTTCAGTGAAATTTAAAATTCTGAATATTAACATTTTAGTTCACTTAATTATATTTTTAATTTGATAAATAATAATGCATGAGTTAGATGTCAGCTGGAAAAAAATTATGTATCAAATATACATATGTGCATTGAACTATTTATGCCTCTAATTAGATAAGTTATATAGATTATTGTCATACTTTAACTATTATATTTTTATGATTCAAATAAATTCAAATTCAGACAAAGATTAAGGAACTTTCATGTATATAAGTACAATACAAACTTGTATTGACATTTGACACTAAGTGTTGTATGGCTAATCAATCACAATTTTAACACAACAAATATATGGAATGTTTTTTATTACATTTCTAATATACAAACAAATAAAATGATTATGGACAAAATAATATTTTATACATATATAGAGAATACCCGTGCATCACACTGCAAAAAATTGTGTTATGTATAAGGAATCGACCTCCAAGATATCTTGTTTAGGGGTGATCGCGGTCCGGTTTGGTTCGGGTTGGAGGTAAAACCGGAACCAAACCATATAGTCCCGGTTTTTTAAAATATCAAACCAACTCGTGACCTGAAAACTAACTAACCCGGACCATGCAGTGCGGTTTTTGATGGTTCGGTTAAATGATTTAATCGGTTTATGACTAAAGCTTACGATCAGAAAGAAATATCAATAAATCATAATAGAAAATAAAGTAGTTACATTTTTATGCAATGCATAAAGTAATGTCACTTTGTCTCCATTGAGTGCACGAGTGCACAATTGCATAGAGCTAAATATAAATACAAACTTTAGTCTAAGTAATGCATAAAATTGAATCAGAACTTAAGTTTAAAAAATGCATAAACCCGAATCAATTCGACAACAATGTCAAAAGTTATTTGAAAGTATTTCAACAATGGTTCAAAATGAATTAAAATAATAAAAATGTAGACATATGATAAACTAAAAGAGTAAAAGTTTTAAACAGCAGAGCAACTTGAGCAAAGTGGTGCAAAACTTTAGCATCCAACTTCAACAAAGTCGACAACAGTCTTGACATAAATCCTGCCATAAAAATATAACTTTCAGTCACAACTTATGTATCTCCAAATGCTACGAAAAATTATAGAAAACGACTATGAAAATTCGCATAAACTTGCTATAAAAAACTGCACAAAACTAAAGTAAACAACTTCTGAAATTTACAGAAATCCGCGTAGAAACTGTTGCAAAAATCTGCATAAAACTGATGCAAAAATCTATATAAAAACGCTGCAGAAATTTGCAGAAATCTACACTAAAAATTGTTTAAAAGTGCATAAAACTTTTGTTGAAATCTGCAAAAACTTGTTACAAAATTATTTGAATAGACACATCTAATTCTTTTAAACCATCATTTACGACAAGATTAAGGATGTGAACAATATAACGCACATGCATAAATTCACAAGACAAAACATTTCCATCACAACTCCCTAATTTTTTTATCAAATAGTCAACAACCACTTCATTAGAGCTAGCATTATCCAGGGTAATAGTGAAAACTTGATCTATTTTCCAAGAATGCAAACACTTTTCAATTTCTTTACCAATATCATCTCCCTTATGACTTGTAATTGGACAAAAATTCAGAATTCTCTTATGCAACTGCCAATCATCATCAATAAAATGAACAGTAAGACACATATAACTAATGTTTTGCAAAGATGTCCATATAGCAGTAGTGAAACATATTTGTTGAGTATGTTTTTGCAAAACATTAGCTAATTTCTTTCTTTCATCCAAATAAAGTTGTAGGGAGCCTTTAACTACAGTATGGCGCGAAGGTATTTTAAATCGGGGTTCACAAAGTTGAATAAAACGACGAAAACCCTCTCGTTCCACAAACATAAAAGGCAGCTCATGAACAACTATCATTTTGCACAATTCCTTTTTTAAAAGCCCTTGATCAAATTTAACGCTTATATGTGATGCACTATTACCATCCCCCCTTGAAAACTTAAGCATTTCTATTTTTTATTTTTTCCCCTATTAGGATTCTTGACACAAGAATTAAAGTGATTCCATAGAGTACTGGTACCATTTCTACTACCTGCTTTGTAGACTTTTTTACAATACTTGCATCTAGCATTGGTTACTTTTTTGTACGATCTACTAATTTGTCAAAACCTAACCAAATAGCAAAATTATCTTTTCTATTTGTCGTTGGATCAATCTCACTCACCTGGGGCTGAGTTGGTTCTATTTAATTATCTGGAGTAATAGTGCCCTGATTATCCTGATTTTCATGAGTTGAAGTACAATTAGGATCCCCCGATTGGGTTTGAACTTCATCAAACTCAAAACTAGACATATGCAATAATATAAATTTAGTTAGCACAATAAACATGTAGTAATTAGTAATTAAATTGATTAACGTAAAGCCCTAATCTTACCTTGCAAAGTTATAGCCTGTAGATGAAATGTAAATGTATTTATATATAGACTATAGGGAGAAGACTTCGTGGAATCATGGGAGACTGAGAGGCAGAATAATACGTAGAGATAGATGGAAGATTGAACAGTGGATTGATATGACTTGCAATTACCCACAATTTAGTTGGTGTTGATAAGGTAAGCATAACGGCAAGTGTAAATTAAAAAATTAATATACTTATATGTCTAATATTTTGTGTATATAGAATATAAAATATTTATATGTATATATATACGCAGTTCGGTTCTTTAGCGGTTTGGTTTAATATGAAACCGAAACCAACCCACAAACCACGGTTTTTTAAATTAGTCAAACCGGAACCGTAAACCTCATTCCGGTTTCGGATCGGATTAAGATCAAATTGGTTTATGCGGATTTTGCGGTTTAAACCAGACCGTGATCACCCCTAATCTTGTTATTATTTTCTCTATCGTCTACGGTGAGTTATATGTACCATTCTATTCCATAAATGTTGTTTTCTTTGAAATGTGTGGTTGAAAATGAATATAGACACACGTATAATTTTTGGATTATAGCCTTAGTTAAACATATGATCATGTTCGTTTATATCGGTGTTTGACTGGTCCTTACACGTCACAACTTGAAAGAATGGTATCGACCGAAGCAAATAATCTTAGTAATGTTTTTGTATCGAATTTAAATGAAACTAGAAGGAGCCTTGCATGTTCAAAACTATGTATTTGTTAAAATTGAATAAGGGATGTAAAAAGCTACTAAGGTAAAGAATAAACATTTAAATAACAATCAAAAATAAAATTATAAGCGTACAAACTACTATATTGTGCAGTATCCCAAACAACCACAAACACTTTTACAGCAACCCCCATGGATCACCCTTAGCAGTGGACAATAATAGATACCACAAACATTTCTACAACAACCCCCATGGATCGCCAGTAGCAGTGGACACAGAAATACCACTTTCGGCCTCTATTATTTCAGTTTAATGTCAAATTTTCAAGAACACGTTCAACCCAAATATCATCACGCCCCAAAAAAGAAGTCATATACACAAACAAATATGTCCTCAATCCTCTGGGTAACGACATGCATATACTGTCAATAATTGCAGTTAAAACAAATACTCGTAACAATATTACAATAACAACACAAATACTCGTGCTCATATTCACAAATAAATACATCATTTATCTATCAGACAATAATATAAATATATTGTTAACAATTACATTTTGAATAAAATTCAATTCAGGCAATATAGAGTATGTCCGTGCATTTCACGAGTTATAGAGCTAGTTAATGTAGATTGTGGAACGAAGGATACGCTCAATTTATTTTGCAGGTAAAATTAAAAAAGAAACAAAAATGGACTCGGAATTTTTAATCCCAAAATATTTTCAAATAATATACATTGTTAAATAATTGTTCGCAGTTGTTATAAAATAATAGTATATGAAATTTGGCCCATACTTATGTGCGATCTTAAATTAAAACACAGATACGATATTTGAAAATTGTGAGATATTTTTGGATTCTTTGATCAGCAGTTACGTTGCTGAGAATTGAGATGGTAAACAGAAGCAGTAGTAGTAACTTGCACGCATGTCAAGGCACCTCTCACGATGGCTGCCTCAAATTGTCACAATAATCCAGAAGATAGGATATACGCCCACGTCATTCATCTATCTGCATACAAAGATTATACAAACTCACCTTTCAAAGACTGGTACTATTTTCTTTTGGGATATTCGAGAATATTGTAAAATTTAACCTTTTCACATATATTACTACTACAAAAAAAATGGGTTCTAAAAGGTACTTCTCCCAGAAACTTTTTCCAAAATTTATATTAAAAATCATACATTGTTAAATTGTTATCTTCTTTTTACGAGAGAAAATAAAATAAAATAAAATAAAATAATATAATATAATGTGGCCGGTATCTAGATAACAAAAAAATACGTCATTCTGTCACGTTTCCCAATACAATAATTTCAATCAATCCTCTGTATATATACGCAAAAGAGGGTATAGACACCGGCTGCTTGAATTTCATTACAAAGAAAAATCAACAGGAGAAATGGAGAAAGCAATAGAGAGACAAAGAGTATTGCTACAACATCTTCGCCCTTCTTCTACGGCTTCTACCCTCGAAAACCTTGACTCTTCTCTCTCTGTAAGTCCCCCCCTTTCTTTTATTTCTTGGTGTGAGCGAGAATCCAACTCAAGCCTACCTTGTTTTTCTGATTCTGATCGTTAATTCTTAATCTTATAAGCTAATAAGTAGTAGCTAAATTCCGGAGTGAGCCAGGATCGAACCTTGGTTTGTTTTGGTGATCGTTATATGTTTTCATGTGAAATGAATTATGCTGTGATCTATACTATTCACTTCTTGTTTTTCACGCCCCGCCCCGCCCGCCTTTGTTGAATTTATGTGATGTATTATATAATTAATTTTGAAATTATATAATATTCAAATGCATGATTTGAAATAGGTAAAGCTTATATATGACTTCCGAAGCTTATGAAATGAAAACTTGGGAACTCTAAAACTATATATGCTTTTACGGGATTGTAATTGCTGTAGTCTGATCGTCAATTAGTCATCACGCAAAATTGTTGGCACAAGTGATTGAACTAGATCGTAGGAGAATATATCTGATTATGAAATCAGATTTGGTATTGTTGTTGCTGTCAGCAACAACAGCTTAAAAGCTGTTAAAAAATTGTTTGGTAAAATTCAAAAGCTGCTTTTCGGAAAAGTGCTTTTGGCTTAAAAGCTGCTGTCAGAGAAATCAAGTCCCCCATGCTTTTAGAAAAAGCTGCTTTTCAGCTTTTGCGGGAAGCAGATGCTGATTTCACCATCAAACCTTACCAAAAGCATTATTATTTTTAATTTTTTGCATCAAAACATATACATATCAAAAAAATTACCAAACAGTCATCTGATTTTTCCTACAACACTTTTTTTAACAGCACTTTTTCTAACAGTACAGCAATTTACAGCACTTTTTCTAACATCACAGCAAATTTTATTAGCAATCCCAAACAGAGCCTTAATGTGTTTTTGGACTGTGTAGAAGCAATATTTGATTTGAGATTTTGGAATTGGTCCGTTTGTTTGACTTATGCGGTCTGACTTTTTGTACATGAAGAATGCACACAATTGCAATTTGGATTTTGGATGTCTTTTTTTTAAATGAATTTTGTCATATCAGGCATCTGCTTGTTTAGCTGGGGACAGTTCTGCATACCACAGGACATCTGCTTTTGGGGATGATGTCGTCATAGTAGCGTAAGTTTCTCTCTGTCATTCGTTCTCTAGCAATCGATTGTTGGATCTCAACTTGAGGGTTGTTTTGTTTCATACAGTGCACAGAGAACTGCAATTTGCAAGGCAAAGAGGGGTGGATTCAAGGATACTTATGCTGATGATTTGCTTGCACCGGTTCTGAAGGTCGTTACAAGTCTATAAAAATGGTTAAGATGAATATGAAGTAGTAAACAATGTTTAATACTTTATTGTTATGATATATGCAGGCTGTAATAGATAAGACAAATGTAAACCCAAGTGAAATAGCAGACATTGTTGTGGGCACAGTTCTGGCGCCCGGCTCTCAAAGAGCTGCTGAATGCAAGATGGCAGCTTTCTATGCTGGTTTCCCTGGTACTAATTACTCGCATGCATAAGCAACAAGTTCTTAAGCTGAGTAGCAAATATTACTGAATCATAATATTTATGTGTTGCGCAGAAACCGTGCCGGTTAGAACTGTGAATCGACAATGTTCATCAGGTCTTCAAGCGGTAGCTGATGTTGCTGCAGCCATCAAAGCTGGATTTTATGACATTGGTATGGTGACTTGCTTCATGTGTTTATTAACTGTCTTGGCAACTCTCTATAATTTGACGTTCATACTTCAATACTTTATATCCTGAATACAACAGGGATTGGTGCTGGATTGGAATCCATGACTGCAAACTCCATGGGTTGGGATGGAACAGTCAATCCAAGAGTATGTTCTCTCTCCTCTTTTCTCCCTCCCTCCCTTTGAACGTATGTGCACATGGAGGTATCTCAGAATTCACTGATTTGTCCTTCAATACTAGGTCAAAAGCATGGAACATGCCCAAAGTTGTCTTCTCCCCATGGGTATAACTTCAGAAAATGTTGCAAGTCGTTATGGCATAACTAGGTTGGAGCAGGATCAGGCTGCGGTTAGTTATAAGCATCCGGCAGTTTAATGTTTGATACTTAATTTTTTTTTGTATATGTTAACTTTCTTTTTATACACTACATCAGGTTGATTCACACAAGAAAGCTGCTGCTGCCGCTGCTTCAGGGAAATTTAGGGATGAGATAGTACCTGTGCAGACCAAGGTACCCTCATTTAAGTGTAGTTTGCAATTTAGTAGTACTTCATACTTCACATTTTCCCCTTTTTTTCTGACTTAATATTCTGCTACAAAAGATTGTGGACCCAAAAACTGGTGATGAAACACCTGTCACAATCTCTGCGGATGACGGTATCCGAGCGAACACGAACGTGGCTGATCTTGGGAAATTGAGGCCTTCATTTAAGAAAGACGGGACAACAACTGCTGGTATTCACACATCATTTACCTGACTTGTATTTGCAGAAGATTTATCTGTATTATATTATTCATCATATGTTTATAGGAAATTCTAGCCAAGTTAGTGATGCTGCTGCAGCTGTTCTTCTTATGAAGAGGAGTGTTGCAATGCAGAAAGGATTACCAATCCTTGGTGTATTTAGGTATGTTCTTTACTAAATTAAAATTTATATGTTTTCTTAGGCTACAAGCGTAAAAATTATTCAGGTTTATTTGATATGTTATTGTTATTTCCTGGTGTATTTAGGTATGTTCTTGTTTTAGTTTTAACTAAATTGTATCCCGGTTTATATATTATCTAACTTTCAAGTTTCAACATTCTTGTGGTGGCTGATTGTCCATACTTATGTGTCATATGACTGATATTATAGGCAATGGTATGGTATATTTTGCTTTTAGGGTTTACTATCTATATAGATTGGGTACTGCAGAAACTTAAATGTAAGAGAATTTTGTCGATCAAATATGTCAACTGATTGAGGAAAGTATGAGAGCTTGGGTAACTTTACAAGCATATGCTTGGACCTGAGTTGTGAATAAATGTATTCTATAGAAGATGTCTTCTTCAGATATATGTTCATCGAAGTTGCATGCAGTTGGGAACTGGATAATCTGTATAAAAGAATCTATTGTCCTCGTCAGATTTTAGTTTGTTATTAGCTTTCTTTTTAGATTTAATTTTTAGTAGTTTTTTAGGTTTAAAGTTTCGACTTTTATCTCCTGTCCAAAACTTTTCTGATGTTTTTGCATCCATAATGTCTTTCAGTGCCATAATCAAAGGGATTTTAGGAACATAAAATACAATGTGCCACTTCTGATTGATATTTTAATGTTCATGTCTTGGTGTAATATACTCTTTGTTTCCCAATTATTTGTAAATCTCTGTTCTGAATTAAGAACCTTTTAAAGTTTTTGTTGAATGAATTTTAAACATTAAGCACATATGTCAATATTGATTTTCGACAAAATTTGATTAGAATTTAAACACCGGGTATCATCAGGTTGAATTGTGTCCATGGTAAGTGATAAAAAGAAAATTTTGATAATATTGCGAATAGACCGTAGATAAAGCAAGACATGGAATCGTGAAACATAATTTCTGTACCTCAATTAAAATACGAGAGGGTTGTTCTTCTAACAATATTGTGTTTCTTTAGGAAGTAGAAGGTGAGCAAGACATGGAATCGTGAAACATAATTTCTGTACCTCAATTAAAATACGAGAGGGTTGTTCTTCTAACAATATTGTGTTTCTTTAGGAAGTAGAAGGAGGATTTATAGATGTTTGACAGAAATATAGACTTGAGAGTGGCTAAAATTGATATTACCGAGTTAAAGGCATTCTCTCTTTCATCAAGTCTTTGGGGGGGGGGGGGGGCGTAAATCAGTTATGTGATATACGAAGCCTTATGGGACAAGGATAGGCTGTCATTTCGGAAACCTTGGCTTGAACTTTCACGTCTTTATTATATAATGATTAAACTATTGGGCATACCATGCAGGACTTTTGTTGCTGTTGGGGTAGATCCTGCCGTCATGGGAGTGGGCCCGGCTGTTGCAATTCCAGCTGCAGTTAAATCTGCTGGTCTTGAAATTGATGATATTGATCTTTTCGAAATCAACGAGGTAAGCTGATGTTATTTAGCATGACGATTCTAATATTATGAACTAATATTTTGCGGCTATTCCAACTCTGCTCCCAAACTGTAGGCATTTGGATCTCAGTACGTGTATTGTCAAAAGAAGCTGGAACTAGATCCAGCAAAGATCAATGTTAATGGAGGTGCAATGGCTCTGGGACATCCTTTGGGAGTAACAGGTATGTGTTTCAAAGACACGGGTTACGTTTAAACTCTACATGTTTAGATCTTCATCTGCTTCAGAAATACATTGAACTTTCTTTTTTTTTTTTTTATGATGAACATGTTATCAGTAGATCTTCTCCATTTTTATGACATTGAAAGTGTACTAGTGATGCATTTTTAATTTCTTAAAAGGTTCTTCACCTACCATATCTTTGACAGTTTGACATTTACTATTTATTTTAAAGTATGACGTTCGTGACTAGTGAATTTTTTCCCTTGCATGTAGTACAGTGAAATATTTGTTTGAGATGTTACTAATTTTGTTACAAGTAGAATTATTAGAGTGCAGACTGTAGACTATATTTCTGTCTACTGTTAAGTTATTCAATATTTGACTATGTTACTATCTATTGTCAAGTTATTTGTTTTAGTTCGTGTCTTGTGAGTTGGATAGCCAATATTTTGAATTTTTAAGGCTTCATTTTGTGTTCTTCTTTCTCTATCGAGCAGTCAAATCAACTTATGGGAGTGTTGAAGTAAAAAATGCTCCTTTTGGCTAATTTACCGCACATAGTGAAGATGCTTCTTGATGCATTAAGTTCCACTTTGCAGTTGGCGAAGTTTTGGGGCAATGTAAAATGATTTTGATCCAAGACTTTGCCTTCTCTTGTTTCCCTTATATAATGCTGTTCCATTCCACAATATGTCGGTTCATATCTGCACAATTCATGCCATAGGAACAAGATACCAGGACATTATGATCTCAACCGTCGTTGGAAAGACTTAGTAAATGAAGAGTAGAATCATAATTGCATATGTTACGAGTGGTTAAAAGAGCTATTGATACATGTAGTGATCCATTAATTATCAGTCTACGGGAATTATATGTTTCTTATGAGAATTTCATATTCTCTTTGGTGGTTTCCGGAGCTGAGAGCAGAACATCTTTCACAGTACTCTTTCCCTAGTTATGGGACTGTGTAAATGTACCGTCTTTTGTTGTATTGATTACTTATTTCATTTCCACGAGACTAATATCTAGTAAACAGGAGCCCGCTGTGTTGCAACATTGTTACATGAGATGAAGCGCCGTGGTAGGGACTGCCGATTTGGTGTCGTGTCCATGTGCATAGGTATCTCCCTCTCCCTCCCGTTCCCCACGAGTCTATGTATATGTATAAAATTGGTCACGTTATTTTTTTATTGATTTCTGCATAACCATGTTTTGCTGCTTTATGTATATTTACAGGCACAGGGATGGGGGCTGCTGCGGTCTTTGAAAGAGGTGATGCCTGTGATGAAGTTTGCAATGCTCGTAAAATTGATTCCAAGAACTTCCTTTCCAAGGACGCCAAATAGAAACAATAATTTTCATAAGTCCTTCGTTTAAATCTGTGACATTGTTACCAATAAGACTAATAAAGGTGGATAGTAAGTTTTACTACCCTCTTCCTGTAATCTTATGGAATGGAAATATTGAGCTCTCAGCATGAAACTTATGTCGTATTTAGTTGTACTTAATGTGGTCATTATTTTGCTGTGTAATTGTGTTTTAAGTAGGCTGATGAAGATGACTGATGGGGAGAACCCAATTATGGTGCAGTTTATGATATTCTATCCGTTTCAAATTACATAGTTCGCTTTTGGAGAAATTTTTTTATTTCAAATTAATTGTCCACTTCACCTTTCAACGTAAGTTTATGATTTTAAAATCACCTCTACTCCACTTATTTCAAATTTATATTTTCAATATTAATTATATATCATATTTTACATTCATTTAATGTAATTAATACACCTTTTTCTTATAATTTTCAAATTTGTTAGTATGTAAGATTTTTTAAAAGTGGATATTTAATTTGAAACGTAGTAGTAGGCAGGGGACAAAAATGAACATAATTTGTAAATGCAGTTACGAAATTATAAAATGCAGTTCGATAAAATTACAACCGGGGTCTTGCTACTTCTTTTGTACCGAACGTTAACCGTTAAACATTTTGGGAAATATCTTCTTGTTTCCCCCCGCTAATAAACCTAGTCAATGCACTATTAAGATAAAAATTAATATAGTCCAAGGCCCAAGCTAAACATAAATTAATATATTTTTTAAAAAACATTTGAAATATACATATAAATAAAATTACTCAAGTATTGAACCTTGGACTTGACTCAATTTAAATAAAGTCAGAAAAGTATTGCATTATCTTTTATATTTCAGGATTAGTTTTTCTTTTGAAATAAGTTTATTGAATTTTTAGGCTTATTGAATTTCTTTTGTAAAACCTTATAATTTTGCATATGCAATATTTATTAAAATTAGTTTTTTTTAAATTATTTGAGCGGTTGAACCGCAAAACCAACCGCAATTATGAGAGTGAATTTGGTTGGTTTTTATATACAAACGGTTTGATTGTGTATGGAGATATTGGAAAATCATAGGTTACGGTTTTGTGTGGTTTTTACCCTCCAAAAATCACACCGCTTACACCCCTAGTCCAAACCAATATTTTTTCCTTTTTTTCTTTCTTGCTAAAATTATTTTTACATGTTACTTTTGTTTTTATTATATGAACTTTTCGCACTACTAATGTGTATTGACAGTATAGTTATATATATATATAATTTTAATTTATTTTTTTAATAAAAAGAAAATATATATTATGGTTTACAAATATAAATTCTAAAAATAATATATAAAACTACCCGGTAAAATTATTGAAATGTGTGCTAGAGGACAAGCGTCATAATATAATAAAACGTAGCAGGAGTATTATAATTGTAGTGATTTTAATAGTAAGTATCAAAAATGATTAAATTACAAAAATTATGCTTAGCAAATTAGTGACTTATGTTTGATAAAAATTGATATGGATAGAAAATACATTTGAAAAACACATTAAATGTCACATTAATTTACACTTGAGCTTTTTGTCTGAAGTCCAGACATGTCTGGTCTGAGCTCGTAGCAGACTCAGACGACCCATGTAGACAAGGCCCACCAGCAGATGTCGTCAAGGTCCACGAACACAAGCTGTTCGCAGACTAGGCTTAATACGGCTGGAAGAGCAGAGACATGTGCCTTAAATGGACTCAAAGTCCTACGTAGAAGGTTCTGGAGTTCTTTCCCTTAAAGGACTCCTAATCGCCATCTAAGTTGGAGACTTGTCCACCAAGTCTCCCGACACAAGGCTAACCCTAGACTCAACTCTATATAAAGGGCTCTACCCCTTAACCTAGAACTATGTTTTTGACTTGATTCTCTACAACACAAAGATACGTAAGCATCTTGCAAGGATCGATAGTCCCGAACACGAGAGCGCCTTCTGTGGAAAGACTACAACAACCATAGTAAACACACGGGGAAAAAACAATAGTGGAACATACACTCCTGTCCCATCGCGAACAATCGCATCAGTGGTAGAGGTACCACCGCACTCAACCTATGCCTCTACCCAAGGAGGAACCCTGGTAAGGGCAACTGAGGCTCAACCACAAGGGACGAATCCCCCGGATCCTTAAGGGACGAATCCCCAATTTCAGCAGCTACATGCACCTGTGAACCCTCAACCCATAATCGGTAATGACCAAGGGCAAGATATGAGACTCGGGTCGACGACGTCCGGCCATAAGCCTTGAGTATCGTTGACTCCCCTCTTCCATCCAAGAGCAAGGTTAACAAGATGCATCTCATCATCGTGCTCATCCATCATCTTAGTGAACGACGAGGATATGTGGTATGAGTCTACAAGGTCTTTCCACTCCTTCTTCCTCTTCTCCTCCACCTTAGCGCACTTCATCTCCAAGGCAGCAATCTTGCCCTCTGTTTCATGGGTTTTGAACTCCCACTCGTCTGAAGAGACATCCATCTTGTTCATTGAGATCTACAGCACTGCATATTCACTTCTCATCTTTATGCTCTAAGTGGAGGACGCTGCGAAATAAGCATTGGCCTGACAAGGAAAACATAGAAAAGAGTTATCAAAAGTTTAAGTCAGAAGGGCTGAGTCCCCAAGTACGAGGCCTAGGCCGACCAACATAAAACAAGGCCCTTTGGCCAAGAAGGGCCCCCTGAAGGGGTGATTCCTACGAAATTTCTTCAAATTCTAAAATAAGTGCATTTAAACGAAGAGTTTATACAATTTGAAGTGTACATGATACAAGGCGTGAGCCCCCAGCATCTCGGCCTCAAGAAGTTTCTCTCCAGAGGAGACATGCAGAAGGTCGAGAGGAGTAACACAGTTCCTCGATCACTCGAGGGCTAGACCCGGGTTGTCGAACACTGAGTCATTGGTGGAGATGCCCCATGAATGTTCCCAAGGGATCCTTGCACTCCCATCAAAATCTTTGGTCCTCTTCTGGCCAAATTTATATGCTTCAAGGAAAGCAAGAATCTTAGGGACACGGTTCGCCTGCTTGGCTGCATCTCGAGCCATTCTTCCCGTCACAACATCGCTCTTGTTGGCCTTGGCATCAGGAGCCTCAGCAACTGAAACAAGAGGAACAGAAGACATATATAAGAATAAAATTGTACAAAGTTGAAGTAGAATAAAAGTAAATACCCTCTATAGAAAGGTTTCTAATACCAGCCTCGACGAGCTTGGTTTTTGTTACAAAATTTCAATAGGGTTTATCCCGTCATCATCAATAAGGAGATCGTGGGCAAGAAGCTCAGCATCTGTACGATTGAGGATGTATTGAGAACTATCAACTGGACTGATGAAGTCACGTCTGAAGTACGCCCCACCAGTCTCCATCCTTCCATTCTAAGACCACAAATTCTTATTCCATTTGTGCTTTGAGTCATGAAGAGAGCCCGTGTTCACTATATGAGGAACATGAGGTCTATGTTGTATCATGACCCAGTATTAGGACGAAAATACGCGCTAATATTCACGCAAGTATACGCGTTCGCAAGTAATATAGAATACTTTCTAGTTCATTCCCACAGAGACTGGCTTAGGTTAATTTAAGAATATGTACTTATGCAACAATTGTTATTATTCAATGCTAAGACGAATAACAAGTTGAGATTGTTTATAACTAAATTATTAACTAACATGCAATTAACTAAGAGATTAAAAGGGTTGATTACTTATATAACACAAACATGGGATTCTAACTTCATTACTACTTCATTCAATAGCCTTTTTGTTCTTTACCTTAGCAAGCAATGGTGATGACAACTAATCAGATAACACGAAACTAGTAAACGCCAACTTTCGTTGTACGAATACCCTACTACCAAACATCCACAAAAGAGATAGAAGCTGAATAGACACCAACTATATTGAGACCCTATATGTCTATAGAATTTGACAACATAACAGTTTAATGCGCAAGTTATCTATCATGATTATGTAGGGCAAGTAAGATGGTTAAAATTACCTACGAATCATGCATATCAAATACATGAACCTATGCTAGCATGGCAAGTTCTAAACCTCTATATTCACTTTCGCTTCAATAGATATTAACACGCTATCTTATAAGTTCGCGACGCTCATAAGACGAATAAGCACAACCAATACTAGTATATCATACAATCACCACACACTATGGTATCGAAATAAGTTAACTATTAAAATCCAAAAGTAAATCCGCTAGAACCCCACGATAACGATTAATTCATAACCGAACTTATCATCACCGCGGGTTCTGATGAAAGCATGGTATAATAAACTAAGTCTTTATAAACTGAATAATAATCAAAGTACATAATCAAGAGTATAGGTTCAACAAATAAGAAAACTAACATCCAAAGTTACAACTTAAAACAAAGAATCACAAGAATAAACTAGATCCTCTTCGCCTTGGTTGTATTTGTGCTCCTAGGTCTTCTCGATGTCTTCTCCTTAAGCTCCGTTATGAAAAACGTCTTTAAGTTGTCTTTATATAGCAACCCCAATCAGCATAGAAGTCCAGAAATCAATCATCTAATCAAAACAAGATTCTTCAGTTTTCGACCCAGCGCGGGCACGCTGACTTTCTGCTTCTCTGGCGTCGCTGACCTTCTGGAAAAACTTCTGATTTTTATTTTCTTTGCTAGTTCTTGATGGCGATCCACGAGCAAACACCCCTAGCACCTTCCTAACACCAATTTAGTACCAAAATAATGATAAATCTCCTTGATCCCTTATTTATGTCTGAAATGCAAAATACTACAAAAATGTTTCAAAAACATAAATAACTTGAGTACAAAACACCAATTCAAGCCTTTATCGGACGTTCTAAGTGGACATAAATACCACTTAATACACCCCCAAACTTGAACCGATGCTTGTCCTCAAGCATAAACAGACTCAAAGAATAAGAAATAAAAATACATGAATGCAACGATCCCCTCAGAATAACTAAACCAACCGATGCACAACATCTCAACAAATGCAGTTATTCACACAAAGATCAATCAAATCCCATAAATCAACTTACAAGCCAGAAACGTGCGTGTGTGTGCAAATGCTTAACAGACATACTATCGCAACTAGATCAATAATCATGACTCACTACTCACCAAGGCAATCACAAGGTTATAAATAGAATAAATGTTAAACTCAAAATGACTGACAACACTTCAATTTTATTTGAGTTATTACACGAATTCATGCTTTTATTCATAACACATAACAACACAAATATGCTTATTTGACCGTGCAATGAGTGAGGTCCACAAAAGACTTATGCAATAATACCCATGTAGCGAGCGTTAGGTTAGTGGATCCCAGACTATAAAAGGCTTAGGTCACTAGGCACAAAGTCCCCTAAAAACTTAATAACTCGAGTATTAAAGATCCCATTCGTGATCAATTATGCATTAACACATATTATTTTCTTTCCTTTTTCTTCTTTTGTTTTTTTTTTCAATTTCTGAACGAGTGCGTTTCGCTCCATCTCGTTCAACCCTAGACTACTCATATAAATATGAGCCGACTACTAGCCATTTGACACCTATCCACAACAACTAGCAATGAAATCCAATGTTTTTCTCTAATTTTTAAATATCCATGTTATATTCTAAATATAAACAAGTGATTAAACCTTGAGAACAAACAAACCATGATCATGATCTAGCACTCAAGCAACCTATAAGTCTTAGTGAAATTTTATTATTTCTAGCATGCAAATCAACTCGATAGGACTTAACATCACTATACACGACATCACTACACTAACATCAATATCACAAATCAATCGGAAAAGCAAACTTAAGGGATCATGTTATAATGCAAATGCAACTACATGGAACATACTAACATGCAAAATAAAAAAAATACATGACAAATGTGCAACTATATGAACTAAACTATCATGAATATGCAAACTAAATGAGACTCACATATAACATATATTCCTTAACTACCACCCCCAAACTTAAAATATTCACTGTCCTCAGTGAAGGTAATAGTAAGGAATCAGGCATACCTACTCGAAATCAGGATCATCACCCTCAACGGGTGGAGTGTCAGGAGTGTCTGGAGGCGGGTATACAGAGTCCTCACCAAAAACTGGCCACTGGATATCAAATCTTGTGGCTCTGAATGCAGTCCCCAATGCCTGGGTGAGATAATGTGCAAACCTACTATGGATGTCATGCATCGCATCCATCCTCCTCATCAAGCGCCTATACTGCGCTGAATCCAAACCAACACCGCTCTCATCATCCTGCTGCTCCTGTGAAGGACCACCCTCACCCAACTGAGCCCTCCATGCGGCTCTTCTTGCCTGAGTCGTTCCACCATCATATGTTTGATCAGCCGGATGGCCACCCGACAAGTGATCATAGGAGTAACCAAGCCCCTTCTCATCCGGCTTACCTCCTCCCCACTCCTGCATCACTGCTATCGTTGAACTGTAAATCGGGGCACTAGGGATCTGCAACTCCTCATGTGTCAGTCAATGAACTCCAACAGCCACACACAGCTTCGTAACAATCGATGCATACAGAATAAACCCGTAGTGCTTCCTCGCAGAAACCTCAATATACCCTGATAAATCACAGACCCCAATTCTACATAATCTCCCTGGAGAATACCCCGCAACAGTTTTGCCCGGTCCACCGTAACATCATGCACATATGATGAAGGCATAATGTTAACACAAATTAAAGAGTTTCATGCACAGGCACACTTGTTCATGCACGGGGCAGGGAAAGTGGCAAACTCGTTCGTGCCCGTCTTGAACTTCCAGTGAGTCTCAGGAACACATAACGTAGCAACAATCAAGTCCAAGTTAAAATCCTCGCCGATTTTCATCACCCAATCATCCTGACCCGACTATCTCTCGGGCTGATTTATCACCCGATGAATAGCCTCAGCACTGTAATCCATAGTCAACCCCCTCACCACAGTAAAACCATTCTTATCCGCCTTCGCATTCGTGTAAAACTCGCAAACCACACTCATGGGCACAACAACGGGTGTCTCATAAAAAGCGACCCCACCCATCTCCAGAATCATCTCAAGAAACTTACCATCCCTCCCCGATGGTAGAAATTCTCTCTCCTTGGCTATCGGCTTCGATAGCAACCCCGAATACTCCGTTTCAGCCTCCGGAGTAGAAAACCTGGGCCTCACACCCCCCAACACTTGAAGAATTGGTGGTGCTGCTACTAACTTGGGTTTTTTGTCTCTTGGGTGCCATTGAATTCGAATAAGTTCGAGAGAAAAAGTGTGTGTAAGAGAAATTTATGTGTTTGAGAATTGAGAAGTGATGGAGAAGATTGTGTATAAGTATGTGTATATATACAGAATTAGGAATTAGTTATGGAAAAGAAGTGGGATTTGATTAAGGGAATAATGGGAGTAATGGGGTGATTGAAACTGATTTGGAGATTGAAATATGGAAGGTGGGAGAGGGAAATTCGGCTGGACTTTGATTTTATTTTGAATTTTTGATTTTTCTATTTTTTTCAGGTTCAGGGAGCCAATGCGGCCGCCCCACCTGGCAGCGCGGGCGCGCCATATTTCTAGAGAACCAGTGCGGCCGCCCCGCATATCAGCGCGGGCGCGCGCATCTACTGTACTTTCAGCGCGGCCGCCCCGCTCTTTAGCATGGGCGCGCCGTGCTTCTGTAGTTGACACTGAATTTTTTCCTTTTCTGATTTTCTTTGAAGTTTTCTTCTTCTTTTCTTCTTCATCTATCTACTATTGTACAACAAACTTGGGTTGCCTCCCAAGAAACGCTTGGTTTACGTCGATATCTTAACGTAGAATCCTCGAGATCAAGTGGATAATAAAACGGCACTAACCACCTCATGGTTTGCCGTATCCCCATAGTAATGCTTCAAATGCTGTCCATTCACCTTGAATGCTTGGCCTAGATAATTCTCAAAAATCTCCACCGCTCCATATGGAAACACAGTTTTGATAACAAACGGCTCTGACCAACTCGACTTCAATTTTCCAGGAAAAAGATGGAGAAGAGAGTTGAACAAAAGAAATTGTTTCCCCGACACAAATGATTTGAGCACTAGACCCCTATCGTGCCACCTCTTGACTTTATCCTTATACATTTTATTGTTCTCATACGCTTGAAGTCGAAACTCATTGAGTTCATTCAATTGAAGCATCCTCTTCTGACCAGCTGCATCCATATCAAGGTTCAACTTCTTTAAAGCCCAATACGCTTTATGCTCTAACTCCACAGGCAAATGACATCCCTTACCATAAACCAACTAAACGGTGACATGCCTAGCAGAGTCCTATATGGTGTTCGATACGCCCAAACAGCTTCATCCAGCTTTAAAGACCAATCCTTCCTTGATGGACATACAACTTTATCTAGAATACGCCTGGTCTCTCTGTTAGATACCTCATCTTGACCTTTAGTCTAAGGATGGTAGGCTCTAGCAATGCGATGATTCACATTATATCGCTGCATCATAGCAGTGAACTTGCGATTACAGAAATGTGATCCCTCGTCACTGATTATGACTTTTGGAGTCCCAAATCTTGTGAATATCTGCTTATGAAGAAAATTAAGCACTACCTTGGCATCATTCATCGGCAAAGCCTTGACTTCCACCCATTTCGAGACATAATCAACCGCCAACAAGATGTACCGGTTATTACAAGATGAGACAAATGGCCCCATGAAGTCAATTCCCCAAACATCGAAGACCTCAACCTCGAGAAGCACATTAAGAGGCATCTCATCCCTCTTGGATATATTACCAACACACTATAAATGAACATATTGCAAAACGAACCGATGCGCATCCTTAAACAAAGTAGGCCAGAAAAATCCTGCTTGAAGGATACGAGTTGCTGTCTTCTCTCCATCATAGTGGCCTCCATAAACAGTCGAATGACAGTCTCACAAGATACCCTCCGTCTCGCTGTACGGAGTACATCTCCTGATGATTTGGTAAGCTCCTTGCCTAAATAGAAATGGCTCATCCCACATGTACCACTTCACCTCAAGAAGAAACTTCTTCCTTTGAGCAGAAGACAATTCTGGAGGCATAATATTGCTCACAAGGTAGTTCACAATTTTTTGCGAACCACGGTTCTTCCTTTTGCACCACAAATAACTGCTCATGGGGAAAAGACTCATTAATCAATATATTATCCTGTGAAGTCATACTCAGATCTTCTAACCAAGAGAGATGATCAGCAACTTGATTTTCAATACCTTTTCTATCCTTGATCTCCAACTCAAACTCTTGAAGTAAAAGAACCCATTGAATCAATCTAGGCTTCGAGTCCTTCTTCGAGACGAGATAGCGAATTACAGCGTGATCAGTGAAAACTATCACCTTCGTCCCAAGCAAATAAGATAGAAACTTCTCAAAACCGTAAATAATGGCTAAGAGTTCTTTCTTAGTAGTAGTATAGTTCAGTTGAGCACCATTTAGGGTCTTACTAGCATAGTAGACCACATGAAATATATTGTTCTTCCTCTGCCCAAGAACTGCTCCAATTGCATAGTCACTTGCATCGCACATCATTTCAAAAGGTTCATTCCAATCAGGTGCAATTATGACAGGTTCCATAATTAATCTCTTTTTTAAGATCTCAAAAGCAGCTAGGCACTCGTCATCAAACTTAAAAGGAACATCTTTCTCTAATAGATTGCATAAGGGTTTAGAGATTTTAGAGAAGTCCTTGATGAAACGCCGATAGAAACCCGCATGACTAAGAAAGCTGCGGACTTCCTTAACAGAAATTGGTGGAGGAAGATTTTCAATGACCCCCACCTTGGCTTTATCGACCACAAGACCTTTACTAGAGACCTTGTGCCCAAGAATGATGCCCTGTTGCACCATAAAGTGACATTTCTCCCAGTTAAGAACCAGATTGGTCTCAACACACCTTTTAAGACCGACACCAAGATTTTGCAAGCACTCGTCAAAAGAATCACCGAACACAGAGAAATCGTCCATAAACACCTCCACATTCTGACCAATCATGTCAGAGAAGATAGCCATCATGCATCTCTGAAATGTGGCAGGGGCACCACACAAACCAAAAGAAACTCTTCTGAAGGCAAAAGTACCAAATGGACAAGTGAAGGTAGTCTTTTCCTAATCTTCTGGAGCGATACGAATCTGATTATAACCCAAATAGCTATCCAGAAGTCAATAGTACTCATGCCCAGCCAACCTGTCAAGCATCTGATCAATAAAAGGAAGAGGGAAGTGATCCTTCCTTGTGGCTTTGTTCAGCTCCTGTAATCCATGCAAACTCTCCACCCTGTGACTGTTCGAGTAGGAATGAGCTCATTCTTCTCATTAGCAACAATTGTGATGCCTCCTTTCTTCGACACACACTGAACTGGACTCACCCAAGAACTGTCAGAAATAAGGTAGATGATCCCTGCATCTAGCCACTTGAGAATTTTCTTCTTCACAACTTCTTTCATGATTGGATTAAGCCTTCTCTGTTGCTCAACAGTTGGATTGCTACCTTCCTCTAGCAGAATTTTATGCATGCAATAAGAAGGGTTAATTCCCTTGATATCTGCTATAGTCCATCCAATTGCCGATTTGAACTCTCTCAGAATTCTCAAGAGCTTTTCCTCATCACTACCTGAAAGGTCATATGTAATAATAACAGGAAAAGTAGATGCATTACCTAAAAATAATACCTTAAGTGTTCAGGCAATGGTTTAAGCTCGAGTGTAGGAGCTTCCTCAGTAGATGGCTTGAGGCGCTTTGGAGAATTTTTCAGCTCTTCCAATCCAAGAGATTCAAACGGCATATCCAGCCTTCGCTTCCAAGGAGAAGCATTCAAATACTGCAACTGCTCATCACCTTCACCGTCTTCACTATCTGAATTCCCCAACAAGGTCTTCTCTACGGCATCAGACCTTAGCATTTGATCAAGTTCTGAATTAACCACAGAATTGACCAATTCCACTTTTAAGCACTCCTCATTATCAGTAGGGAATTTCATGGCTTTGAACACATTAAAAGTTATAGTATGATCCAGTACTCGCATAGTGAGTTCACCCTTCTGCACATCAATCAAGGTTCTGCCCGTATCCAAGAATGGTCTTCCCAAGATTATGGGAATCTTCTTATCCTCCTCGAAATCAAGAATTACAAAATCAGAAGAAAAGATGAGTTTGTCCACCTTGACCAATACATCCTCCACAATGTTTGTGGATATGTAATAGAACGGTTGGCCAACTACAAGGTCATATAAGTAGGCTTTGGATCAGGTAAGTCCAACTTCTTGAAGATAGACAAAGGCATCAAATTGATGCTAGATCCCAAGTCACACTAGCATTTGTCGAATGACACTTTTCCGATGGTGCAAGGAATAGTGAAGCTTCCAGGATCCTTAAGCTTCGGAGGCAACTTCCGTTGCCTCTTAAGAAAAGGAGGTGGAGGATAGACCCATTTCTCCCCTATATTACCCTCAGAAGGAGTGTATTCCACAGTTTTCTTCCTTGATTCCACTTCTGCTTCCTTCTGCACTTCTTCTTCAGCCACATCTTCAGATTCTGGAACTTGAGCTTTTTCTTGGCTTACAACCTTCCCAGACCTCAATGTAATTGCCTTAACCTGCTCTTTTACTTCCTTCTTTCCTGGTACTTCAGTGTCACTAGGGAGTGTATCACATTATCGATTCATCAAGGCAGTGGCAATCTACCCAATTTGATTTTCCAAGGTCTTGATAGAAACCACTTGGCTCTTGCACATGATCCTCAACTCCTCCAATTCAGATTTTTCATTAGATTGTTATAGTTGGAGTTGTTGTCTTGGTGTGTATTGCAGTTGCTGAAAACCAGGAGGGTTATATTGCTTTGTTGCATACTGCTGATAAGGCTGCTACACCATATTATGCGTGTTGCTCCAGCTGAAGTTAGGATGATTGCGGTTGTTAGGATGATATGTGGCTGGAACTGGTTTCTGCGACCTCTGAAAGTTGCTCACGAACTGAGCTGATTCACTAGAAATAGCATACTGCTCTGTCTCATGCGCACCAGCACAAAGCTCACAGACACTAGTGATCTGACTAACTCCATAATTAGCCAAAGAATCCACATTCATCGTCAAAGCCTTAAACTGAGAAGCTAGAGAAGTAGCTGCATCTACCTCCAGGATTCCTGCTACCTTGTCTTGAGTCAGTCTCTGAGAAGGGTTCTGGTATTCATTAGAAGCCATCAATTCAATCAAATCATAAGCTTCATCATAGCTCTTAGCCCATAAGGCTCCACCTGATGCTGCATCAAGCATGGGTCTAGAAGTCGCACCCAAACCATTATCAAAGCAGTTAATGATCATCCACTCAGGCATCCCATGATGAGGACACTTTCTAAGCATCTCCCTATAACGATCCCAAGCTTCACACAAAGATTCTCCCGATTGCTACGCAAATTGAGTAAGAGCATTCCTGATAGCATCTGTCTTCACCATAGGGAAGGATTTAGTGAGAAACTTCTGAGCAAGATCTTCCCACTTGGTGATAGAGCCTGGTGGTAGAGAATGCAACCAACACTTAGCTTTATCTCTTAGAGAGAATGGGAAAAGCCTCAACTTAATAACATCTTCAGAAATATTTTTGAATTTGAAAGTGTCGCAAATCTCGATGAAATCTCTAATATGCATATTGGGATCTTCCGTTGGAGAACCCCCAAAATGAACCGAGTTCTGCACCATCTGAATCGTGCTAGCCTTGATTTCAAAAGTGTTAGTCGTGATGGCTGGTCTGACAATGCTATACTGAATATCATTGATTTTTGGCTGAGAGTAGTCCATCAAAGCCTTTATATTTGCTTCTTGTTCACCCATTGTAACAAGAGCTTCTTCTTTAACTTTCTCCTATTCTACAAGAACTTCTTCCTCTACTAAAACTTCTTCCTCCGCTTTATCTAGTGTTCTCTTTCGAGATCGAGAACGCGTTTGCATAAACGCTCTCTAGAGTACCTGAAAAAGCAACAAGTAAACACGTAAGTAAATATCCGAGTCACTGAAATTTAATGACCACTGATGTCAAGCACATAAACTAAAAAATTAACACCGAGTCCCCGACAGAGGTGCAAGTATACGCATTCGCAAGTAATATAGAATACTTTCTAGTTCATTCCCACATAGACCGGTTTAGGTTAATTTAAGAATGTGTACTTACGCAATAATGATATGGTTATTATTCAATGCTAAGACGAATAACAAGTTGAGATTTTTTATAACTAAAATATTAACTAACATGCAATTAATTAACAGATTAAAAGGGTTGATTACTTATATAACACAAACATGGGATTCTAACTTCATTACTACTTTATTCAACAACCTTTTTGTTCTTTACCTTAGCATGCAATGGTGATGACAACTAATCAGATAACACAAAACTAGTAAACGCCAACTTTCGTTGTACAAATACCCTACTACCAGACATCCACAAATGAGATAGAAGCTGAATAGACACCAATTATATTGAGACCCTATATGTCTATAGAGTTTGACAACATAACGGTTTAATGCGCAAGTTATCTATCATGATTACATAGGGGAAGTAAGATGGTTAAAATTACCTACGAATCATGCATATCAAATACATGAACCTATACTAGCATGGCAAGTTCTAAACCTCTATATTCATTTTCGCTTCAATAGAGATTAACACGCTATCTTATAAGTTCGCGATGATCATAAGATGGAGAAGCACAACCAATACTAGGATATCATACAATCACCACACGCTAAGGTATCGAAATAATTTAACTATTGAAATCCATACGTAAATCCGCTAGAACCCCATGATAACGATTAGTTTATAACCGAACTCATCATCACCGCGGGTTCCGATGAAAGCATGGTATAATAAACTAAGTCTTTATAAACTGAATAATAATCAAAGTATGTAATCAAGAGTATAGGTTCAACAAACAAGAAAACTAGCATCCAAGGTTACAACTTAAAACAAAGAATCACAAGAATAAACTAGATCCTCTTCGCCTTGGTTGTATTTATGCTCGTTGGTCTTCTTGATGTCTTCTCCTTAAGCTCCATTATGAAAACCGTCTTCAAGTTGTCTTTATATAGCAACCCCAATCAGCATAGAACTCCAAAAATCAATTTTCTAATCAAAGCTATCCTGGAGCGGCTGCGCGCTGTCCCAGCGCAGGCGCGCTGACTTTCTACTTCTCTGGCGCGGCTGCGCGCTATCATAGCGCGGGCGCACTGAGCTTTTGGAGAAACTTCTGATTTTTATTTTCTTTGCTGGTTCTTGATGGCGATCCACGAGAAAACATCCCTAGCACCTTCCTAACACCAATTTAGCACCAAAGCAATGCTAAATCTCCTTGATTCCTTATTTATTCCTGAAATGCAAAACACTACAAATAACTTGAGTACAAAACACCAATTCAAGCCTTTATAGGACGTTCCAAGTGGACATAAATGGCACTTAACACCTAGCTTGGTCTGTTCAGAGGAGAAGCTTTGATCATGAATAACCTTCAGAACATCATTACGCTCAATGGGATGCCTAAGTCATGGACTTCACTATGAAGAGAATGATAAAAGCCCGCCCGTTGGGGTATAGTTGACACAGATGAATTTTGAGCTTTGCCAGAAGTCTTGGAATATAGGGGTGCAGGGGAAATCGCAGCCCGGACTATAGGGCTTCCTTATACACGAATACTCTTTGGGGGCTGAGAGTGTAACACTAGGCTTAGCCTTACGAATCTCTAAGCATTTGGGCCATGAGTAACTCGACCGAATCTCTTCAATATCCCCTTCACGGCGCATACTCTTATGATGGAACGCATCAAAATAGAAAATACTTGGGTACTCGTCCGTCCTCTCATCCAGCATGCTCTTCAGACTGTTAGAACAACAATTAATAGAGAAAGGAGAAACAAGAGCTATACCTTGCAGAGAGCGAAGAGTAGCCCTCTTGTGCATAGCTTTCTTCATGGAGAAAGAGGACTTGCTAGGATCTTGACCTTGAGACATCTTTGAAAAGCTTGAGAAGAGTTGGGAGCTTGAGAAAAGTTTGAGAATTTGAGAAGTTGGGAAATGAAAGTGTGAACGAAAATGAACACTTCTCATCTTCTTTTATAGGAAAAGAGCTACCTGCTACAGCATGTCGTAACTCTTCCTGGTTCGTGCTAGCAGGTACCTCTCGAAAGAACACCGAAAATGATGGAGAAAAATAGGAAATGATGACATAATAAACGAAGATAGCGATGCAGAACACCGCCTATCGTATCAGTCCTCTGAAAAAGCGTGGCTGAGACTAAACATAAGTCATTAGTTTTAATTAAGGGCTGATTACATTAATCACCATAATTAGAAAAGCTTATAAAGATTAGAAAGATTAGCTTCTCAGCTGAACATGTTCCGTGAAGGCCAGAGTGGTCACGAGTACTAGAACATAAAGTTCTCCTCAATGACGGATCAGGCTAACCTGCAGGAGACTCCCAAGGTCTGCTAAGAGTAGACCTGGCCGACCAGGCTACAAAATGAGGCCTTATGGCCAACCAGGAGCCTCTATAGGACAACCCAGAGGGCCCCAGGGACCATTAAGAGCAGACCTAGCCGACCAGGCTACAAAATGAGGCCTTATGGCCGACCAGGAGCCTCTGTACGACACCCCAGAGGCCCCAAGATCTATGAAGAGTACCCTTGGATGATCAGGCTACAAAAGAAAGCCTTGAGGACGACCAGGAGTCTTTGTAGGAGAGCTTTGAGGCCTTCCAAACTGGTTCCGGTGGTTCTCCTAAGAAATTTTGTGCAAATTCGTAAGAAGGGGTTGACCTCCAAAGGGAACAAGTTTCATGAAGACTAGGACGTCCACGAGAACGAATTCTATAAAGATCAGAACGTTAGCGAGAACAAGTTTCGTGAAGACCAGAGGGTTCACGGAAGCAAGTTTTGTAAATAGTAAAGCGTTCACCATAGCAAGTTCGGAGAACTTTTCCTCCCGGCCAACCAAACCACCCTGAAAATGGCCCCAAGGCCTGCTAAGAGCAAGCCTGGCCGGCCAGGCTGGAAATGGGGCCTTGAGGCCGACCAGGAGCTCCTGTAGGAGAGCCCTGAGGCCTTCTAAAGTTGTTCCGGAGACCATCCTGTGAAGTCTCTTGGAAATTCCTTGAAAAGGATAACTCTCAGCAGAACTAATTTCGTGAAGACTAGATAGTCTACGAGAACGATTTCGTTGGATTACAGAACATCCTATAAAGTAAGTGTGGGAAAGTTCAATAAAGTATGGGACTTCCTATACAACAAGCTCAATAGAGCATAGAACGTTTAGTAGAACGAGTACGGAACGTTCACTGAAACAAGCATAGCAGAACCACGAGGAACTCTAGGAAAACCATGAGATTAATTCCGTAGATAACCAAGAGCAAGAAGAACCTAGCAAATTGCATGAAGGGCTTGAGTCTAAGTAAAAGGTTCTAAAAAAAAATTCGGACCAAACACCCCTGGCTAGCAAGGGACAGAAGGACCTGCCCCTGTCCGATCAAGAGGTGGCCGACCTCATGTGGCCAAGCAAGCCACAAAAGAGAGCATGTGGCCGAGCAGGACGTCCTACAGCAGGAGGTCCTGCAGCCCGACGACCCCTCTGCGAAATTTTTTGTTTTTTTTTTTGCAAAAATGGGGAAAAATTGAAAAAAATCGATTTTTTTTTTAAATTTTCATGATTTTAAGATTAAGCCCCGATTAGGGCCAAATAGTGAAATTTAGCCCGATTAGTGTATATTAGGCGTAATTAACCCGAATCAGGGGAAATTAGTGACCCGTGTGATAAAGTTAACCCCGATTAGGGCCGTTTAACCTATTCACTCACGTGATTAGTGTGAATTAGGGATAATTAGTGTGTTATGCATGCTGATTAGTCCTGATTAAGAAAAATTAGCCCCAATTAGGGCAGATTAGCCTGAATTAAGGCCAGTTACTGCATTCTAGCTTAAAATAAACTCTTTTAGGCCTAGTTAGCAACTTGTACATGGAAGTTATCCCCGATTAGGGCCGATTAGCTCCGAATAGGGCCTGTTAGTAGCTTTCTCCCAATAATTAACCTTGATGAAGGTTAAGGGTTGATAAATGCTCACTTTTTAGTCCCGATTAGTACCGTTTAGTGTTAAACACTATCCAAATAGCTCGTGCAAAGGCCTCAAGTTTGTATACTTACACTAGATAAGTCAATGTAAACGTGTAGGTCGTTTCACACTTTACGATAAAATGGCAAAACCCATGGAGGGCCGATACCCATGAAGGGCCAACACCCATGAAGGGCCGACACTCATGAAGGGCCGATCCCCGAGAAGGGCCAAAAGTACCCCAAGTTGCGAAAAGACCATTATAACTTTCAAGAAAACTCGATAAGTATTCCTGGAAGTTGGGGGACAAATGATATGGATAGAAAATACATCCTAAAGACACATTAAATGTCACAGTATTACACATGGGTTTCTTGTCTGAAGTCCAGTACAGACCTGTCTGGTCCGAGCTCGTGGCAGACTCAAGATGGCCCATGTAGACAAGACCCACCAAAAGAGGTCGTCAAGGTCCACAAACATAAGTTTTTCACGGACTAGACCCAATACGGCTGGAAGAGCAGAGTCATGTGTCCTAAACGGACTCAAAGTCCTATGTAGAAGGTTCTGGAGTTCCTTCCATTAAAGGACTCCTAATCGCCATCTAAGTTGGAGACTTGTCCACCAAGTCTCCCAACACAAGTCTAACCCTAGATTCACCTCTATATAAAGGGCTCTACCTTTCAACCTAGAGCTATGTTTTTGGATTGATTCTCTACAACATATAGATACGTAAGCATCTTGCAAGGACCGATAGTCCCGAACGCGACAGCAGTCATTAAAGCTCGAAGCTTACAAACCCTAGCATTAATTACTAATGCCCTCTAATTTTTATTCCACAACAAAAATAATTGGGTTATTAAATAAAAAAATAATTTGTAAGTTAAATTTCATAAAAATTGAAAAACTTATTACCAACAATTCAAATAACTATCAATAGTAATAATAATTTTTACTAACTAGTACTAACTCCATCCTACAATCTTTTACGGTTTCGTTTTTGCTAGTTCCTCTCATTTATTTATATTTCAAAAATATTTCCAAAATTATAAAGTTTTATAATTATAAAAATTAATCATAACCACTATTTTCTCCACTATATCCACTTTGTACAAATCATTTTACTCTTTTTTTTTACCATTTTTTACTAATTTATATTTTTTAAACCCCACACGGAATGTAAAGAATTGGAATTAGATGTTGGAGGCATATAATAGCTTTTCATTTTAATATTTAAATCTAATAAATTGTTAAAATTTTGATGTACATATTTTAGAACGGAATTCTTGAAATTTTATTTTTATTTGACATTTAAATTAAATTTATTTCTTCTAATTTTATTATTTTATTGCATTAATAGAAAAATATTCACTTGAGTCGTGTTCATGCATTTTAGTTATATATTTATTACATGGTGGTAATCTGCACAATAGTGGTAATCTGCGCATCATAATATGCACCGAAAATATTAAGCACTTAATACTTACAAGGACAAGGAGGTAATATCCATGTTATGGATAAGAAATCAAGGTTATTACTTGCTGTATTTAATACTAAGATTCGGGAGCTCAAGGCCTTTAATGGCTGCTCTCGTGTTTCGTGACTCAATCTGCCTTTACGAGATGCCTACGTATCTCTGTGAATTAGAGAATCAAGCCAAAAAACGTAGTTCTGATTTGTGGGGTGAGGCCCCTTATATAGATGTGGGAGTCCTTGAATTGGACTTGGTATAGGAGACTTGGTGGACAAGCCTCTGAATTAGGATAGACTTAGGAGTCCTAGGAAGTAGGAAGCTGATTCCTTATCCTTTTAGGTCCCCTTGAGGCTAATCTATAAGGATTTATATCCTTATCGGGACTCTTCTCAATAGCTGATTTTTCCCTTATTAATTAATTACGAAATTAATTAATAATTAGGGCTTTTGAGCCTTTTTTATTCCATCAGGCCTGATCTGGTCCATCAGGCTTAACCTTTCTGGTCTGAGTTTCATATATCTTTTTATTGGGCCTAGCAGCCCACAACTTGTACAATTAATGCAGTATTTAATTATACAATCATAATTTATTTATCCCTATCATTTGCCCCCCAACTTTTGGGAAACATTGATTAGGTTTCGCAGAAGTTAAGTCTATTTGTTCCCTTACAGGGTTTCGTTTTTCCGTAAAGTGTGGAGCGACCTACACATTTACAATGAATTTTTCCTTTTATTCAGGAATTATCTTAATTTCCAGGAATTTTTCCCTAATTTTCTGGGATTTTTCCCTTATTTTCTGGGATTTTTCCCTAATTTTCTGGATTTTTTCCTAATTTCCCGGGTCTTATCCTTAATTTTCTGGATTTTTCCCTAATTTTCCGGGACTTATCCTTAATTTTCTGGATTTTCCCTAATTTCCCGGGACTTATCCTTAATTTTCTGGATTTTTCCCTAATTTCCAGGGACTTATCCTTAATTTTCTGGATTTTTCCCTAATTTCCCGGGACTTATCCTTAATTTTCTGGATTTTTCCCTAATTTCCCGGGACTTATCCTTAATTTTCTGGATTTTTCCCTAATTTCCCGGGACTTATCCTTAATTTTCTGGATTTTTCCCTAATTTCCCGGGACTTATCCTTAATTTTCTGGCTTAAAATCGATCAGAATGCATTCGAAATCGATCAGGATGCAGACAAAATCGATCAGGATCCTGATCGAATTAGCTCAGGATCTTACACTCTGGTCGACAGGATTCCTGATCGATTTCGATCAGGATTCTGACCGAATTGGCCTTCAAAGTGACACCCTAGTCGATTGCTACACGGGCTTAATCGACCAGGATTCCTGATCGATTTCGATCAGGACTCTGAACGAATTGGCCTTCAAAGTGACACCCTAGTCGATTGCTACACGGGCTTAATCGACCAGGATTCCTGATCGATTTCGATCAGGACTCTGAACGAATTAAATGGCTCTCGACCATTCTGATCGAATGGAATATCGATCAGGACTCTGTTCTCCGTCGATCAGGACTCTGATCGATCTTAGGGGACTTCTTCCCTCCTGTTCGAATAAGATATCGATCAAGACTCTCTTCTTTGTCGATCAGGACTCTGATCGATCTTAGGGGATTTCTTCCCTCCTGCTCGAATAACTTATCAATCAGGACTCTCTTCTCTGTCGATCAGGACTCTGATCGATCTTAGGAGATTTCTTCCCTCCTGTTCGAATAAGATATCGATCAGGACTCTCTTCTCTGTCGATCAGGACTCTGATCGATCTTAGGGGATTTCTTCCCTCCTGTTCGAATAAGATATCGATCAGGATCCTCTTTTGCATCGATCAGGACTCTGATCGAACCATATTAAGGTTCTGGTCGATTTTTGACTTTTTAAATTCCACAGGAGCTTCTAGATTGTTCCTGATACTTCTTGTAGATGGGCCTTTAAGTTGGGCCTGGCTAAATGGGCCTAAAAACGCCTCGTATTCCGAGCTTTTCGCCTATATAAGTGTAGTGTGGAGTGAGAATCCTCACTTCACTTCCCACTTCTCATTTTATCTCACATTTTTCTCTAAAGTTCTCCCTTTTGAAGGCGATTTCCGGCGACCAAAGCCACCGCAGCTCCTCCATTCTCAAGTATTTCTGGGTTTCAAGCCTTCAACCGAAGCATATTAATGGCGGACCGTGACCTAGCTCGTTTGCAGAAGATGAATGTCTCTAAGAGAGGTACAAACATCCAAATTCAATCTCCATATACTTCCCTCATTGATATGATTAACTCGAGAGGTGATGAATATCCTTCTCTGTCTGAGTTAGATTCGTATAATCATGGTAACACTTTTCATGAGTTAGATGGTAGGATAGAGTCTATGAATACCCTGTACAGACTTCCACCCCACCTTAGGATCACTCCAGCCGCCCCTGGGGATAGGACTTGTAATTGGGAGGGGGATACCCTGTTCATTTATCGAGGAGCCCTGACCGCAGGTCTTAGGTTCCCATTTCACGAATTTATTCCTCGTTTACTAGCCGATGTACGAATCAACCCTTGTCAACTCCCTCCTAACGCCTGGAGGAACATTATCTGTTTTATGGTCCTTTGTCTCAGGAATAGCTTTCCTCTTTCCGTAGCAGTCTTTAGGAAAGTTTTCCAATTCTATAATAGTTCCATGAGTCAGCCGGGCTGGGTTTTAATTCGCCAACGGCCCAAAATTCCCCATATCTTTGATAGTAACTCTATAGTCGAGAACAACCCTAAATGGAGGGATGAGTTTGTTAGGCTGACCTGGGCTGGGGGTGATTGGGCCACACTCTTCCGTAGGCCATTTTGCAAAGTATCAGATGGTAGTCCTGGTAGCATCAGATTAACTGATGAGGAGGAGGTGGCCTACCAAGCCTTAATTTCAGACGATGGGAAAACAGACACCTGGACCCTTTTAGAGGAGTTTTCCTTGAAGAAAGTTGGTCTCTCCCAGGCCAGTGATAAGGGTAAACTTATACCTGCGAAATTATTTTTCCTTCTCTTTAACCGTACTTTTTCTTTTTTCTGGATTTTAATATTCCTTCTGCTTTTCCTTTCAGCTTGTGAGGCTATTAATAACGTCAATAGGCCCAAGGAGGGGGAATCTGGCCGCCAGAAGAGGGCCAAGTTAAACAGGGATCCCAGGAGCAAACCTGACGGTCCTACTTTCCTTAAGCCCCACGTCCCGGTGGTCGAGCTGGGGGACGATGTGGATCCTCCACTTAAGGCACATTCCTTCAGGCCTAACTGGGGCTTCAGGAGGAGCGATACGGTGGTTGGATCCACCAAACATGCCAAGGATTGGTCGTACCATTCCATCACTCCCCATGATTTCACTGACATTGTTACGGGGAGTGATGTCGAGACTATTGAGCTTCTGGGCTCCCAAGCCCAAGCTGCGGTAATTTTCTTTTTTCTTCTCTTCCTTTTGTGAATTTCAACTTTTCTTGTATCCCAATGAATTTGCGCTAACTCATACATATTTCTTTGCAGAGTAATACCTATTTCCAGGCGGCCCTACATCAGGCTAGATCTTGGAAGGGTAACTCTGATGTTTTTGAAAAGGAGATGAAGAAGTGGGAGGAGAGAGCCAAGGTCCTAGAGAAGAAGCTGGACACGAAGAAAGAGGAGCTGGCTAAGGCTCATTCCGAGCTGGTGAAACTTAGGAGCGATAAGGATAAGCTCATTGATGACTACATGGATTCTGACAAGTTTAAGAATCTCATGGAGATTCATGATGAGGGCCTTTACTCCCTACAGTTCACTCAGGGATGGGATGCGGCCGTGAAGGCTGTTTCTGAGAAGTACCCGGGCTTAGTCGACCCTAAGGACTTTATAAGTCCTGAGCAGGCTGAGTCAGAGGACAGCATAGACGCCCTCTTCGACTCTCCTCAGCCAGATGATCGCATCTTGGATCCTAACACTGCTTCTCCTCCCACTTCTCCTGTGAAGGACGCTGAAGGCGCTGATAAGGAGAAAGAGAATGAAGGCTCCCGCATGGAGGAGTAGTTTTTCTATTTTGTAATTTTATCCTTAATTTATGTCTGGACTTTTGTTTGTATTAAAACTTATTACCCTGCGGGGCTATGCTACTTTCCTTATTTGCATTCTCTCCTTCATTTTTCTGATACTTTAATATTCAAACTTGGCTTAATGGGTCACACAAGTATTATCACAACTCAAACATCCATAGGTTGAAATAATTTCGAACTCTTCAATTTCAAGTCTGGTTTTCCAAAACCTTACATAATATGGGTTCGACCCTGATCTATAATAGCTAAAAAAGAAAAATACTATGCAAACAAAGCTTCAAGGTGCTTTTAAACCTACTTGTCATAATGACAAGTGAGAATCGTACTTCGACCATCTTACACGTAGTAAACCTTCAGGTTTTGTGCGTGCCAGGTTCTCGGGACTTCAAAACCATCCATAGTCTCCAGCTTGTAGGTTCCTCTACCCTGAACGCTCTTGACTCTATACGGCCCTTCCCAATTTGGGGCAAGCTTTCCTTTCTGTCCGACACCAGAAGCCTCTATTTTTCTCAAGACTAGGTCACCTTGTTTGAAAAACCTCTCTTTAACCCTTAGGTTGTAGTAGAATGAAGCCTTTTTCTGATATTCTACTATCTTTGCGTGTGCTTTATCTCGCACTTCATCGATTAAATCCAGGGCTAACTTCTGCCCTTCCTCATTTTCTTTTTCATCAAAAGCCTGAATCCTTGGAGAGAAATGTGATATCTCCACGGGAACTACTGCTTCTGCCCCATATGCCAACATGAAAGGAGTTGCATTTGTCGTGACTCTACAGGTAGTTCTATAGACCCATAATATGGGAAGTATCTCATCCACCCAATTATTTCTTGACTTTTCGATTCTCTTCTTTAGTCCATCCAGGATTATCCGATTTGCTACCTCCGCTTGCCCATTGGCTTGCGGGTGAGCCACAGAGGTGAACCGTAACTCAATTTCATTTTCTTCGCAATACTTCTTGAATTCCTCGTTGTTGAATTGTGTTCCATTGTCAGTGACGAGGATACGGGGAATTCCATATCGGCACATAATGTTTTCCCACAGGAATTGTGCAACCTGTTTAGTTGTGATTTTGGCCAAGGGCTTGGCTTCAATCCACTTAGTGAAATAATCAATGGCTACAATCAGAAACTTCCTTTGTGCTGTGGCCATAGGAAAAGGCCCTAGAATATCCATCCCCCACATAGCAAAGGGAATAGGTGAGTTGATGGAGGTCAGCATCTCGGGGGGTTGTCTGGCCACTGGTGCATGTTTCTGACAGTGATCACACTTCTTTACATATTCTTTGGCATCAACCATCATTTCTGGCCAATAGAAGCCTAAACGGGTTATCTTATGAGCCAAGGCCCTGCCCCCCAAGTGTTGTCCACAAATACCTTCATGTACTTCTTCAAGAGCCAAGCGTGCCTCATCGGGCCTGAGACACCTCAAGTAGGGAACCACGAAAGATCTTTTGTAAAGAATCCCATCTATCAAAGAGTACCTTAGTGCCCGAACAGTTAACTTCCATGCTTCAGTTGCATCATTTGGCAACCAACCGGTCTGAATGTGAGCCTTGATGGGATCAATCCATGACGTCCCCAAGCCTACGGGAGCCACAAGCTTAACATCTATGCTTCGTGTCTTCAAAACACGGAAGTACACACTCCCTGAACTCTCTTCAATCTCAGATGAAGCAAACTTTGATAGCGCATCTGCTTTAGCATTTTCTTCCCTTGGAATGTGTTCAACATGGCATTCATTAAATTGGGTCATCACAGCCCTTACTAGGCGAACATACTTAGCCATCGTATCATCCCTTGCCTCAAATTCTCCCTTTACCTGGGATATGATCAGCTTCGAGTCTCCACGGACCTTTAAGTTTTTGACTCTAAGTGTCCCAGCTAGACCAAGGCCAGCAATCAGGGCTTCATACTCTGCCTCATTGTTTGTTGTTGGGAAATCTAGCTTCATGGCATACTCAATTAAGAATCCATCAGGGCTTTGCAAAACCAACCCTGCTCCACTGGAATTTGTTTTTGATGCTCCATCAAAATAGAGAACCCAATATTCTTTCTCCTTGTCCCCATTGTCGACTCCCTTGTCTTGAGGTATGGTATCTTCCTGCCCCCCGACTTCTTGGTTGGGTATGGTACATTCCACCAGGAAGTCAGCTAGTGCCTGGGCTTTTATGGCCGTACGTGGCTTATACTTGAGATCGAACTCTCCCAACTCTATTGCCCACTTAATCAGTCTCCCACTTGCCTTGGGACTGTGAATGATATTTCTCAGTGGCTGATTTGTTAGCACTTCAATTTGGTGAGCTTGAAAATAAGGACGCAGCTTTCTTGAAGCCATTACCAAGGCTAAAGCGAATTTCTCAAAGGCTGAATAATTCAACTCAGCACCATGCAAAATTTTGCTGACATAGTATACGGGTTTCTGGACTTTCAGTTCTTCCTTAACCAACACCGCGCTCAAGGCGCTTTCTGAAACAGCCAAGTACAAGAATAAAACTTCACTCAGAACTGGCTTGGCCAACAACGGGGCCTGGCCCATATACTTCTTTAACTCTTCAAATGCCTTCTGATTTTCCTCACTCCATACAAAGTCTTTAATGTTCTTTAATGACTTGAAGAATGACAAGCACTTGTCTCCTGACTTGGAGATGAATCGTCCTAGCACAGCAACCCTTCCTGTGAGTTTCTGAACATCCTTGACAGTTTTTGGGGGTTCCATGTCCAGGATTGCCTTTATTTTATCGGGGTTAGCCTCAATTCCCCTCTTTGAGACCATCAATCCCAAGAATTTTCCAGATCCTACTCCGAAAGCACACTTCGTAGGATTCAACATCATCTTGTGGTACCTCAGGACCTCAAAAGCTTCCCTCAAATGGGTTATATGATCAGTCTTTACTAGACTCTTGACTAGCATGTCATCAACATAGACTTCCATAGTCTTCCCAATAAGATCCTTAAAAATTTTATTCACCAACCTTTGATAGGTGGCTCCTGCATTCTTGAGACCAAACGCCATAACAAGATAACAATAAACACCAAAGTCAGTGATAAATGATACCTTTGGAATGTCATCCTTATGCATTTTGATCTGGTTGTATCCACTAAACCCATCCATGAAACTCAGTATCTCATGTCCAGCGGTGGCATCAATCAAAGTATCAATTCTAGGCAGCGGAAAACAGTCTTTGGGGCATGCATCATTCAGATCGGTGAAGTCTATACACATCCTCCACTTTCCATTAGCCTTCTTCACCATTACAGGGTTTGCTAACCACTCCGGAAATTGAATCTCCTCAATGAAACCAGCCTCTAAGAGCTTTTCCACTTCCTGCTTTATAGCCTCTTGTCTTTCCGGGGCAAAATTTCTTTTCTTTTGTTTCACTGTCTTCCGGCTTGGATCCACGTTTAGCTTGTGAGTAATTAACTCCGGGTCTATGCCTGGCATATCAGCTGCTGACCATGCAAACACATCACTATTTTCTTGCAGAAATTTCACTAACTTCCCTCTAAGGGGCTCCTCTAATGTGGCTCCAATGAAAGTCATCCTCTCAGGATTCTTGGGATCTAAAGGAACCGAAACCAATTCTTCTGCTGGCCTTCCTCTATTCTCATCATTTTCTCGAACATCCATATCTTCAATAGGAAGAACCTGCCCCCCGACTCCGTCTGCCCTCAAAGAGGCCACATAACAGCTTCTAGCCATTTTTTGATCTCCTCTCTCTTCTCCAATCCCGTTTCGGGTGGGAAACTTCATGACTGAATGGTAGGAAGAGGGGACTGCCTTGAAGGCATGTATCCCTGTTCTCCCCATGATAGCATTATAAGTTGAACTAGCCTTTACCACTACGAAATCCAGCATCTGCGTTGCTTGCCTTGGCTCCGTACCTATGGTGGTTGGCAACTTGATTATCCCTTCCACAGGACATTCTACTCCAGCAAATCCATATATCGGCATGTCGGTTGGTGTTAACTGGGAGTCGTTATACCCCATCCTTAGAAAGGTGTCGTGGAGCAAGATATCCACAGAAGCACCATTATCCACAAGGACCCTCTTAACCGGGCTATTTCCTATTATTGGTGTTATGACCAGCGGGTCGTCATGGGGAAACTTCACACCCTCTAGGTCGGAATCATCAAAAGCCAATGTTACTTCTGTCCTGGCCCTCTTCGGGGCTTCTCCAACAATATGCATAACCTCTCTAGTATATGCCTTTCTGGAATTTTTGGACAATCCAGCAGCAGTTGGACCTCCAAAGATCGTGTTTATCACAGGCCCTTGAGGTCTCGGCCCTCCATAAATGGTGTTTATAACTGGTCCTCTAGGTTGGGGATTCCGCCCCTGATCATCTTGGTCCCTTCTATGATCTTCAAAGTTCTTCCTTCCATTATTATTTCTGTCCCCTCCATCTCCAGTATACTTATTCAATCTTCCTTTTCGAATCAAAAACTCAATTTCATCTTTCAATTGCCTACACTCATCGGTGTCATGGCCAACATCTTTGTGAAACCTGCAATACTTGCCCCTATCTAGCTTGGCGGGATCAGCCTTCAAGGGCTTAGGCCAGCGAATATCTCTGTCTTTCTCAATCTCCATCAAAATCTGACTTCTGGGAGCATTCAGCTTAGCGTATTCAGTGAACTTTTGCCCAGGTCCTCCCTTCTTGGAGGTTGAATCAGGGTTTTGTTCGGTTCTAGGATATTTGTCCTTAGCGATATACTCCAAATCAGTTTTTCGTTTCTTGCCTCCAGTGGGCTCATTACTTACTACGGTCTTCCTCATACTTTCTTCAACCTTGATATACTTCCCTGCCCTCTCTTGGAGCTGCAACATGCTCTCAGGGGGTCGTTTGGCCAAAGACATCTTAAAAAACTCATCCCTAGTTCCTTGTTGCAATGCTATCATGGCTACCTTATCATCAAGATCTGGGACTTTTAAAGCCTCCTTTGTAAAACGATTCAGGTAATCTCTTAAGGATTCCTTAGCTCCTTGCACAAGACTCATAAGAGATGCTGAACTTTTCTCATGGACTCTTCCACTGATGAATTGCTTAATAAAAGCCTGACTTAGTTCTCTGAATGATCCAATAGAATTTGGGGGTAGGCGACTGTACCATCTTTGAGCCATACCCGACAGGGTTTGAGGGAAGGCCCGACATTTTATAGCATCATTCACGGGTTGCAGCAGCAGTGCATTAGAGAATGTCCTAACATGATTAGCGGGGTCTCCCGTGCCATCATAGGCTTTGATAGTGGGCATCTTGAATTTCCTTGAGACATGGGCATTCATTATCTCTTCTGTGAAGGGTGGAGTTGGATCATCAGGATCTCCAAGGGGAAGGAGATTGCTCGGATCAGTTCTTGGGACAGCAGCCCTTCTTCTTACCGGACCATCCAGGTCTATGATAGGAGGAGGATTTCTCCCCCTAGGAGGTATGTGGGGTCTGGTGGCTTGGTGAGCCTCCAAATCACGCCTCAGCCTTTGGATTTCAGCCTCATGAGCCCTGATCTTTTCCTGCACTTCTTGGGGATTCGCCCCTGGGGTGCTTTGGGGGCGTTGCCTTCCATCGGCTATTGGCTCTTTTCCAGGGCGCCTCCTTCTCGGGGCCACTTCATCATCCGAAGATTCGGAGTCTCTCTCAGTGTATGGACCAGAAAATTCCCGATCCTCAGGGATAGGATCCAAACCTCGTATATAGGGGGGCGACCGCCCTCGTGCTTCGCTTCGCCCAGCATATCCGCTTCCTCCAACCTCAGGGTGAAGGGGCATCCCATAAGGGGGGTTAGTAGTAACAACAGTTGAATATTCATACCCGACGGGTCGAGAATTCACAGGTATATGTACTTGCTGAACTTGAGGATTCGTACCTTGAATAGTCGGGGGAGTTGTCCCTTGTGGCTGAGGTTGAGTTGCCCCTGTCTGGGCTTCCCCCTGAGTAGATGCATAAGTTGAATGGGGAGGAACCTCCACGGTTGATGAAATCACCTGGGTTGTCTCTGATGGTGTTCCTTTCTCTAGAGCTCCAATTGTTCTCCGTGTTCTCGCCATGGTTGTTATTGATTCCCACAGACGGCGCCAAATGTTATGGATAAGAAATCAAGGTTATTACTTGCTGTATTTAATACTAAGATTCGGGAGCTCAAGGCCTTTAATGGCTGCTCTCGTGTTTCGTGACTCAATCTGCCTTTACGAGATGCCTACGTATCTCTGTGAATTAGAGAATCAAGCCAAAAAACGTAGTTCTGATTTGTGGGGTGAGGCCCCTTATATAGATGTGGGAGTCCTTGAATTGGACTTGGTATAGGAGACTTGGTGGACAAGCCTCTGAATTAGGATAGACTTAGGAGTCCTAGGAAGTAGGAAGCTGATTCCTTATCCTTTTAGGTCCCCTTGAGGCTAATCTATAAGGATTTATATCCTTATCGGGACTCTTCTCAATAGCTGATTTTTCCCTTATTAATTAATTACGAAATTAATTAATAATTAGGGCTTTTGAGCCTTTTTTATTCCATCAGGCCTGATCTGGTCCATCAGGCTTAACCTTTCTGGTCTGAGTTTCATATATCTTTTTATTGGGCCTAGCAGCCCATAACTTGTACAATTAATGCAGTATTTAATTATACAATCATAATTTATTTATCCCTATCAATCCACGAACTGCATTATGTGTGCTTTGTTATTAATTAAATTGTCATTTGGTTTAGGTGTAATCTGATCTTATATTTTTTATTAATAAGTAATTAATCATACCAAAGTATCAAACTCTGAATAAAACGATCGGAATACAAAAATATCAAAATATCAAATTTTGATATTCACTGGATAACTATATATATAACTATAATAACCGAAATGAGTTATAATTTGATTTAATAGTTATCCTCTATTTTAATATTTTTAACTTATTAATTTAAAATAACAAAAAAATGAAAAGAAAACAAATTCTTATCCAACACGTTAATAGTTAAACTTTAAACTATAATAACAGGAATGTAATTATTTTGTTTTAAAGGCCCCTATTTTAATATTTTTAACTTATTAATTTAACATAATAAATAAATAAAAAGATAACAAATTCTCATCCAACACGTTAATAGTTAAACTTTAAACTATAATAATCTTAATTTTTAGGTCCAAAAGGTACATAAAGAGGGGGGGGGTGAATGTATGTTTTTCATTTTTCACAAATATATGCAGCAGATAATCAAACTATCAAACTATAAAATTGAAATAAACAAAAAAGGAGATTCACGAAATAATTCTTATAAGCACAATGGGTTGCTTACACATTTGAACAAATATTCAAAGTTACAAATAGATAAAGTCAATACAAAATATAAGCTATCAAACTATGGCTTGTATCTATCACTCTAAAAACTCATAGCTCTTATCAAATGATGAACAATATAATCAAATAAGCTATAAATTATGTGTGTTACAGTTATGTAATTCTTTATATGTTGAGTAAATAAATGGGCATGACCTCTCCTTGTCAAATCAAGCTTTTCAAGGTTCTGAATATAATTTGCAAGAGCTTCATTATATTCAATATGGGAGAGATACATTTCCAATTACATCTGAATTATTTATATAAACTGGTAGGTTGTAGGAAAGAGAAGGGATGTGTGGCACAATAATAACCAAGTATTTTGAACATGACAACTTGCACAATTATCAACTTGCGTCCCCTGCAGCTCAATTCCTTCATTTCTTGCGACTAGAGGAGCATTTAACTTGATTAAACTCTAAGTGGCGACGAGAAGGAACCTTGAGATCATTACTTGCGACCTAGGCTGCTAGAAGACATCTACTTTGCATTCCAATGCTAAGTTACGAGTCCTTGATTCACTAGATGACTCTAACTTACGACTAGAGTGAGGAAAGAGGAGTTGCTTTAGCTTTCTTGCATGACTAAGGACTAGAGAAATAGTAAAGGGGTTTGCCTTAGAGAAATGAGTGACTTGCGACCAAGGAACCTCTAGGATGGCTAAGTTGCGAGTGCTTCTCCCTTGGAGGAACTTACTTGTGACCCATACTAGTATTCTGAATGCTAACTTGCGACCTTATGCAATCTAGGAATGAATCTGTGGGCTTTGGAGCACATGGGGTGCATTTCTCTCGCTTCTTCCATTTTAACTTGCGTGTTTTGCCTTAGAAAATATCCATACATGCTAACTACCTCCTAACTGGCGACCAAGGAGAGAAAAATGTTCCTATGAATTTCTTTTTGCCCTAGATTATTTCTAGATACTCCTGCTAAGTCAAGATCAATTCCTGTACTGATATATGGAATTGTATTTCCAGGATATTGCTTTTGATAATCAATATACTGATCATGATGACTCCTACTATAAGGTAGTGATCACTTTGACTTAGTTTCTGTAGAGCATTGCAATCCCAAAGTTATCCTGTCTTCAAGTCTTCTCTCTTAAGTCTTCGTATAAACCATAAAACCTGCATTCCCAGATACTAATCCTCATTTAACAATCTTCCTGATGATAGTACTTCGATTTCTTTCACGAATCACTAACACCTAGTGTAATGGTCTGTTCACAGGTGACTAGTTCCGTTCTCAGGCCTTCATACTATAATCTTCTCAAATCATTGTCAAGTCTTCTACCAGATACAAATAACTTCGCATAGAATCCTTGAGGTCTTCACACTGATCTTGATAACTGCTTCGAATGACTCCAACTGTATTCCTCCATTTCCTGAACATGTTAATGAACTTCATACGGATCATTGTTGATGTCCTCTTCACTATAGCTAGCAAAATCATCATGTATATGCCCAATAAATAATTTATACTGATTCTAGTGGAATATAGATTATTTCAAAGTCCTTTATTCTATGTTGAAATATCCAAACCAGTATTGTTAAGTTATACATATCAGCTTCAATCTTGCTCAACAATCTCCCCTATTTGACTGTTACACCTGACGGTCAAATAATCAAGGAGAAGCAACAGTTTGGAGGATAACTCATCTAACCATAACAAAAAATCTTTAATCAGCTTTCAACTTTCATTCCTGGACTCGGAAATAATACTATCTTATATCTACCGCATCTTTTATATACATTCAGCTTAACAGAGAACAAATTCTTCTTTTCCTTATGTAAAGTTACAGATAGATACGTCTTTCAAATACCGTCTTCATTAATCTTCAGATCTTCCCATAAAGCACATAGAAAACATTTTAGAATTCAGAATCGAAACCCAATAATCTTTCTCCATAAGATGAAGAATCCTTTCTTAGTACAATAAAGTTAGAAATTCCTCTTCTTAGTTTTAGAAAAACTATTGAATCTTGATAATCTCTTTATAATCTTTCCATAATCTCCCCCTTAGTTGAGTAATGCTTCAAAATGTATCAGAGTGGAATCTTAAGATCAAATAGCCAAGTGAAGAGATTATGTATTGTAACCATTTCCTCACAGTGCAAGTGTGTGAATTCTATTTAGTGATCTCACATTGTGTTTTACTTCACTCTACACTCAAGTGTTTGTCACTCAGTCTCACAGTGTGTCACTCACTCAGAGCTCCCAACATCCAAGTGTACCTGTAAGAAAATCTTTTTTATAAACTCTCAGTCAAGAGATTCAGAAATATTCCTTTTGAGAGGGGAGATTAGGATTCTTTTAAGTGATATAATTCATGATATCCCTCAACTTTCATGAAAAAGTATACCTTATAAACTCGTCAGATAATATATGAGTCCTCGTTTACAAGTTGATATTTTGACAAAGTTAAAATCACTTCCAGATTTGAATTCCGGGAAGATAATCAATGATAAATGATATGCTATTAGGGATCAAAGGTTTCTTCTTAAGTCTGTGAAGACTTATCAGAGTTACCAATCCAGGAACATAAATCCATATTCAATATCAGAGTATGGATAAATGTACCCCAGATCTTAAGATCTTAACCCAAATTCAAAATCAGAGATAATGAACATAGGCATGATCTAGTATTCAACCATTGTTAGTGACCTTAATATGATATAATAATGATTATTGTTTCAATACCTTTCTTATGTGTCTATATGAATCTCACATGTGCATTGGAAATATTTAAGTCATCAAGGGGTATTGACTCTTATATAGATGCCCTGGATAACAGGAGAATTTTCAATAGATAACATTTTGTTGGGAGAATGCACTATTAACTGTTATATGTCTTTTCGGCTCCATATCCTTTTGAGAAAATACAGATGGGCTTACAGATGTCTCAGGTTATAGATACTCCACTACTTTGTGAGAGACAGAGCTGTATGGTTGATCTTTCCTTCCTTATGTGGTGCTTCTTGGCACTATATCCCTCATTCTCATCACAACTCCAATACCAAGAGGTATTGATACCAATTGTTACTTTTGATGTATCAGAGCAATAATGGTACCAAATGGTGAATATATGAGGTTTGAACCTATGAGGTTTGATAGGCTCATAGTTAGTTCCTAAAACCACCGAGGGTTGATGATCACAAACATCCGAAGTACAATATTAGAGAATTTAGTGATCAATAACAGAGTGATCTTAGGTTGAGAGAATTTTACCTTTACTTACCACTATATGGATTCATGAAGGATGTCTCAGATGATCATGCTCTATGATTCTTTTGACAATTCTATTCAATCAAAACTCAGTAGCTTAAAACAGTTCATGTTAGTGAAATAAAGATAATACTATAGATGGGGGGTATGAATGTTCTCAAGCTAAAAGATTTGCATAAAGTAATCAGAGTTTTGAAATCACATTAGGATCTAATATCTAGATCAGAGTATAAGCATAGCAGAATCATCAAAGATGAACATGATCAACATGTAACTCATAAAAACAAATATTTATATCAAGAGTGATTTCAATAAGTTTGTACCAATGTTGATAAGAATGGATCTCTAGTAAGTACTTCAACTCCTGTCTTGATTTTGGATTCTTCAGAACCTAATCCAGCTCTGTCTCTTGCTTCTCTGGCTTTCAATCCAACAGTCATGAAATCAGATAGCAGCTGGCTTTTCTTAGGATCTGATGGATTAACATTCTTCCCTAGGAGTTTTCTCTTATCAGTAACTGTCAATTTGTTCAAATCAACTTGAGCACTGTCAGAGGTTGATGTTTTGATGACTTGATCAGAATTTGTTATTTCTTCTGTAGCTTGCTGTTCTTCATTCTGAACAACTTGAGCTGTGTCAGAGGTTGTCTTAGATTCTTCAGTTATCTTCCTTCTCTTCAGAGTTTGAACAGTTTCATCTACTGCAGCAGCATCATCAAGTACTTGAACCAGTTTGCATACAGGTTTCACCAGGATTTGAGAAATCTCCATCTCTTGTGGCTTTGTTGGTTCATCAATATTTCCTTTCCCTTTATCCCTGGGATCAACTAGTGATCTTGTCTTGGGCTTTGAAGCCTCAGAGTTTGACCTTTCCTTGATCACAATGCCTTTTGCCTTAGGCCTTGGAGGTTTTTTTTGCATCAGAAGCTTTAGACTTAAGATTTGTCTTCTCAGCTGCAAATCTGGCTCCTTCCTCCTTTAAAGTCTCTAAATCCATTCCAGGATTGTGCTTGAGAAATAATCTTCTAGCGATTTCTTCATCAAGTGTCTAAATCTTGGGATCCTTATAATAGACTGTAGTCTCCCTTCCCTTGAGCTTCAGAGCTTTCAAAAACTTCTGAGAGTCTTGACTATCACCTTGAATGAGAAGATCAGAACTTGATATCAGATTTTGATTGTCAGAACTTGCTATCATAGCTTGAGCATCTACAGCTTCAGAACTTGTCTTGTTCTGTGTAGAAGATTTGCTAGAATCAGAAATTAGTTTCCTTGAAGAAACTTTGCTGCTTTGCCCTTGACCTTGACCTTTTCCCTTGATAGGGTTTCCCTGGTCATCTTCTTTGTCATCCTTCTTCTTCTTCAGTACTTGACTAGTTGAGCATTTGGACTTCATTACCTTCTCCCCCTTTTTGGCATCATCTGGTAGGTGTAAAGATAGAAGAAGTTCTACTGAAGATTGAATTTCATTCAGTTGAGCTTGTTGAGAGGCTTGATTCTGTAGGACCTCAGTTAGTTGGGCCTGTTGCTTTTCTTGAACCTTCTCAATAGCCTCTACTTTCTCATGAATAGGTCTGATAAACCTGTTCTTGTCCAGCTTGATCATCAGGTCCAGCTTATCAAAATTTACTTGTAGCTTATCAACCTTAGCATGAGTAATGGAGTGTTGACCTTGAAGGCTTTAGTACTGAGAGCTGTGACTTTAAGTTGAGCTTTGAAGTCAGAGTTTGTCATCAACTCATCAGCTTTAGCAATATGTTCTAATAGAACTTTGAAGCTTGGAACAAAATCAGATTCATTCCACTTCTTGGTCCATTCAACTCCTCTATGAGTTTCTTCCCATGGAACATAAGCATCTTGTTCAACAAACTTTTTAATCAGTGCCTCCTTTCCAAGAAATTGAGCTGGAGTGTTAACTGGAGCTGACTCTCCAGAACTTGCAAGAAACTCTTCATCTTCTGACAACACAAGTGTGTGTGTGGCTGTTGGAGATTCTGGTACAACTTCATCTGTTTCCACATCCAGAATGAGAGTATTTGGAACTTCATCATGTAGTGGAGAAACAGGTGGAGTTGTCACTTGTCCTTGTAGAGCTTCCAGAAACATGATAGATGGTATGATCAGCCTATGAAGGTCAATTTCAGGACTTAATCCTGAATCTTCAACTTGAACATTTTCTTTCATTGGAGAGACATGAGGTGTGATCACTGTATCCTGAACAGTGTCTTCAGCCTGAAGTGGAGGTGGAAAAGCTTCAATCACTACTGGCTTTGATGAGATCAGAGATTACTGATCCCGTTCCTCAGCTTTATTAGTATCCTTAGATGGAGGTTGTGCCATATGCCTTCCTGCTCTCATTTTTTATGATCTTCTGGATGGTGGAGAAACATGATCTGCATCAGAATTTGCAGATCTTTTCCTTTTCTGAATTTCAGACCTTTCAGCTTCTACTGTCACAGGTTCTGACGCATGAACCTGGACTTGCTCTTCTTCATCATCAGACTCATCCCTTAGAATCATCCTTCTTCTCTTTGGCGGAGATTTAGGAACAAATTTTGCCCTTGTAGGTTTGGGTCTTGATGTTGTAGCAGATGGTTGTGGGTGACATGATTGTGCAGGTTGGAAATAAGTTCTGATGGTTGGTTGTGGTTGAGGTTGAGAGGATTGAGCTGGTTGTGTATTGGTTGTAGGTGCTGATGAAGGCTGAGATGGTAATGCTGCTATATCAGGATATATGGAACTGTATGTGTGAGGATCAACATTTACTAAGAATTTTTTAACTGATTGAGGAATTTGGAGGGGTCTTAGTGTAGTCTTCTTATTATCAGTAGATAATAAGTCAGTGAAAGCCCTTTTGTGTAGCTTAAAGGGTTCAATTATCTCACTAAAGGGTTGTGGTGTATCAGGACAACATAAAGTATAAATAAGTTGACAAAATCTAGCAAAATAGACTATATTTCTATCTTCTTTCATCCTGTCACCAATAAACCCTAAAACAACACTTGCATAATCAAAATATGTTTGATTCAAAAGAGCATACCCGATTTGCTGACTCATTATGGGTATAGCATCAAAGTTTGAGCACTTGTTGACAAAAGCTTTTGTAATACAGTCAAAGAAAAAACTCCACTCTTGCCTGATGTGGGGTCTCTTAAATTGTCCCAGCTTTTCCAAAGACTTTCCACAACCTAGATTTTCCATCATTTGTTGAAGAGCTGGCTCCTCAACTGATGAATTGAAGGTGCAATCTTCTGGAAAATATAGTGCTTGTCGAACAGTTGATAAGGTCACCACATGCTCATCCTCCCCTATTGTAAAGATAATACTTGGGGACCCAGCTTTTCCACCATCATCATAAACACCAATCCCCCAAAACTCCAGTATTTGCTTGCCTGAGAGAACCTGAGGTTGGGTCAGTGCATAGCCTATTTCACTTCGAGCAAGAAAGTCTTGGACGAAATGAAGTTCTGAAGGAGTTTCGTCCTTAGAAAGAATAGCCATGTAGTTATTGGGAACAAACTTGGCTCCATCATAGATTAGATCTTTGGGTGCCATTTCTGTAAATAAATAAGTTAGAAAATGTGTGTTCAGAAGGTGTTTGTTAAAATGTCTGTAAGAAAAAGCTTCAGAGAATATTAGAGAGTGAGAGAGAGAATAAGAGAGTTTAGAAAATAAAAAATAGTAGGTAAAAGATTGTAAAATCTTTTAACTCTTTTATTTATACACTCCACGTGACAACGGTCAATTTTGTGAAGCAGAACAGTCTTTTTATACCTGGCAGCATGGAAACAGTCAAAAAGTAATGAGTGGGCACGGTAAACGTGCAGTAATAATTTCTCACATGCTGTTATCAAAGCACACACGCAACCCATAAACAAAATGATTATCACTATTTTTATCTCACTTAATTATTTTCTAAAAAAATATAACCGTTATAGTAAATACTAAAAAGAAGCCAAGTAATTAACTAATGTCACGTAAGCATCAGTGTTTCCATCAGGATTTGCATCAGAACTTGACTATTATCTGAATTTAACGGTCATCAGAACATGGCTTCTGTACTCAAAAAATGAATGACTGTATCTGTGATTCTTCACACAAATACTGACTGGTTTTTTCAGAATTTAATCATCAGAACTTTTATCAGAACTTGTCCTCTGAATTTATGCAAATAATACTTAACTGTTTGTCAAAAACAACTTAATCACCACAGTAATTTTCATCATTCATATGGAGTGAGAGTGTGTGCATTTGCAAATGATCAGAAAATGATTAAAGTCTGATAAACTTCAGTATATCTTAGAAATAAGGCATAACTAAGAAAAGTGCTTAAATATGTTTATAATTTTGAAGTCTACTATAGAATAAATTTATGCAAGAGTCCACCTCAACTATTTGTGCTCAATTTATGCATCTTTTGACATTCTTTTTATAGTGGCTTCTCAGTGTAAATGAGTCACAACTGCTAATCAGAATTTATGCTATTATCAGAGTATTTCTCCAGTAATTAGAAAATGTGAAAAGTCACCAAGAAAAATTTATTTGCTTTTCTAATGCATATAACTTAATACCAATAATGCACTTGGGTCCTACCTTTCACATATTTACTCTAGATCTCATAGGAGTATTTGACTTCAATTTCTTTTCTTTTGTATTCTTCAGATAAGTGAGGCTTATGAAACATGTAGTTCATCCTTAAGATTTACTGACATCAGAATTTGACATATAAGAAGCAATATTCTAGTTTGTGACTTAGTAATAAGATACACAAAGTAAATTTGACTAAGATCAAAATTCGAATTTGCTTGTGTTATGGATTTCCACATAGACAACTAATTCAAACATGGGATACACAGTTTGTTAAAGACTACTAAGTTAGCATCTAACAAATAATCCTCATTGGAATGAATAGTCACAGAACATTCAAACACTATTAGAGTATATAGAATCACATCAGATAACAATCAGTATTAAATATATTACAATTTAAGCACAGATTACATGGATATAAGACAATCTACAAACACTGATCATAAAGTCTAATGCATGAGAACAAAAACTAAACAGATTTTGAGAAAGAACCTGAAACCATTCCAAGTTCATTTACCAGTCTTGTAAAAGTAGCTTCACATAGTGATTTTGTGAAGATATCTGCTAGTTGTTGATCTGTTGGGACAAAATGCAATTCCAATGTACCTTCCATTACATGTTACCTTATGAAGTGGTACCTAATGGTGATGTGCTTTGTCACTGAGTGTTGAACTAGATTACCTATCATAGCAATAACACTTTGATTATCACAGTAAATGGGTATTTTAGAAAATTTTAACCCATAGTCCAGTAACTGATTCTTCATCCAAAGAATCTGTGCACAACAGCTTCCTGCAACAATATATTCTGCTTCTGCAGTTGATGCGGAAATTGATTTTTGTTTCTTGCTAAACCAAGAAACCAATCCGCCTCCAAGAAATTGGTAGCTTCCACTAGTGCTTTTCCTTCTATTTTGCATCCTGCAAAATCTGCATCTGAGTAACTTATTAGCTTAAAATCTGATTCTCTAGGATACCATAATCCTAGAGCAGCTGTACCCTTAAGGTACTTGAAAATTCTTTTCACAGCTATTAAATGAGGTTCTCTTGGATCGGCCTGAAATCTTACACAAAGACATGTAACATACATGATATCAGGTCTACTTGTAGTTAAATAGAGTAAAGAGCCAATCATACCTCTGTAGTTAGTAATAACTACTGATGCTCCAGTATCTTTATCTAACTTGGTTGCAGTGGCCATGTGAGTGGATGCAGTTGAACTGTCTTGCATTCCAAATTTCTTGAGTAAATTTCTGGTGTACTTGGATTGATTTATGAAAGTACCTTTTTCATTTTGCTCGACTTGAAGTCCCAGAAAATAGCTAAGTTCTCCCATCATACTCATTTGATATCTTGACTGCATTAGCTTTGCAAACCTTTCATAGAGTTTGGCATTTGTAGAACCAAAGATGATATCATCAACATATATCTTTACCAAAAGTAAGTCATTTCCATGGTTGAGGTAGAACAATGTTTTATCAATTGTGCCTCTTTTAAATCCACTTTCCAGAAGGAATTGAGCTAAAGTCTCATACCATGCTCTTGGAGCTTGCTTATGGCCATAAAGTGCTTTATCAAGCCTGTAGACATGATTAGGAAATTTTGCATCCATAAATCCTGGAGTTTGTTCAACATAAACCTCTTCTTCTAATTCTCCATTGAGAAAAACACTTTTCACATCCATTTGAAAGACTTTAAACTTCTTGTAAGTAGCATAAGCCAATAAGATTCTTATGGCTTCCAATCTAGCAACTGGAGCAAATGTTTCATCATATATAATCAATACCCTCCTGTTGAGAGTAACCTTTTGCAACCAGCCTTGCTTTGTTTCTAGTAATTATGCCATCACTATCAGTTTTGTTTCTGAACACCCATTTTGTGCCAACAATGGATCTGTTCTTTGGTCTTGGCACTAGAGTCCAGACTTTATTTCTTTCAAATTCATTTAACTCTTCATGCATTGCTTGCACCCAATCAGCATCTTAAAGAGCTTCTTCTACTTTCTTTGGTTCAGTCTGAGATAGAAAGGAATGATAGAGACATTCATTTGATGTTGTTATTCTAGTTCTGACACCTGCTTCAGGATCTCCAATTATTAAGTCAGGTGTGTGTGATTTGGTCCACTTCCTTGTAGATGGAAGTTGATCTCTAGAACTAGATTCTCCCCCATGATCCATGCTGTCTCCATCAGCATTTTCTAATGCTCCCCCTGAAGTTATGCTTTCTGAAATTTCAGAATTTGAGTTGGATCCTTCAGGAATTGAAGAATCAGAGTTTCCAGAATTATCAGAATTCGGCTCATCAGAACTTGAAGAACCAGTGACAGGTTCTGATGCTTCTTGAGAGTCTTGAGATGTAGTAGGATCATTAACTTGCTCCCCCTGAACAGGTGCATTTTCCTTTGGAGTAATTACCACAGTTTCAATGACATCAGAGTTTAACCCGTCAGAACTTTCAGGATCAGGATTTATGTCATCAGAATTTACAGAATCAGAATTTAAATCTTCATTTTCAAATCTCAGCTGATCATGATCATTGAAATCTTCAAGTCCAGTAATCTTTTTATCATCAAAAGATATATTGATAGATTTTATGACAACCCTTTTTCTTAAATTGTAGACTCTGAAGGCTTTTATGGAAAGTGGATATCCAATAAAAATTCCTTCATCAGCTTTTAGATCAAATTTTGACAGTTGTTCAGGATGAGTCTTTAGAACAAAACACTTGAATCCAAATACATGAAAGTATTTCAGATTTGGCTTCTTTTTCTTCACCATCTCATATGGTGTTTTTCCCTGCTTGTTTATGAGTGTAGCATTCTGTGTAAAACAAGCAGTCTGCACAACTTCAGCCCAAAAGTAGGTTGGTAGCTTTGCTTCATCAAGTATAGTTCGTGCAGCTTCAATGAGAGTCCTGTTCTTTCTTTCTACAACTCCATTTTGCTGTGAAGTTCCAGGTGCAGAAAATTCCTGCTTTATTTCATGCTCTTTGCAGAACTCTTCCATGATTGAATTCTTGAACCCAGTGCCATTATCACTTCTTATTATTTTAACAAAATCTTTGACCAACTTATCCAGCTGTCTGACATGATCAGTTAGAGTAGATGTTGTTTCATTCTTCTTGTGCAAGAAATACACCCATGTGTATCTTGTGAACTCATCCACTATAACCATAACATATTTCTTCTTTGCGATGGACATGACATTGACTGGGCCAAATAGATCAACATGCAGTAGGTGATAAGGCTCAAGAATTGAGGATTCAGTTTTGCTTTTGAATGAAGATTTTCTTTGTTTTGCCTTTTGACATGAATCACAAAGGCTATCAGGAGCAAATACAGATTTTGGTAGTCCTCTCACAAAATCTTTCTTTACTAGCTCATTTATGTTGTTGAAATTTAAATGAGAGAGTCTCTTGTGCCAATTCTAGCTTTCTTCAATTGATGCTCTACTCAACAGACAGATTGCAGAACCATCAGAGTTTGTTGAAAGTCTGGCTTCATATATGTTACCATACCTGTAACCTTTCAGAACCACTTTTCCAGTAGAATTACTTACAACTTCACAATGTTCTTCAAAGAAATCTACATGATAACCTCTGTCACAGATTTGACTCACACTTAGCAGATTGTGTTTAAGTCCTGAGATAAGAGCTACTGTTTTAATTATGACATTCCCAAGATTTATATTGCCATATCCCAAAGTCTTTCCCATATTGCCATCTCCATAAGAAACTCCTGGGCTAGCTTTCTCCACAAAGTCTGATAGCAGGGCTTTATTTCCAGTCATATGTCCTGAACATCCACTGTCTAGAACTATGATGTTTTTCCTGTTGCCCTGCAATCACAAAGACTACTATTGGTTAGTTTTAGGGACCCAGACTTGCTTGGATCCTTTGGCCTTTTTAAGTTTGTTAGCATTTGCAGCGGATTTGATTTTAGAGTTTATGCTAACTTGCTTCTTATCATACTTTATATCAGACTTTGCATCAGAATTTAAACTAGAAGGAATTACACTAACTTTCTTCAAAGAAGGTTTTATTTGATAATAATCATAGTATAAACTATGATATACCTTACAAGTATAAATAGAATACCATAAACTACCACAATGAAAACAAGAATTTTGTGGTTTAAACCTAACAAATTGACTCTTAACTCCTTATCTAGGAGGTAAAGAGTTTATATCTTTATTTTTCCTGCAAAAAGAAGCAAGATGATTAGAGTTTCCATAGTTATAGCATTTCTTTCTAGGACCATTAGGAACAGGCATGTAACTATTTCTTTTATTCACACCTTCCTTTCCATTCCTATTTTTCCTAGCTTCCTTTACCTTGTTCACATTTCTAATCTCTTTCAGCTTATGCATAAGCTGCTTCTTTGTCATTAAACCTATGTTTACTGAAGCTGGTTTGTCCTGTTTCAATTTATCAGAAGTTGACTTTTCTTTGACTTATGTTTTAGAATCATTCATCTTTTCAGAATCAGACTTTACAGTTTTTGTTACAAACTTAACAGGATAAACTTTAGGCTTTTCAACTTTCTTGGTAAAGTTTGGTTTAGATGACATAATTTCCTTTTCTTCCTTATCATCTAGATAACCTAGACCTTTTTTCCAATTTCCATTTTCTAAGATTTTCTGAGTTGTTCTTCCAGAGTTAGTCCGAGTTTTGATTATCTCCTTTTCCTTTTCCAGTTCATATTTAAGAGATTTATTCAATTTTAGCACTTCATCCCTAACATACAAAGCCTCATCTATTTCTTTCTGAGTTTGATGGAACAAAACTAACTCTTTTTCTAAATAGCCATTTTTGTTTCTAAGAGCAAGACTTTCAGATGTTAATCTTTCATTTATTAAAGTCTGATCTCTAAAACTAATGAACATGGTTTTCAGATATAATCTTAGCTCAGAATTATCATCAGTATGAAAAGCAAGAGTTGATTGAGGTACCTTTAATTCAGCAGCATCAGTACTGCTATTAGCATTTGCCATCAAGGCATAGTTCACCTCATCCTCAGAATCTGAAGTGTCTGCCCAATTTTTCTTCTTTGTGATAAGTGCCATTCCTTTATCACCTTTTCCTTTCTTGCAGTCAGGAGAGATGTGGCCTCTTTCACCATAATTGTAGCATTTGACATTTGAGTTGTCTCCTCTATAAGACTTTCCTCCTTTGCCTTCAGATTTTCTGAACCCTTTCTTTTCAGAACTTCCACCTTTCCTTGAAAACTTCTTACCCTTTCTGAATTTCTTGTAGGCAATCTTTGTGATACCCTTTACCATAAGAGCACACAGTCGCATAATTACTGCATCAATATCAACTTCAGATAAATTTCCAGATTCTGAATTATCATTATCAGAATTTGATGACTCTGAATCAGACTGTATGATGAGAGCCTTTCCTTTGCCCCTCTTTGAGACAACCACTTTAGAAGATTCCTCCTCAGCTTTAAGAACAACTGTCTTTGACTTTCTTCAATGCCTTTTGCTCCTTTGATCCATCTCAAGTTCATGAGTCTTGAGCATACCATAAATTTCATCAAGAGTAGTTTCAGCAAGGTCATAGTTGTCTCTTATGGTAGTAGACTTCAAATCCCAATTTTCAGGAAGAGCTAAAAGGAACTTTAGATTTATATCTTCAAGATCATATTCCTTGTCCACCAGTGACAGATCATTCAAAAGTTTGGCAAACCTTTCATATAAATCAGTTAATGACTCATCAGCTTTTGAGTCAAAGTGCTCATACTCTTGTGTGAGTATTGTCTTCCTGTTCTTCTTGATTGCATCAGTTCCCTGACATCTTCTCTCCGAAGCATCCCATATATCCTTTGCAGTCTTGAATCCAATTACCCTGTTTGACAAGACATTGTTAATTGCACTATGCAGCAGATGCCTTACCCTTGCATCCTTGGCAATAGATGAGATGTCTTCAGTTGTGTACTTACTTTTCTCCTTTGGTATCATCTTTGCTGGTTGATCAGCAACTGCAACAGAAAGCTTGGTAGGCTTATATGGTCCATCATTGATTCTATTAAGGTATTCTGGATCTGTGGGTTCCAAAAACATAGTCATCTTTACCTTCCATATAGGATACTCAGATTCTCTCAGTAGGGGAACCCTAATACTCTCATATCGACTGTGAGTTTGATTGTTTTGAGTATCTTGAGTTTTGGTGGGCTTAGGTGGGGTTTGTGTTTCTTCAGACATGATTGTAAATTGGATCTCACTGTTTGTAAATCAACAGAGAGGCTCTAATACCACTTGTTGGGTCACACAACAGTATAGAAGGGGTTTGAATATAGTGTTTATACAATCAAATCGATTTATCAACACAAGTATGTAACAGTAATCAAGTATATTCAATATAATAAACTCTGTTACAATAGAAACGTTGTTCTCTCTCAGTGATGAACAATATCACTAACAACTGCTAGGTTACAATGTATATTCTTTCTCGTGAATAATAACACATATAGTGTAAACCCTAAGCTGTGTTTATATAGTACACAGTTACAAGATATCTTCTAATTGATATGGAATATAGTTCTGTCTCCTAAAATATATCAATCAGATATTACCTTCTACAAGTCTTCTAGTCTTCTAACTCTTCATGCATATCTTCTATTGTTTTATTCATGATCCTTTCCTGTAAATCAGCTTCTTTCCTTATCTGAAGTATCCGCACTTAAGTCCTGATATAAATCCTGATGACCTTAAGTTCTGATATAAGTTCTGACTTTAGTAAGTTCAGATTTCCAGTAAGTCCTGATATTAAGTTCTGAAACTAAACACAACAGACTAGACATGACATCACAAATATATCTAATATCATGGATCAAGGGGAGGTTCTAATTCAAGAAGCCAACTTCCTTTTGCAAGAAAATGGACTAAGTCACATACACCTGACTTAATCATTGGAAATCCTGATTGTGGTGTTAAGACAAGGAAAGCCACTCAAAATGAATGTCTCTATATTTCGTTTCTATCTCAAACTGAACCCATGAAATTGGAAGAAGCTCTGCAAGATGCTGACTGGATCACAGTAATGCAAGAGGAACTGAATGAATTTGAAAGGAACAAAGTCTGGACTCTTGTGCCAAGACCAAAGAATAGATCAGTTGTTGGTACAAAGTGGGTGTTCAGAAACAAGACTAATAGTGAGGGCATTATTACAAGGAATAAATCAAGGTTGGTTGCAAAAGGCTATTCACAGTAAGAAGGCATTGATTATGATGAGACTTTTGCTCTAGTTGTAAGGCTTGAGGCAATCAAAACTTTTCTAGCCTATGCTACTCACATGAAGTTCAAAGTGTTCCAAATGGATGTGAAGAGTGTATTTTTGAATGGTGAACTTGAAGAGGAAGTTTATGTTGAACGACCTTCAGGGTTCATTGATCCAAAATATCCAGATCATGTCTACAAACTGGATAGAGCACTCTATAGACGAAAGTAAACTCCAAGAGCCTGGTATGAAACACTTGCTCAATTTCTGTTGGAAAGTGGTTTAAAAAGAGGTACAATTGATAAAACTCTATTTTATAAGTACCATGGTAAGGACTTGTTGTTAGTACAAATATATGTTGATGATATCATTTTTGGTTCTACTAATGATAAACTCTGTAAGAGGTTTGCAAAGCTAATGCAGTCTAGATATCAAATGAGTATGATGGGAGAATTCAGTTATTTTCTGGGTTTACAAGTGAAGCAGACAGATGAAGGAATCTTCATAAATCAAGCAAAATATACCAGAAATTTACTCAAAAGTTTTGGATTGCAAGATAATTCAACTACAACAACTCCCATGGCCACTACAATGAAGTTAGATTTAAATATTATTTCATTAGTAAATATAACTAACTATAGAAGTATGATTGGATCACCCCTATATTTGACTGCTAGTAGACCTGATGTCATATATGCTACTTGTCTATTTGCAAGGTTCCAAGCTGATCCAAAGGAACCACATCTATTAGCTGTGAAACGAATTTTTAGATATCTCAAGGGCAACATGAATCTTGGATTGTGGTATCCTAGAGATTCAAATTTTAAGCTAATTGGATATTCATATGCTGATTTTGCAGGATGCAAAATAGACAGAAAAAGTACCTCAGAAAGCTGCCAATTTCTTGGTGGCAGATTGGTTTCTTGGTTTAGCAAGAAACAAAAGTCAATTTCCACTTCAACTACAGAAGCTGTATACATTGCTGCAGGAAGCTGTTGTGCTCAAATACTTTGGATGAGGAATCAGTTACTCAATTATGGGTTAAAGTATTCTAAAATTCCTATATATTATGATAATCAAAGTGTTATTGCAATGATAGGAAATCTAGTATAACATTCAATGATTAAATAAATCAGTATAAGGTACCATTTCATAAGGGAACATGTAATGGAAGGTACAGTGAAATTGCATTTTATTCCAGCAGATTAGCAATTAGAAGACATCTTCACTAAACCACTCTGTGAAGCCACCTGTACCAGATTGGTGAATGAATTGGGAATAATTTCAGGATAATGCTCAAACTTTGATGAAATGTTGTGATCTGTAATTGAGAATTAAAGTGTGGTATCTTTATCTTATATATCAGTATTTGTTAAAATATGATAATAGTGATTAAACTATGATGCCATGAAATCATGTTAAATGTAATAAGTTGAAGTTAAATTTAAATCCTAATATTTAAACTCTGACAATAGTTGCATGATAAACTCTGATTATCTGAACAAACTCTGATATTGGTCAAACTTGTGTTGACTAATAAGTCTTGAGAGTAGTTAAATAAATACTGATATTGGTCAAATCCTGATTGATTATTACTTTATGATAATATTTTGAATTTATTTGAAATATGGTTTTGGTCAGTATATTAATTATTATATTGAAGTATTAATTTAGTGGGTATATTTAACTGCTTACAGATGTTAATTGATGGCGTGAGGATATGAAAAATGATTGAGTAATCTACCAAACATTACTTTGGCTAACTGTGCACGTATTAACTGTCATAATTACATGCTTTCATGATTACATCCAGTCAATAACCTTATGCCACATGTCCCACTAAGATGAATCATTTCCGAGTATTGGAGTAGACAGTTAAACAAAATCAATTTTTGATTTCTAATGATCACTTTATCAATTTCAGATTATCTTCTTACTCTCTTGATTTCCTTTCGTCTCTAGAGCTTAAACTCTGAAACCCTAATCAGTCTTTAAGCTTCTAACTTACAGAAACATCATGACTTCACCTGCTGCTTCAAAACCCTTTACTCATGGAGGTGCCAAATTTGTTACAAATAATTATGCTGCGATTCTGGAGAATAATAGAATAAATATTGATTTTTCACATTTTCCAAAATTTCTTAAGGTCGAACGAAGTTGGGTATGCTCTCACAGCTCCAACAACTATTTCTGGAGACCAGGTTCTTGCTTTATGGAGAACTGGTGTGTATGATGATGGTGGAGCTTCTGGGACTCCAAGCATTGTGTTTGAGTTTGACAACAAAACCAGGGTTATCACTCCACAATCTGTGAGGGATGCTCTTCAACTTCTTACTAATAACTATTACTCTGCATTTGTGGGAGATGCTAAAATAAGGAGATTTTTTAATGAAATTGGCTATGATAAAGATATGAAGAATCCGGGTCAACTGAAAAGGAGTGGGATAATGAAGGATTGGAACTTCTTCTTTGATTGCATCACAAGGGCTTTCAACAACAAATGCACAAACTTTGATGCCCCTCCAATCATGACAATAAATTGGGTACTCTCTAATTCATGGTGCAAATTATGAATTTGGTAGAGTAGTTATATTTTTTATATGGAATAGATTAAAAGATGATAGGGATATAATATACTATGCTAGATTTTGTCTGTTAATTTTTAATGTTTGTTTCCCTGATACCCCAATCCCTGCTAATCAAATTATGTCAGTTTTTAAGCTCACTAAGAGAGCTTTCTCTGATTTAATTTCTAAAGATTCAGAGAAGGTTGTTCTTGCACCTTTGAGGTTGCCAATGATTGCCAAGAACTTGCTAATTTCAAGGATTCCTGAGACTTATGGTCTGCAAAACCAACAAAGTGCTAAGCTACAGGAAATAACAATTGGAAACCCACATGTAACTCACCCCAACACTGCAACCCAAACACTTCCACATACACATTCCACCTCAGGTGCCTCCCAAAAGACACATGTTGTAAAAAGAAAGAAATAAGCAGAGTTGGATGCTAGGGTTATTATTTCAATAAAGAATCTACAGCTCATAATTGGCCAATCTGCTAGGTCATCTAGTCAGAGAGCAAGTGCTGCAAATACTGATGTAGCACAGGAAATGTAACTTCTGGGAAATATTATGTAATTATTTTTATCAATAAATAATTATTATGTAAATTTTTATGTGAATTTTTGGTGAATTATTTGATGATGGATAATAATATTTGGATGTTTATTTCTGATAAAATTTAGATATTTTAATTTTTAATTATCCAGAATTAAGTGTAAATAATTTTGGTATTTTCTGGTAATTTTTGGATTATTGTAGGATTTTATAAGAATTTATAGAGTCAATAATTATTATTTTTACGTGATTATAAAATTACTTTTTAGAATCAAAAATCGTCCCACTTCAACCGTTTATGCGTTTTTACAACCCGAAACTCTTCCAAAAACTCCTTCCTAACCTAATCTGATAATTCTGAACACTTTTCGTGTTTTGACCTTTTCGATTCAAGGTACGGTTTGACCTGTACGAGTCCCGGTGTGAAATTTTCGATACGCAAATCATTTTATAGTCCGATAAAAATTCGTATCCCCAAAAGGCGAGATATTATTATCTTGTTTTCGTATAAAATGTTTTATATGAAGTTCTGTTTTGATAATTACCCGAGTTTGGTATTAAAATCATATCGTCTTTTTAGTTACTTAGCGACTAAGTAACCTATTTTTGGATCCGATATGTAAATGTAAGTATGAAATCATTAGGTAAATAAAATATATGATGGTTCTGTCAGCTATGTGTTGCTGTATTACTTATTGTTTGTGATTTGTTGGATGCGGAGATTAATTTTGTAATTAATTATCGAGCTGTATGAACGTAATTCATTTTAAAAGTAATTTTATGGAATATTTATTCTTATAAATGCCAAAATTATCTCTAAAATTGTTTTTGTTGCTTTGTAATTTTATTTATTATTTTTAGGAGTTTATAAAATTTAGAAATCAATATTTTATTGATTATTTATTTTTAAATGATTTTCTGATTTCATTTAATTGTAAAATATGTAATTAATTCCAGAATATTTCAAAAATCATGAAAATTTTATTCTATTAACTTTTAAATATTTCAAAAATTTTAAAATTTATTCTGGTAATTTTCTGGCTTTTATGAACTTGTAAGTTCATTTGTTAAATCATTAATTGCGAATATGTTACATATTTCAAAAAAATAATTTTCAACTATAAAAATTCATATTTTATTTGCTCCGGAATAATTATAAAATTTAAAAATTATTTTGATATTATCTTAACGAGTTTTTGCACGCGACGTGTGCCGATAAATTCGTGATTAGATGATCGTAAAGAAATAACAACGGAAGTAGAATAAAGAAAGAAAGAAAAAAATATAATAAAAACCTAATTCTACCCACCCCCCTGTTCTTCAACTCGGCCGCCTCTCTTCATCTCTCTCGCTCAATCTCTCTCTCGACCTCTCCCTGATCTCTCTCTCTTGATTTTCTTTTCTCTCTCACGATTTATCCTCTCCTCTCATCTCTGTTCTCTCACTCCTGCTTTCCCCTTCTTTGCTTTGTGTTCGGATGTTCTCTCTCGGGTAAGCCACCCCGCCGTTTTCTTGCCTTCTGTTCGCTGTTGTCTCGGCTTTTCCGGCCAAAGGCCGCGTGTGTGTATTTTGTGTGTGTGTCTGTATGTATATGTGGTTATGTGTGTGTGTGCGTGTTTTATGTGTGTGTGATTCGTGTGTGTGTGCGTGCGTGTGTGAATCCTGTGTGCGCACGTATGGCTTTGAGTCCTGTTTGGATTTGATGATGTTGCTTGATACAGTGTTGTTCGAATTGATTAAATTTTATAATTTTAATTCTGTAGAAATTAATTGATTAATGTTTCATGATTTAAGTAAATTCGGGCGGGATTATAATAATTAATTGGTGGAATTCGTATGGAAACCCGAATTTATCGGGCACCGACGAATTTTACCGCCGTCGGCGATGAGCCTCGGCGAGCCGATGGTGGGCGATGATAATTTTTATCTGAGTCCTATATTAATAATTAAATAAAATTAGTTGGTAAAATTAATTGTGAAATGAAAAATGCGAATAAAATAAAAATATACGAATAAAAATGTAAAATACAAGTAATGATAGTAATTAACCAAATCGGAGTTTGGGATTGCCAATTGCATTGGATGTGATTGTTGGTTGTGATTGACGTCGAATTGTTTCGACGGGTAGGCCGATAAACAAAGGAGACACTGCCCGATTTTCGGGAATTTAATTCCGAAAATACGGGAACGTAACCAATAATTATCGGAGACGTTGAATAACCATATATAATTATATTATATATATATGAACTTAAGTGCGGTTGAGACAAAATAATTCATAAATAATCGATTGCCTGTTTTTCAAAACGACGAGTATACTTATTTTCCGAAAGTAAATACCGAACCGAGTTTCGAAGATGTGAACTATAACTACTATGTGTATTTTAATAATACATATAAATACGAGTTGGGTTACGAAATCGTATGGGTAGAATATGATGGTGGTGTTATGTTAAGCGAGATGATTATCTGAATTAGGGTATTATAACCCTGTATGTCCTAGTCGGAAGATGATAAGTGGCATTTTATAACACTTAGAACGTCTTCTAATGGCTTGAATTGATGTCTTGAAATCAAGTATTTTTGTGTATTTGATGCATTTTTCTAGTGTTTGTGTATTTCAGGGTATAACTTGCGTAATTAGGGAGATTTCATCATAATAAGCCTAGGGAAGTACTTGGGATCAGTTGCGGGGAGTTGTGCGAAGAATTCAACAAAATCAGAAGCAGAAAGTGAGATTTTCCAGAAGCTGTGCAGGCGCCCCCCTGGAATATGCAGGCGACCGCCTGGAGATGCAGGCGCCCGCGTGGGAACTGAGGCGGCCGCCTGGGGTCGTAAATTTAGAATCTGGATTTTCTAATTCAACTTTTATTGGGCTTCTGAGACTGTTGTTTTTTGTGGACTCTTATATAAACCTACTTGAGAGAAGTTTCACAATAACAAGTGACAAGCAAGGAGCAAGGAGAGAAGATTAAGAAGACCGTTTTAGCACACCACAACAAAGAAGAGGAAGCATACGTTCTCTTGTGATTCTTTTAATTCGTTGTAACAGTGGATGCAAGTTTTCTTTACTTTGAACCTTAATACTCTAGTGGTATACTCTCATTTTATTAAGTATTTTTATTAGTTTATATCGTTGTGTGATTATCATGTTTTCATATGAACCCATGGTGACGATGAGTTCTATCATGGGCTAATCGTGATCACGGGGTCGTAACGGATTTACTATGGATTTCTTTAGTTAATTATTTAATACCTTGGTATGTGATGATTGTATGATATCTAGCATATGTTGTGCGTATTCGTCTTATGAGCGTCACGAACATATAAGATAGCCTGTTAATCTCTTGTAAAGCGACATTGAATCTTGAGATTTAGAACTTTTCATGCTAGCATTGGTTCATGTATTGTATGCATGATTAGTGGGTAACTCTAACCGTTTTACTTGCCCTGTGTAATCGTAATGAATAACTTGCGCTTAAATCGTTATGTTGTCAAATTCTGTAAACATATAGGGTCCCAACATAATTGATGCCTATTCAAGTCGGGCACTATTCAGATGGTGCAGAATTTTGTTTCATTCGGAGGTGCTGCGACTGAAGATCCCAACATGCATATCAGGAATTTTGTCGAGATCTGCAGTACTTTCAAATATAATGGTATTACTGATGAGGCTATCAAGCTGAGACTTTTCCCATTCTCTCTGAGGGATAAAGCTAAGGACTGGTTACATTCTTTACCAGCTGGGTCCATCACTACTTGGGAAGATCTTGCGTAAAAGTTTCTGGTGAAGTTCTATCCAATGGCCAAGACTACAGCTATGAGGAGTGCTCTTACTCAGTTTACGCAGCAACCAACAAAATCTATGTGCGAAGCTTGGGAGCGCTATAAGGAGATGTTGAAAAAGTGTCCACATCATGGTATGCCTGACTAGATGGTGATCACTGGGTTCTACAATGGTTTGGGGGCCCAAACTCGGCCCATGCTCGATACAGCTTCTGGAGGCGCCTTGTGGGCCAAAAGTTATACTGAGGCCTATAATCTCATCGAAACTATGGCTGCAAACGAGTATCAAAACCCAACTCAAAGGATGATGCCTGGGAAGGTAGCAGGTATTCTGGAAGTTGATGCAGCTACAACTATTGCAGCGCAGCTCCAATCGCTGTCTATGAAGGTCGATTCTTTAGCCAACTATGGAGTCAATCAGATAGCTATTGTCTGTGAGCTTTGTGCAGGCTCTCATGCTACGGATCAGTGTTCTGTTGTTAATGAATCAGTTCAGTATGTGAACAATGATCAGCGACCACAGTAGCCTGTGCCAGCTACTTATCATCCTAATAACAGAATTCATCCCAATTTCAGCTGGAGCAACAATCAGAATGCTGTTTAGCAACCATATCAGCAAGCTGTATGTATACAGTTTAATCCACCTGGATTCCAGCAACCTCAGCAATATGCTCAAAGGCAATCATATCCTCAACAAGGAGGTGCTGCTCCACCTTCTAGTGCTGATTTCGAGGAGCTAAAGCTGTTGTGCAAAAGTCAGGCTGTTTCTATCAAGACCTTGGAGAATCAAATCGGACAAATAGACAATGCCTTGATCAATCATCAACCTGGTACACTTCCCAGCGATACTGAAGTGCCAGGAGGAAGGAAGCTAAGGAGCAAGTCACAGCTATTACCTTAAGGTCAGGAAAAGTTGTTGATGCTGAAAAAGCAAAATATGGAGAAGCTGAAGTTGTAGATGAAGAAGAAAAGCAAAAGGAGAAAGAGGGGGAACGAAGGAAGACTACTGTTGAACACAATCTTCCTGAGGGTAATACAGGGGAGAAAAACCTCTATCCTCCACCACCTTTTCGTAAGAGATTTCAAAAACAAAAGCTGGATAAGCAATTCGGTAAGTTTCTGGAGGTGTTCAAGAAACTTCACATCAACATAACTTTCGCTGAGGCTCTGGAGCAAATGCCTAGTTATGTAAAATTTATGAAAGGTATTCTTTCAAGGAAGGTGAAACTGGATGATCTTGATACAATTGCTCTAACGGAAGAGTGCAATGCTATGCTGTAACAAAAATTGCCTCCAAAGCTTAAGGATCCAGGCAGCTTCACCATTCCTTGCACCATTGGCAAGTTGTCATTCGATAAATGCCTTTGCGATTTGGGAGCAAGCATCAATCTGATGCCGTTGTCTATCTTCAAGAAGCTGAATTTGCCTGATCCAAAGCCCACCTACATGTCTCTACAATTGGCTGATCGTTCTATTAAATACCCACGAGGCATCGTGGAGGACGTGTTAGTAAAGGTGGATAAGCTCATCTTTCCTGCAGACTTTATCATTCTGGATTTTGAGGAAGATAAGAAGATTCCCATAATCTTGGGAAGACCTTTCTTGGCTACAGGCCGTACCTTGATAGATGTGCAAAAAGGTGAACTTACTATACGGGTGCAAGATCAGGATGTAACATTCAATGTATTCAATATAATGAAATTCCCTACAAAAGATGAGGAGTGCTTCAAGGTGGATTTGATTGATTATACAGTAACTTCAGAACTTGATCATGTACTAAGGTCTGATGCCTTAGAAAAAGCCTTATTGGGGGAATTTGACAGTAAAGATGAGGGAGGCAATGAGCAACTACAATATCTAAATGCTTCTCCTTGGAAGCGAAAGTTAGACATGGCATTTGAATCTCTTGGTAATACTGATCTCAAGAATGCTGAGGGAAAGCTCAAACCATCTATTGATGAAGCACCTACTTTGGAGCTTAAACCATTTCCTGAACACTTGAGGTATGCTTTTTTAGGTGATGCATCTACTTTTCCTGTTATTATTGCATCTAACCTTTCAGGTAATGATGAGGACAAGCTATTGAGGATCTTGAGAGAATTCAAATCGTCCATTGGATGGACTATAACAGATATAAAAGGGATCAGCCCTTCGTACTACATGCATAAAATTCTGCTAGAGGAAGGTAGCAAGCCGACTGTTGAGCAACAACGAAGACTTAATCCTATCATGAAGGAAGTGGTGAAGAAGGAAATTCTAAAGTGGCTGGATGCAGGAATCATATATCCTATTTCTGACAGTTCTTGGGTGAGCCTCGTGCAATGTGTAACTAAGAAAGGAGGTATTACTGTGGTAGCAAATGAGAAGAACGAGCTCATCCCCACTCGAACAGTCACAGGATGGAGGGTATGCATGGACTACAGAAAGTTGAATAAAGCCACAAGGAAGGATCACTTCCCTCTTCCATTTATTGATCAGATGCTTGATAGGTTGGCTGGTCATGAGTATTATTGTCTTCTGGATGGCTATTCGGGTTACAATCAGATTTGCATTGCACCAGAAGATCAAGAAAAGACTACTTTCACTTGTCCATTTGGAACGTTTGCTTTTTGTAGAGTTTCTTTTGGCTTATATGGTGCACCTGCCACTTTTCAGAGATGCATGATGGCTATATTCTCTGATATGATTGGAAATAATGTCGAAGTGTTCATGGACGACTTCTCCGTCTTGGGACATTCGTTTGATGAATGTTTGAATAATCTTCGTTCATTGCTCAAAAGGTGTGTGGAAACTAATTTGGTGCTCAATTGGGAAAAATGTCACTTCATGGTGTAACAAGGCATCATTCTTGGGCATAAAGTCTCTAGAAAAGGCCTTGAGGTGGATAAAGCCAAGGTGGGGGTCATTGAAAATCTTCCGCCACCTATTTCTGTTAAAGGAATCCGTAGTTTTCTTGGTCATGCGGATTTTTATCGGTGTTTTATCAAGGACTTCTCTAAGTTATCTAAGCCGTTGTGCAACTTGCTCGAGAAAGATGTGCCTTTCAAATTTGATGATGAATGCTTGGAAGCATTTGAGACTCTCAAGAAGAGTTTAATAACTGCACCAGTTATTACGGTACCTGATTGGACAAAACCTTTTGAGATGATGTATGATGCAAGTGATTATGCAGTGGGAGTAGTTCTTGGGCAGCGCAAGAATAATATCTTTCATGTGGTCTACTATGCTAGTGAGACGCTAAATGGAGCTCAAATGAACTACACCACTACTGAGAAGGAGCTCTTGGCTATAGTTTTTGGTTTCGAAAAATTTTGAACTTATCTACTTGGGACAAAGGTGACAGTATTCACTGATCACGCTGCCATTCGCTATATGGTCTCAAAGAAGAGAGCCTAGACTTATTCATTGGGTGCTCTTGCTACAGGAATTTAAGTTAAAGATCAAGGATCGAAAAGGTACTGAAAATAAAGTAGCTGACCATCTCTCTAGATTGGAGAATCCCGATTCTATTTCACATGATAAAACATTGATCAACGAATCTTTTCCGAATGAGCAGTTGTTCGCAGTTTAAGAGGAAGAGCCATGGTTCGCAGACATTGTGAACTATCTTGTTAGCAATATAATGCCTCCTAATATGAATGCGGCTTAAAAGAAGAAGTTTCTGCATGAGGTGAAGTGGTACATATGGGATGAACCATATTTGTTTAGACAAGGAGCTGACCAGATCATCAGGAGATGTATCCCATTCTGTGAGACGGAGGGGATATTACGAGACTGTCATTCCACAGTTTATGGTGGACATTATGGTGGTGAAAAGACAACAGCTCGTATTTTTCAAGCAGGTTTTTTCTGGCCTACGTTATTTAAGGATGCACATCAGTTCGTTTTAAGGTGTGATCGTTGCCAAAGAGTTGGGAATCTTACTAGAAAGGATGAGATGCCTTTAAATGTGATGCTTGAAGTTGAGGTCTTCGATGTTTGGGGAATCGATTTCAAGGGACCATTTATCTCGTCCTGCAATAATCAGTACATCTTGCTGGCAGTCGATTATATCTCGAAATGGGTAGAAGTCAAGGCTCTACCGACGAATGATGCAAAGGTAGTGTTGAGTTTTCTTCATAAGCTGATATTCATAAGGTTTGGAAACCCACGAGTTATCATAAGTGATGAGGGGTCACATTTCTGCAATCGTAAGTTCACTTCTATGATGCAGCGCTACAATGTGAATCATCGTATTGCTACTGCCTATCATTCGCAAACTAATGGTCAAGCTAAAGTGTCTAATAGAGAGATCAAGCACATTCTAGAGAAAGTTGTTTGTCCTTCAAGGAAAGACTGGTCTTTGAAGCTCGATGAAGCTATTTGGGCTTATAGAACAGCATACAAGAATCCACTTGGGATGTCCCCGTTTCAACTTGTCTATGGTAAGGGATGTCATTTACCTGCGAAGCTTGAGCATAAGGCTTATTGGGCATTGAAGAAGTTAAACCTTGATCTAGATACAGCTGGGAAGAAGCGAATGCTTCAGTTAAATGAACTTGATGAATTTCGACTTCAAGCGTACGAAACAACAAGATGTACAAGGAAAAAGTAAAAAGGTGGCATGACAGGAACCTATCTCCTAAGTCATTTATGCTAGGGAAACAAGTTTTTCTATTCAATTCTCATCTCCGACTTTTTCCTGGAAAGTTGAAATCAAGGTGGTCTAGACCATTTATCGTCAAAAATGTGTTTCCATATGGAGCGATGGAGATTTTTGAGAACGATCCGGGCTAAGCATTCAAAGTTAGTGGTCAGAGATTGAAGCACTATTATGGGGATACGGCAAACCGGGAAGTGGTTAGTGTTGTGTTATTGTCAACTTGATCGAACTACTCTACGTCAAGCTAATGACGTAAAAGAAGCGCTTCTTGGGATGCAACCCAAGATATGAGACCATAGGAACCCTTAGAATTTAGTACTCTATTCAAAAACCCATAAAAAAAATCAGAAAAAACTGGCTGAATTTTTTTTTCCAGGCGCCTGCCTGTAGGTTCTAGGCGGCCACTTGCTGGTAGGCGCCCGCCTGCTGGTTCCAGGCGACCGCCTGCAAACCTGGATTTTGAAAATTCGATTTTTAGCCTTATAAAAAAATAGAAAAAATACAAAAACACAACACCACAACATTACAAACCCCATTACCCACGAATTCTTCCTACAAATTAGCCAAAACTCCACTCCTAATCTAATTCTAACCTAAATCCTACCCTATATATACACACAACCTCTCCATATACACTCCCATATACTTTCAACTTACAAACCCTTTCCTACACACAAAACATAACTCTCAAACTCTTATTCTAAGTTTTAATGGCCCCAAAGAGATCTCGAATTGTTGATAGCAGCAGCAGCATTCCTATTGTTGATTCTTCAAGGGGTACTACTGCTACTGCGAGGCCCTGATTGGAGGATAGGGCTGCTGAGCAGGAGTATACTAGGCTTTTGACTAAGTCGATTCTGAAGGAGAGGGGATTTTTGCCATCAGGGAGGGATGGTGAGTTATTGCCGATGATTGCAGAGAAGGGTTGGATTACTTTTTGTGAGTCAGCTGAGGCGGTCCCGATGACTGTTGTTCGCGAGTTTTATGCGAACGCCAAGGCCGACAAGAATGGGTATTCTGTTGTTCGTGGGCTTACTGTTGATTATCAGCATGAGGCGAATCGCCGTGTTATTGGGTAGCGACAAAGGAAGCCTGGGAGGAGAATTGGAATGAGAAGACCCCTGAGGATTTTGACTCTGATTTGATTATTGCTACTCTCTGTCAGCCGGGCACGGTGTGGAAGTTTAAGACGCGATCTAACGAGTATCTTTCTTTTCCGGCTGTTGCGATGAACAGGTATGACCGTGCATGGAATGCCTTTATTTGTGCTAATATTTTGCCTTCCTCGCATGCACATGAGGTTACAGTTGAGAGAGCCAGGTTGTCGTGAGGGATTTTGAATGAGGAGTACTATGTGGACCTTGGTGAGTTCATCTACCAAGGGATTTTGAAGTTTTTGAGGGGGAGGACGCATTACAACATCCCTTATGCCTCTATTGTCATGAAGCTATGTAAGGTAGTTAAAGTCCACTAGCCTTCTTATGAGCAGCTGTAGATACCGGCCACTCCTATTGATTCATCGACACTGAATGCAATGCAGGAGTGGACGTGTGGAGAGCCCGAAGAGCATGGTTTAGGATATCGTCTCCCAGGAGGACGTCCAGCAGCTGGTGCTACGATGGCTAGACCCAGTCAGGCTCATGGTGAAGCAGGTTCTTCTAGAGCCCAGGGAGGTGATGGTTCAGGGATGGCTGATGTCCAGTACATGAGGCTTTCCAGGAGGATGGATGCGATGTATGAGTCACAGAGTAGGTTTGTACAGGAGCTCACCCTAGCACTTGGGACTGCTTTCAGAGGCCTTGGAGCTGACATCCAGTGGCCCGTCTTTGGTGAGGACTCTGCTTATCCGCCTCCTAACACTCCACCCTCTGAGGATAATGATGATGATGATTTCTCTGAGTAGGTATACCTTGTGTTCCTTTCTATTACCTTCACTGGGGACAGTGAAGATTTTAAGTTTGGGGGTGGTAGTTAAGGAACATATTTTTGTGTGTTTCATGTAGTTGCATATTCATGACTGTTTAGTTCATATAGTTGCATTTTTTTTGCTATATAGTTTTTTTATTATTTTGTAGCTTTATTTATCATGTCATATAGCTCATGCATATACCATGATCTCTTTGTGTTGTTTTACCAATTGATATGTGATATTGATGCGAGTGTAGTGATAGCGTTAGAGTGATGTTGAATCTTGTTAGGTTGACATGCATGCTAGAAACACTTGTATTTCACTAAGTCTTAGAGTATGCTTAAGGACTAGATTGTTGTCATGGTTTGATGGTTTTTGAGGTTAATCTATTGCTTATGCTTAGAATATATGATAGGTTCTTAATGATAAAAGGCATGAAAAGATAGAATTGGAGTAAAAATTGGAATTCATTGCTAGTTATGGCTAGGCGTCAAATGGCTAGTAGCGAGTAGTCTAGGGTTGAGCAAGATGGAGCAAAACACACTTGCTCGGAAATTGAAAAAAAAGAAAGAAAAAGCATAGAAAAAAAAGAAGAAAAATAAGGTTTAATGCATAATTGATCACGAGTGAGCTCTTTGGCATTCGAGTTATAAAGTTCTTAGGGGACTTTGTGCCTAGTGACCTAAGGCTTTTATAGTCTGGGATCTGCTAACCTAACGCTCGATAAATGCATGCCATTGTATAAGTCTTTTGTGGACCTCACTCATTGCACGATCAAATAAACATTTGTTTATTGTGTTGAATAAAAGCATGATTCTGTAATAAGCTCCAGTGACCTTGAAGTGTTATAAGTCATTTTGTGTCTAGAATATATTCTTCGTATAATCTTGTGATTGCCTTGAGGATAATTGAGTTATGATAATTGATCTAGTTTCGAAGCATATCTGTTAAACATTCACACACACCATGTTTTTAGTTGTATGTTAGCTTGCGTGATTTGATTGATCTTTAGTCGCCTAATTGTATTTATTGAGATGTCATGTGTTGGTTGGTTTAGTCATTGCGATGGGGATCGCTGCATTTCATGTAGTTTGCATTCATGCATATTTTTATTTTGTTTTTGAGTCTGTGACGCTTGAGGACAATCATCGATTTAAGTTTGGGGGTGTGATAAGTGGCATTTTGTACCACTTAGAACGTCTTATAATGGCTTGAATTGATGTATTGAAATAAATTATTTTTGTGTATTTGATACGTTTTTCTAGTGTTTGTGTATTTCAAGGTATAACTTGCGTAATTAGGGAGATTTCATCATAATAAGCCTAGGGTAGTACTTGGGATCAGTTGCGGGAAGTTGTGCGAAGAATTCAGCAAAATCAGAAGCAGAAAGTGGGATTTTCCAGAAGCTGTGCAGGCACCCGCTTGGGATATGCAGGCGACTGCCTGGAGATGCAGGCGCCCACGTGGGAACTGAGGCGGCTGTCTGGGGTCGTAAATTTAGAATCTGGATTTTCTAATTCAACTTCAATTGGGCTTCTGAGACTGCTGTTTCTTGTGGACTCTTATATAAACCTACTTGAGAGACGTTTAACAATAACAAGTGACAAGCAAGGAGCAAGGAGAGAAGATTAAGAAGACCGTTTTAGCACACCACAACGAAGAAGAGGAAGCATACGTTCTCTTGTGATTCTTTTAATTCGTTGTAACAGTGAATGCTAGTTTTCTTTAATTTAAACCTTAATACTCTTGTGATGTACTATGATTTTATTAAGTATTTTTATTAGTTTATATCGTTGTTTGATTATCATGTTTTTATATGAACCCATGGTGACGATGAGTTCTATCATGGGCTAATCGTGATCATGGGGTCGTAGCGGATTTAATATGGATTTATTTAGTTAATTGTTTAATACCTTGGTATGTGATGATTGTATGATATCTAGCATAGGTTGTGCGTATTCGTCTAATGTGTGTCGCGAACATATAAGATAGCCTGTTAATCTCTTGTGAAGCGACAGTGAATCTTGAGATTTAGAACTTGACATGCTAGCATAGGTTCTTGTATTGTATGCATGATTAGTGGGTAACTCTAACCGTTTTACTTTCCCTGTGTAATCATAATGAATAACTTGCACTTAAATTATTATGTTGTCAAATTCTGTAGACATATAGGGTCTCAACATAATTGATGCCTATTCAACTTCTTTCTTAATTGTGGATGCTTGGTAGAATGGTAATTGTGAAACGAAAGTTGGCTTTTATCCGTTTCGTGTTATTCGATTAATATCATCATCGTTACATGCTAAGGGTAATAAAAATAACTATTGAATGAAGTAGTAATGAAGTTATGATCTCATGTGTGTTTAATATTGTTAATTCAAGTGTTATTATAAGTGTTTAATTCTCGTAGTTAATCGTAGTTAATAATTAATTAATCAACCTTAAGTGTTATTGTCTTGATATTGAGAAGTAATCATACATTGGTGAGTAAGTGTTAATTGAATATAATTAATCAGAGTCTCTGTGGGAATGAACTAGAAATCATTCTATATTACTTGCGAACGCGTATACTTGCGTGAATTATTAGCGCATGCTTTGTGCCTAACAGAAGACCCGAGATTTAACGTTGGACTAGGAATGATCTAGTGATTAGTCGACGGGATCAACGAAGTTTCAATCGAAGGACCTGTGTGTTGAGATCGTAGCCATAATAGGATAGTGGTCTGACGATAAAGCCAAATGTTCAAGGCAATCCAAAAGTCAACCGATAATAGTGGTTAAATCTTATCGAGGCAAGTATTCCTGAACTTTCTTTTAAAATACTGCAATTATTTCTTCGTTCCTATTCTAAGTTCAGAATAGTTAAATGTTATATATTTCACTGCAATTACTCTGATTATGCATGTTCTTTTCATTATTGTTCCTATAATTTGATTGCTCTCTTGAGTAAATACCCACTCTTTCGGGTTATTTGCGAACCCTGAATTGGGATTTTTGAATTCAAAATGATTTGACATCAAAATACTCCATGGGCTGGATAATGATGATGTGTGGGATTAAGTTTTACTTAATCCTAAGGACCAGGACATGACCGGTGCCTTGAGATGGGCCGTAGAGCCTAGGGACCCGACTGGATCTATACATGTAGGTATAAATCTGCACTGTATCCTGGCTGATCAGCAGGATATAGGTGCGAATTAGTGTCCAGTCTAATTTGTTGTTGATCGCCATTAACGGCATTCTCTCTCGAAAGGTTCTATGATTCCAAAACCGGACAAAACCCTGATTCAGGAGATGAATATGGGAATCGCTTGTCACTTTTGGATTTATAGTTTAAGGCTGGTGACAGCCAACGTTTATTCGCTCAACTCACTCAAATAAATTAAATTGTTTAAAATTGTTTAAAGATTTTGTCCGGAAATTTCCTTTGACATTAATGTTTGAAACTCAAATTATATAATTGCTGGGCATTTTTGGCTCACTCTTGCTTTGTAAATTCTTATTTCTTCCAGAAACAGATAAGGTTAAAAGTGAATAGCTTTGATAGGCAGCAGAAACTAGAGAAATCTCCGCTGCGAGAGGTCGAAGATGTTAGAAGAATATGACAAGAGCATTAGTACAAAGGTATTTACATTTGTATTTTAGTTGTTGTAAGTTGTAGAAGATTAGATTCTTGTTTCATACCATAACCTGTAAACGATCCGGATTCAAGGGGATTAATGTAATATTCTTTTATTTTATGTAAAGATTGTTTAGTAACACCAAATCTCGACCCCAAATTTGGGTTGTTACAAGTTGGCATCAGAGCTACAGGTTATTAGTCACTGAAATAAGAATAGATGAGGGTAAGATAGGAGTGATAGGCCGTACAAGATAGGAAAGACCCTAGGCATATTCATGTTAAGTGGAGTTGAGTGCGAATTAGGGTTAGCAGATCCGATATGGAGTTGGTAAGCCAGGATTGTTGAGGTAAGCGTAAGGCGAATATCGCAATGCTATAGGTATATTGATCCTACAATAATGAGGAATCGACGGATCGATGGAGACTGGGTACGATACCCTATTTTTCATGTGGTTTTGAAGAGAATGTGATTGATTCTGGTGAGGATTTGTGTAGGGGAAACTAGGTGAGTTTTAGTACGATTTAACTTAGGTATTAGGATGAGTTCCACGCTGGAGGCAACCAGTTGATGGAAGCTGATGAAGAACCAACATTGCACATTTCGAAGGCACCACCATTGCGAGAAGACTCTTATCACTTATTGGGAGCTGCGCGAGGAATGATATCTACCTTACTAGGTGTAGGTAAGACTAGAAAGAAGATGTGATCCTATCTGTAGCCGGAACGTCGAATCGTATGCGTGGTTGCAAGCATAACGTTAAAGACGATGACAAGAATGTCAAAGATAGTACCCGATGTCGGCGTTGAGGTAGAATTGTGAATAAAATGATATACAATGATAATAAAGTTTCGTCGACTAATAAGTGCGAGCAGAATCCAAGGAAAAGTGGAAGAGGTACCAAATTGGAGAGACCCTTATATGGGCATTCTTTTAATTAGACATTTCATTGCTAAATCATAAAAAATAAGCAAGTAACTTATATAGTAATGACGACCAAATATTTGATTTCCAAAACTTTAAAATGAGATTTCGGAAAAGATTTTCTTAATCAACTTTCAGAAGATTTTTTCATGAAATAAGTTTTACAATTTGGTTGTCGAATTACTACTTAAGTTCTTGTTATTATAAATAGAAAGTGATCTAAAAAGAAGAATGGAATTAGACTCAGTATTGTTAATCTGGAGCACCAAGTAGACCCACTAGTAAGAAGAAAGTTTAAAGTTTTCCGTGAAAGACGAACATAATTTTTTTTAATAATATCAATAATTGAATCAACATGCTAAAACATTATTTTACCTAATTCGTGAAATTATTAAAACTTAACGAGAGTTGTGACTCGAACGGACATAGGACGATTGAAGGAAATGGAAGAATTTTCCAGATGATTGGAAAAGAATGGTATTTCTATCGACGAAATTGAGGCGTTGCGTGATCGAGGGATATTTTACGCGACGTAGATGAGATATGAAGTAGTGATTATGAATTTCGTAAGGGACGCGATTATGATCAAATCATTAAAGTATTTAATGTGAAGCATTCCCAGACAACATTCCAGAGCTATTATATGACCGAAATGGTAACTCTGTTATTCGAATGATCTTTGAAGGCATGTTCAAGTAAAGCGTAGACAGTGACCAATAATGTTATTCTTTCCTCTAATACGACAACATATGTTTATCTCGATCCGTGAATACGTATGAGCTTCTATTAATAAATCATATGAGGCGAAAACGAAAGAAAATTTATTGTACTCCTTCCAAATTGTTCGTTTCTCAAAATATTGCTTCTTGATTGAGACAAACAGTGTTGTGATGTGACGCTTTATCGAAATGATGAAGAGTCGGGTGGGACGCCACCTAATCATGTGTTGTATGCCATATAGTATGAAAGACTGGCCATCTTGAGTACGAATATGGTTGTCTCATTCTTCAATCATTTTTCTTCCTTTAATTTCCTGAATTATAAATTCTCCCAATCATTTGTGGTATTGTTATTTCAGTTTTCAATCAAAGTCATATTCGCAAACTCTCCTCCTGCGTAGAGTCTGTTCTCTGATGATTTCAAATGAAATGAAATAAGGTGGCACATGGAATCATACAACGAATATAGATACGTTTGCAAACCGATAAATGGTGGACAACTGCGAGCAGAGAAAGAATGGATACACCGACAATGTGGTCGTGGAAAAGATCAAAGAAATTTTGAACAATAATTCAGATAGGAAATTAATATGTGAAGCATTCCTTCTTCGTAGGAAGATATTTGTTGTGAAGATTCAAGATAGAAGGAATCTTAATTGTAACCAAATTTCGAATGTATTCTTCAAGGAACTGTGAGGTTCTCCAATTTAAGTAAATAAGTTATGGTGAATTGGATACCCATAACTGGACCAGTGACGAAAGTTTGATGCAGAACCATAAGTAGAGATGAAGAAATGGTGACTCGACTGTGAAACCTTTTAAGAAATAATAATATAAAGATTAAGTTTTCACCAGATTGCGACGATAATAATGAAGACCATGCACGATTATTAAAAGATAAACCGATTAATAATGGTCAGCAATAAATTAAAAGAATCACGAAATCAAATTTTAAGTTCATTAATAACAATTCATAATATTCTGAAAGAACTGAGAAAGATATGATTATATTAATCATTGTTGGTGTAAGACCCAGTTCCAATTAAAAAGATATATGCTATGCCAGTCAGATGCTGATCCAAATGATAAAATGTGAATTATGGTGAATTGATGATTTTGGTTGATGAAAGTGGGTGGATATGATTGTGGATGATTTGGTTGATTGATGGTGTCGGCTTGAGTCCGACTGGTAGTCAATGGTGTAGGGGAAGTGCTGCCCAAATTTTCAGAAATTACCCTATATTTAAGGATAAAGAAGTATATTAACGTTCTCCTCAGTACTGCAAATGATTGCGATCTCGGTTCTTGAGAAAGTTGTTATAATCAAACCGACTTTATATAATTGGTCTTTGATTCCAGTTAGCTAGTCAGCACTTGGTTTAAGTGATCAGTTAAAGGAGTTAATTGATCAAATTTACCAACTAATAGTTAGTTAAATGAAGATCGATTCCAATTAGATTGAGTCAAGCTCTGACATGATTTTCAGATCCAAAATCAAAGCAATTAGCAATATGGAGGAAGTAATGACATTAGCAGAAATTGGAAATTGAGTAAAAGTAGCGTGATTTTACTGCAAGCCTGTGCAAGATTCTTTTCGATAAACAAGAGGAACAAAAAGTAATTGGTAAATGCTAGTGAGAAGAATATTTTCAAGAACTGAAGGTTCAAGATAAAGCAAAGAGATTCTATCATCTGTAATAGTGTTCCAGGAAGGACTTGAATGCATACTCAATTTGAGTGGCAATTGAATGGAAGTTGCTGTAAAATAGTGGAAAGCTCACAAATCCAAGTATCTGATGTAAGACGAAGATTGATGAAGTCCACATGTGAACTCGGGAAAAAAGAAATGTTGATCAATTGGGGAAAGCCAAAGATGCGATCAGTGATGATTTAAGCAAGGTTAAGGAAATCACTATCGATGAATTTTAATAATTTTGTTAGTAAAAATTTAAATATTATAAATAAAAGCCTTCATTCTAGTGTGAACTCCAGAAATGACCTATCCAATAAAAAACATATTAATATTACTAAGAAAAAGAAATTCATTATGTTTAAAAGAGATAATGAATAATGAGAATGGAGAAATAATGAAGAAAAGAAGTGGAATCAAAAGGATGATAAAGAAATTTTATAAAATAATCCAGGAAATATGCAAGTTGGGAACGTCGGTTGTGCCAGAACTGTTAAGAGAATGAGGTGAAACGCTGATAGTTGGAGATAGGAATTCATTCCAAAAATGCGTGTAAACAGGAATGATTAAACAAAGGTATTAATGGCGAACTGCTAGAGAAGAACGTTACAATGAGTCTCATGTCCGAATTCTTTAAAATAAAAATGAAGTCCCGGAGGTTCGAACGAATAATTTACCAAGGTTACCTCAGGGAATGAGGTAAGAATTTTTCGTCGGTTACTGCACAGAGTCAAGCTGGTGTCAAAAGTCCTATATCTTATAAATCAATAGGGATGAAATAATGAGTGAAGGAAAACTTTAGAAATGTGGAATGAAAGAATAATGAAATAAAGAGTATTTTGCGCTGTGCACGAAAGTGGTCATGGAAAAAGTGAATGGAGGTATGAAGTTACGCGTCGATGATCAGAAATTGTAAGTTTGAAGATTAAGTGAACATAATGTACCCGGAGTATTTGGATAGTGTGATTGTATTTATTGATAACATCCTCGCTAATTCAAGGACTAATGAAGACCAAGTTGAACTCCTGAAGATATGCCAGTGAAGAGTTGAAAAATAGAAACTGCATTCTCAGCTTCGAAGGTATGAATTCTGGTTATAATTGATTATGAGCTCCATTTGTGTGGTTAACTACCAAACAGGAAATGTCCATTTAAGGAAATATGTCTTGAGTAGAAAAGAAAGAGTGAATGTCATTAGCATTACCGGGAAATGAGTAAAGGAATTTGAAAAGTTAGAAATTGAAGAGCAAGTTTTGATCCGGCTTCTGGGTTATACTGATACTTACTTTGTTGTTGGGTATCAAAGGTGGTATTAATATAGATGATTGATGTTGACTTCAGTATGGAATGATGTGAGCATCAAAGTTTATATTGATATCTAATTTGATATGACAACAAAATGAGTACTAGTACCAAGAGTTCGGGTTTGAATAAAGTTATGATTCATTCCATTTCAAATTAATATTTCCTTTCAGATAGTAAAAGATTCTCGCTCGATGAATATACCTGATAGTGATCGAAAAGAAATTGAAGTGTACTACAAAGTGGTGAGTTAAATGCAATTATCGATATTTTCCTTTAATTTTTAGTTTTTGAATAGATTTAGAACATTTCGAAGCATCAGACGCCATGAGCTCAGAATATCGGGCGCATACGAATGGAATGTACAAGAGCCCAGCTACTGTTAGGTCACACAACACTGTAGAAGGGGGTTGAATACAATGTTTAATACAATCAAATCGATTTCGAACACAAGTAATAGTAAACTGATATATTCAATATAATAAACTTTGTTTCAATGGAACTGTTCTCTCTCAGTGATGAACAAATATTACAAAGAGCTGCTAGGTTACAATGTATGATCTTCTCGATAATGATAACACATATAGTGTAAACCTATGTCTGTGTTTATATAGCACACAGTTACAAGATAACTTCTAATTGATATGGAATATTATTCTGTCTCCTAAAGTATATCAATCAGATATCTTATACAAGTCTTCTTATCTTCTGACTCTTTCCATGCATATCTTCTTTTGTTTTAGTCTCGATCTTCTATCTTGTAAATCAACTTCCTTCCTTAACTGTAAGTCCTCCCGTACTTAAGTTCTGATATGACCTTAAGTTCTGATATCTATCTTCTGACTTCCAACAAGTACTGATTCCAGTAAATCCTGATATTTCTTGTTTGTTAAGATATGAAAACTAAACATGAAACATATTAGACATGACATCTCAAATATATCTAACAATCTCCCCCAACTTATAAATTATGCAAAAATATACAAGTTAATAGATTTGATGATGTCAAAAACATTTAAGTTCAAATACAATAAGAGTTTAATAAGACTATTAACTATAACTTACAGTCCTTGTAGCTTTACCAACATCACTAGATCAATCTGAATCCATAATGATTCTTAACAAAATCTTTTACCAGCTTATCTTCAGCTTTTCTCAGAACTTCAACTAACTGTGCTTTGACCTGCATCAGTTCTTCATCTTTGTTGTCACCAATTTGATAAATGGTTATTCTGAGAGCTTGAATTGATGTTCTTTCAAGTCCATCACCAAGTCTGATAACTCTAGGATGTGAAGAGTCTTCATTATAACATAAACATCTTCCTTTCAGAATAACTTCCACCTTAGCAGAGTTATTCAGCATAGGAATTTCTCTTCCATCATCTTCAATAATCATTGGAATGTATTGAGAAGCCTTTGTACCAGAAATTCTGAGTAGATCTCTTATAGCCTTCAAAATGTATTCTGACCATCTTCCTGTAATATCAAATTTTACTTCCAGAAGATAGTGAATATATTGAAGCTCTCTGACAGAGTTCTTTAGCACATCAGTATCAGCTAGTCTGTAAGTTCTTCCATCATTGAGAAATAAGATCAATTTCTCTTTTAGATTTTCTTTATCATGAGCATCTATCACAATTTGAGCAGACAACACTTTATTAAGGTGCTTTTGTTTGATTTGTTCATATGGTTTGTTTGTCAACATGTAAGGATCTCTTAGAGTAACTTCTACTCCTGTTTGTATCTTCTCTTTATCAGAACCTAATCCAGCTCTATCTCTAGGTTGCTTGGCTCTCAACCCAAACGTTGTGAGTTGATTAATCATAAGATTGGATTTTGGTTCAACTGGAGTAGCTTTCTTTTATAACAACTTTTTCTTATCATCAATTGTCTTCTTTTTCAAATCAACTTGATCATTGTCAGTGGTTGATGTCTTGATAGCTTGATCAGAATTTGATGTTTTTTCTGTAGCTTGCTGTTCTTCACTCTGAACAACTTGAGCAATTTCAGAGGTTGTTTTAGATTCTTCAATTAACTTGCTTCTTTTCAGAATTTGAACAGTTTCACCTTCTATCAAATCATCATCATGCATTGTAGCTTGATAGATTGGTATGGAAGAACTTATCTTTTTTTAAATCTTTAAAGGTTCACCAACCTTTTCTTTTCCCTTTGACTTAGGATCAATCTTAGTTTGTGATCTAGTCTTGGACTTTGAAGCCTCAGAATTTGACTTTTCCTTGATCACAATGCCTTTTTCATTAGGCCTTGGAGGTTTCTTTGCATCAGAAGCTTTAGACTTCAGATTTGTCTTCTCAGCTGCAAATCTAACTTCTTCCTTCTTGAGAGTTTCCAAATCCATTCCTGGATTTTGTTTTACAAATAATCTTCTAGCTATCTTCTCATCAAGTTTCTGGATTTTAGGATCTTTGTAATAAATAGTAGTCTGCTTCCCCTTTAGCTTCAGAGTTTGTAAAAACTTCTGAGAGTCTTTAGATCATGACTGAATCAGGATATCAGAACTTGACATCAGACTTTGCTTATCAGAACTTGACTTCAGACTTTTAGCATTCACAACATCAGAACTTGACTTGTTCTGTGTAGAAGATTTTCCTTGAACTTTTCCTTGACCTCTTCTCTTATCAGAGTGTCCCTGATCATCACCTTTATCATCCTTCTTCTTCAGTATTTCAGTAGGTGAGCATTTGTACTTAACTAGCTTCTCCCCCCTTTTTGGCATAATCAGGAAGTAAGAGAGAGAGAGAGAGAGAGAGAGAAGAAGTTCAACTGAAGATTGGATCTCATCCAATTGATCTTTCTGAGAAGCTTGGTTAGCCATGACCTCATCAATTTGGGCCTGTTGCTTCTCTTGAATCTTCTCAATGGATTCAATTTTCTCAAGAGTAGGTCTGACATATCTGTTCTTGTCAAGCTTGATCTGTAGATCTAGCTTATCAGCATGTTCCTTTAGTGTATCAACCTTTTCATGAGTAGAAGAATGTAGACCTTGAAGATGTTTGGTAGACAGAGCTGTGATCTTGAGTTGTGTCTTGAAATCAGCATTTGTGAGCAACTCATCAGCTTTAGCAATATGCTCTGTCAGAATTTTAGGGCTTGGAATAAAATCTGATTCATTCCACTTCTTGGTCCACTCCACACCTCTGTGAGTATCCTCCCAAGGAATAGGTGCTTCATTTTTAACAAATTTCTTCACCAATGCTTCCTTGCCTAGTATGGGAACTGGAGTCTCAACAGAAACACTGTCTTCAGAACATGAGAAAGACTCATTATGTTCTAACAGTACAACAGTGTGTGAAGCAACTGGAGATTCTGGAACAACTTCATTTAAATTCTGAGCATCAGAATTTATCTCCAGTATTGGTGTAGATGGTCTCTCAGCATCTAAGATTGGAGAGTTGACTGTAGATGGATGAGCTTTTGTAGATGGAGCTTCCAGATAAAGAACATTTGGTACATTCAAATTATGAATATCTATCTCAGAGTTTTCAGTTTGTTCTTTAGCATCATCTGTAGCTTTAATAGGAGAGACATGAGGGGTAACCATTGTATCATTAGCAGTGTTTTTGGCTTAAGCTGGAAGGGCTTCAATGATAATTGGTTATTGTGAGATCAGAGATTTCTGATCCCCTTCCTCAGCTTCTTTAGTATCTTCTGATGGAGCCTTATCCAAATACCTCCTAGCCTTCATTTTCTTCAATCTCCTTGCCAATGAAGGAGTTGCTTCAGCAGCAACAAAACTTACAGATTTATTTCTTTTCAAAGTATCAGAACTTTGAGCTGCTGTTTCTTTCTGAGAAGTAACATTCTCAGCTTCAACTATCACAGGTTATGATGCATGAACCCGTGCTTCAACTATTTCTTCTTCACTATCAGATTCATCTCTGAGAATCATCTTCCTTCACTTTTGTGGAGGTTGAGGAACAGACTTTGCCCTCTTAGAAGGTTTGGAAGATGAAGACCTGATGGTATGTGCTGATGGTGGAGATGATTGTGTTGCTTTGAAGTATGTTCTGATAGTTGGTTGTGGTTGTGGTTGAGAAGTGTGAGGTGTTTGTGTAGTGGTGGTAGGTGCTGATGGTTGAGTTTCAGATGGTTGGATATCAGGATATAGTGTAGTGTATGTAACTGGATCATAGGTTATTAAGGCTTGTTTGATAGATAAAGGAATTTAGAGGGGTCTTAACACAACCTTCTTATTATCAGTAGATAATAAGTCATTAAAAGCTCTTTTAGCTAGTCTAAATGGTGGAATTAATTCACTGGCTAATTGGGGCTTATCAGAACAACAAACACTATAGATAAGCTGACATAATCTAGCAAAATAGACAGTATTCCTATCTTCTGTCATCCTATCCCCAATAAAGCCTAAAACAACACTTGCATAATCAAAATCAGTTTGATTAATGAGAGCATACCCGATTTGTTGACTGAGTATAGGGATTGCATCGAAATTAGAACATTTGTTGGCGAAGGCCTTTGTAATGCAGTCAAAGAAGAAACTCCATTATCTCCTTATGTAAGTTCTCTTCAATTGACCAAGCTTTGCCAATGTCTTTTCATACCCAGACTGGCCATCATCTGTTGAAGAACTGGCTCCTTAACAGTCGAATAAATGCAATTCTCAGGTAGTTGCAATGCTTGGTGAACTGTAGCCAAAGTCACGACATGCTCATCCTCCCCTGTTGTAAAGATGATACTTGGGGACCCTTGAGCACCACCATCATCATATGCGCCACTTCTCCAAAACTCCAGCACTTGGGTTCCAGAGATTGCTTCAGGTTGGGTCAAAACATACCCAATATCAGAATTAGCAAGGAAATCCTGAATAAAGTGAAGTTGTGATGGAGCTTCAGCCTTGCTAAGAATATATGAGTAGTTGTTAGGAACAAACTTAGCTCCATTGAAAATCAAGTCTTTCGGTGCCATCTCTATAAGAAATTAAGTGAGAAAGAGAGTGTTGACAAGGTGTTTGATAAAAGTCCTGTAAGAAAACGCTTCAGAGAATATTAGAGAGAGAGAGAATAAAAGAGATTAAGAATAGAAAAATAAGTAAAAGATTAGAAAATCTTGTAACTCCCAAATATATATACTCTCTCCTCTCAACAGTTATATTTTTTAAGCATGGTAGACAATTTACACCTGGCAACGTGTGAATAGTCAGTAAAAAAGTTAAGGCAGGAGTTAGTGGACACGGGAAATAAGCAATAATTACCGTGCACATGCAGCTTTTCTGGACAAACACGTTTACCACTAACCCATAATGATTATGATTGTTTTTATCTCACCTAATTATTTTATGATTAAATATGACTATTTCAGTATTTATCACAAATAAGTCAAGTAAAGAATAATGACACGTAAGCATCAGAGATTCCATCAGGATCTAATATCAGAACTTAACTATTATCATAATATGGCTTATCAACTCAAAAAGTGAATATCTTTTTCTATGATTCTTCATACAAATACTGACTTATTTTCTTCAGAGTTTAATCATCAGAACTTCCATCAGAACTTGTCCTCAGAATTATGCATATGACATTTAACTGTTTGTCAGAAACAACTTAATCACCAAAGTAATTTTCATCATTCATATGGAGTGAAAGTGTGTGCATTCAGCAGAATATCAGATAAAGATTAAAGTCTGATAAACTTCAGTACATCTTAGAAATAAGGCATAACTAAGAAAATTGCTTAAAATCTGTCATCAATCATGAAGTCTACTATAGAATAAATTTATGCACGAGTCCACCTCAACTGTTTGTGCTCATTTTATGCATCTTTTGAAATTCCTTTTTACAGTGGCTTCTCAGTTTAAGTGAGTCACAACTGCTTATCAGAATTTATGCTATTATTAGAGTATTTCTCCCGTAATCAGAGAATGTGAAAAGTCATCAAGAAAAAATTATTTGCTTTTCTAATGCATATTACTTAATACCAGCAATGCACTTGGGTCTTCCCTTCCACATATTTACTCTAGATCTCAAAGGAGTCCCTGACTTTTCTTTTCTTTTCTTTTCTTTTCTTAAGATAAGTGAGGCTTATCAGCATTTAGGTTCATCCTTAAGATTTACTGACATCAGAATTTGCCAGATAAGAAGCAAGAATCTAGTTTGTGACTTAGTAATAAGATACACAAAGTAAACTTGACTAAGCTCAATATCAGAATTTACTTGTGTTAATGAGTTTCCACATAAACAACTAATTCAAATATGGGATTTCTAGTATGTTAAAGACTACTAGGTCGACATCTAGCACAATTATCCACATTGGATTGAATAGTCACAGAACATTCAAAACACTTATTAGAGTATATAAATCCACATCAGATAACAATCAGCATTTAATGAATTTCAATTAAAGCACATATTACATGAAGATAAGACAATCTGTAAATACTGATCATAAAGTCCGATGCATGAGAACAAAAACTAAGCAGATTTAGAGAAAGAACCTGAAACCATTCCAAGTTCATTTACCAGTCTTGTAAAGGTAGCTTCACATAGTGGTTTTGTGAAGATATCTGTTAGTTGTTGATCTGTTGGAATAAAATGTAATTCCACTGTACCTTACATCACATGTTCCCTTATGAAATGGTACCTAATGCTGATGTGCTTTTTCATTGAGTGTTGAACTGGATTACCTGTCATAGCAATAACACTTTGATTATCACAATAAATAGGTATTTTAGAAAATTCTAACCCATAATCCAGTAACTGATTCTTCATCTAAAGAATCTGTGCACAACAGCTTCCTGCAGCAATATATTCTGCTTCTGCAATTGATGTGGAAATTGACTTTTGCTTCTTGTTAAACCAAGAAACCAATATTATAACGACTCGTGTATTTTTGAATTATTTAATTATGTAATTATGGAAATTATTAAATAAATAAAATAAAATATGTGTATTGATTTTGACCGCTATGTGTTGTTTGATTATTGATGTGTGATTTATAATGTACTGGGTTGTTCATGTGATTAATTATGGAGTCATATTGAATTATTTTCATTTTCAAAAATGGATTTAGTAAAAATTTATTTGTTTAAATACTTGGAATGTATCTAAAATTGTTTTTATGACTTTATAAATTCAATAATTATTTTTAGGACTTTAAAAAATTGAGAAATTAATATTTCATTAATTATTTATTTTTAAATGATTTTCTGAGTGTGTTTAATAGTAAAATCCATATTCAATTATGGAAATCTTTAAAAATTATAAAACTTATATTTTATTAAGTTCGTAGTATTCTGAGAATTTTAAAATTATTTTGGAAGTTTTCAAGATTAATTTCACCTGCGCTTTGTTTCGTTAATTGTTAAAAAGTGGATATAAAGTGCATTTTAAAAATTGTTTTAAAATTTTGGAATTTATGTTTTTGTGAACTTCGGGATATTTCTAATATTTTAAGACTATTTCCGTGATTTTCTGAATTTATTTTAAGTACAGCTCGGTTCGTTTATTTGTTAAATGCGGGTGCGAGCGGTGTTTCAAAAATGGTTTAAAATTTTTGGAATTCTTATTTTATTAGTATTTTATTATCTTGATAATTTTAAAACTTGTTTGGCATTTTTCCGGAATATCCTTGCCCGTAAATTTATTCGTTAAAATCTACTTTCGGGACAAACCGGACTGGAATCTTCGTATTTATCCAAATGCTACGTGTCCAACCTAACTGCTGCGTGTTGATTATTGAGAGGTATAGAAAGAAATAAGCAAATAAATAAAATAAATAACACACGGGCACACAATCGAGCCCTGTGTTTATCTCTTTGATTCTTTCTTTCGATCAATCTCTGCTCTCTCTTACTCTCTGTTCGATCTCTCCTCTCTCTTTCTTGTTGTCCTTTTTCCTATTTCTCTCTCTCCGTTTCTTTATTGTTTCTCAGATGTTCTCTTCGCCGGCTTTCCTATTCCGATAATTACTCCGGTCACTTCTCCGGTTATTAATTTAGTTCAGTTCCGTGATGGTATATATACATGTTTGTTTATGTATATGTGTGTTCATGTGTATCTCCGTGTATGCGGGTCTGTTGTCGCCGTTTCTTTTATTCCGGCCATCTGTGGTGGTGGTTCAGTGGGTGTGCACGCGCAGCGCGTGTATGCCCCTGTATGTGTGCAGTTCTGTGACTTCAGTGCTTTTGCTGAATTGAATTTATTTTTATTTCATTTTCTGCAGGATCGAATTTTGATGGCTTTCGTGAAATAAACAATAAATTTATGCGGGAAATGTTAATTACTAATCGGTGAAAATTTGTATGGAAACCCAAAATTAAGCGGGCACCGACAAATTTTTACCGCCATTCGCGATGACTCGTTACGAGCGGACGGTGGATCGTGATGATTATATTCTGAGTCCTAATTTAATATATAAACGAAAAATGCGAATAATAATTAATAATAGTAGTGAATTGGTGATTGGGAAAATTTTGAAATGTGAATTGCGTATTGGTTTGGACTGAATTGATTGATGGTGTTTGTGATTTATCGTCGAATTGGTTCGATGGGTAGTCTTATAAACAAAAAAGACGCTGCCCGATTTCCGGGAAATGGAACTACGGAAATACGGGAGCGTATTTGATGATTATGAAGGACGTTGAGTGGCTATATATATACATATACGGGTGTTTTATACGAAACTTGGTTGTACGATGTAATAAAATAATTTTGCCAAATCGATAACCCTGATTTCGTAAGGTAAAGAGTATATATATATATTTCGAAAACGAACACCGAACCGATCTTCGAGATTGTGAACCCTATTTGTTGCGTGTGTTATTATAATATTCATAATTACGAGTCGAGTTTGAATATCGTTGGATAAAAATTAGTATCGAGGATATGTCAAGCATACCTAGACGTCTAACGTAGGGTATTTCGACTCTGTAGGTTATAATCGGGAACCTGAAAGTGGACGATGGACTAGAAATGACCTAGTAGTCAGTCAACGAGCTTAGTAGAGTTTCAACAGAAAAACCTGAGTGTCGAAGTCGAATCTAATATGGACTAGTGATGGATGATAAAGCCTGAGCGGCAGAGTCGGCTCAAAGTCGGTCAGTAATGGTTGTAAATCTCTGTGAGGCAAGTACTTCTGAACTTTTCTTCAAGATATATCGCAAATATTTTTGAACTGTTTCATAACATATCGCTATTATTCAAATAACTCCTATTTTATATTGCAAGTGCTCTAAACTAATTACCCTAGAACCCTAATTTTTCTTGATTCTTGAGCCATAAGCCTTAAATTTTTCGTAAACCATCCTTTGTTGATTTTCAGATACCAAATCACACAAGTATAACACTACTCCCTAAAGGTATAACTGTCAAACACCAAATACTGGAATAAAATTGTTTGAAAATGCAGAAAATTTTATACTCCAACCATTCTTTATAACATCAAAGAACTATACCTTGAAAAATCAGTATTCGTCCAATACCTGATCATTTTACAGACTGAAAACCGTTTCTTATACATACCTTGATATACCCTCGAGATATCCATGAATTTCTTTATGTTTTTATTCAAGTGTTTAACTATCATTGATTATGATCTTGTTTATCGAATTATATTGTTTATCATATTGAACTGCTTTAGAATTGGATAGTTTTTTTATATATATATGGACCAGATTCATGGTCAGACCATATCTATGGTCAATTTAGGCCAATGTGTGCCTTGGATCCAGTAGTTAGAGCAGTGTTGTGTGCTTTGATCGGGGTTAGTGCCTGACTGATCAGCAGCCTAACCTTCGTTTTGAAAACTTAAAATGAATGTCCAATTCTAATGATTGTTTAGCAATAAACTTGGTTCCTCTGAGTCATCTCATTTGATCATTGATTAATCTCAATTATTGTCATTGTGACTTGCTGAGCTAGTTAGCTCACTCTTGCGAATTTTTGTATGTATTCTACAGTTAAGAAGGATACGGTTGATAGCAAGGTTTCTCAGTTCAATGTACGAGCTAGGATTCCAGATTGAGGTGGATCGAGCTAACAGGAGCTTATTGCGGTAGTGAGATAGTAAGATTGTAAGAATAATTTTATTATCAGTTGTAAGTTAAATTAGTCGGGATTTGGTACGATGTAATAAAAGTGAAGGTTGTGGCTTGTTTTCATACTTTAACCTGTTGCGATCCGTGGTTATGTAAAGAAGGGTCATTGCAAATAATATCTTATATACAGGTTTATATGTTGTGTTTGTGTTGTGGACCCCAAACCTCTGACCCGGGTTTGGAGGGCGCCACAGGTTGGTATCAGAGCTACAGGTTATAAGTCACTGAAACAAGCCTAGATTGTCAGAATTGGGTAGAGGGTTAGGATTAGGAATAGAAAATAGAAATATAAGACGTTGTGAGGATTAGTGCAATTGGATAGTAGGTCTCCGGCACGGTTCGTATTGCGATTCGGGATTCTTAACTTGCGATGTATTTTCCAGACAACGGCAATGGCAGATCCTGGTTTCCCTGTATCGTCTGATCGTTTGGAGCTTTCCGTTCAAGGATCGTCATCTTCTCTCGGATCTGATTTACACCTTGTTCCTCCATTCGTATTAATGATACTACCTTCTATTATGACACTCGCACCTCTTCAAGCTATTCTACGTTATTCTACCACCTCTTGATACGAGACTACCTATTTAAGAATCTCCATCTGTTTATTCTTGTTTTACTGAACATTCAGCTCTGAGTGTATCTCTTTAGTTTACCCTACCTCCTGTTCTATACCCTCGGTTTGAAACTTGTCTTATGACGTAACAGTACCTACGAGGATGGATTTGAAAGCTACTATAAATGGTGGGTACTTGAGATATAAATAGAGGTGAGAAGAAGTTTAGAAAGAGGATTCAAGTGTTCAGGAGAATAGCTGTTCTCAGGTTAAAAGAAGTCATTAGTAGTTAGGCCATCCATGACTAGATTGTGGAATGGACTAGATAAGTTTTGAAAAAGTTAGAGAAGAATATAGATCTGGAGTTTTCTTGGTATGAGATGAAGGTGTTATGAATGTGATAATTATAGTAACAATGTGATGTGACATCAGCCGACTTGTTGAATATTGGATAGCCTGTTCTACTTAACGACTGCAAAGATGATAACGGGAGTATTACCGGTATGAAAGCTTTGATGTGAAGCTACGAAGAAGGTAACATGCAACGACAACTGAAGTTTTCATCGATTAAAGAAGGTAAATGGGCCCAATAAAGGAGAGAAGGTAGATTAAAGTGAATGGACCTTTATGTGATCGTTTCTTTAGTTTGGTACCTTGTTATAGGTAGGAAGGACGACAATCAACTCATATAGTAAGGACAACCAGATTTGTGATTTTCACAAGTTTTAAACAAGCTTTTGAAAAAGATTTTTCCCTTACAAGATTTCTAAAAGCCTTTTTGAATAAAATTAGTTTTAAACATTAGTTGTCAAGTTACTACTTGAGTTTCTTGTTTGTTAAAAGACCCGGATCACCTGGAAGGATGCTTGTTCCAAACTTAGTATTGTTGATTCAGAGAACAAAGTAGCCCGCGATTAGGAAGAAGATGATTATTCTTAATGGTAAGGTGCAAATATGGTTTGACAAGATTAATAACAGAATCCGCGTACGGAGTGATTATTCATCCAGTTACAGAGACCATTAAAGTTTAAAGAATTCATTGATTTAAAAGGAGCTTGGGCGTGATCGAAAAAGATTGGGAAGATTTCCAGACATTTTCTAAAAAGAAGAATATTATTAACAAAATAGATTGTTATGTCGAATGATTCGTGGTTATTATAAATTTAAAAGAGGAAACTCGAAGTTATCTGGTGGTAACGCCATTATGATCGAATTGTTAAAATATTATACGTGTAGATACGATGTTGCAGACGCAAAACTTAACAAGTAAGAATCTACCATAATGCTTAATTCGCGAAGGCATTTCAACATATTTTCTAAAATTGTTATATGGTACAATGGGAGTATGATCGAACAAGCTCAAAAGATGAATACAAGTGAAATATGAATGGTGACCAATGGTATCATTCTTGTCTTCAATGTTACAGCGTATATTCCTCTTTAATTTCTAAAATTATATGAACTTCTTTTCTTAATAAACTCCTTATGATGATATCAAAAAGGAGGATATTGCATTCCTTTCAAATTTAAATTGTTCCCCTCAAGTTTTACTCTCTGATTGGGACAAACAGTATTATGGTGAGACGCTTTGTCAGGATGACGAAGAGTCGGGTGGGATGCCACCTAATCATGTGCTGTATGCCATATGGTATGAAAGACTGGCCATCTTAAGTACCAATGTGGTTGTCTCATTCATATTCAATTCCTTGTTTCTTCTTTCTTTTCAACTCTAATTTTTGTTGAATTGTGGATCCTTCTAGTTGTTTTGTTGTACTACCGTTATTTGTAAGAGTTTTTCAACAGAAATCAAAGTATTATGGACCAAGCGGGAAAAGTTCCATCTATCTCTCACGCATGGAAAGCAAACAAGGACATATGACGAGAATTGCAAATCACTAGCCCCAGTCAGGGATGCACTAAGAGTCAAGGGAATCTACTCCAATGAGGAATACGTCTCCGAGAACGAGAAATTGCGATTTTCCTGTAAAATATGTTATTCAGAATACGGATGTTGTGATGTGAATGATTATCATGGATACTTTATACGTTAAAGTATTGAAAGATGTGAGAGCAACTTGATTATTTAGCTTCCAAGGTTTTGTTGATAAGATAAATTACCCTGTTGAATTGATAGGATTGTGATTAAAGGACTAGCAAGTCAAGAACGTGTAGTTGTTAAATAAGTGAGTACAAATAGTGGAATTGAGATTTCTGGCAATAAGTTGTGAAGAATTGATACCATGGAAGATAAGAGAATTTGATATTATTCTAAGGAATGGATTAACTTTTAAAACGTGATGTCCAGATGGACCGTCGTGATGAAAGAATAATTCTGAGGACGCCAAATGAAAAGGTGATGAGGTTCAGAAGATGAAAGAAGGTAAAGAATTTGTTAATGATGATTACGGTGATCAAGATATGAGCATTATGGTGATTATGAGATAAATAAAAGTCAGAAGCAAACAAAATTTGAAGATTTTATAGCAATTAAGGAGTTTCAAGATATGTTTCCAGATGAGTTATCGATATTCCTCCAGATAGAGAAATGAAGTTCATGAGTGACTTAGCACCTGAGACGAAGCCAGTGACCAAGGTCTTACATAAAATGACACCAGTTAGAATAAGGGAGTTAGCAAAGCAGATGCAAGAGATGCTAGCAGAAGAAGCAATTAAACCCAGTGGATCCCATGAGGTGCACCAATACTAATTATTAATAAGAATATGAGATGATGCGTCGACTAAAGAAAGCTCAACAAGTTTACTATCAAGAGTAAGTATCTGTTACCTCGAACTACTGATTTGTTGATCAAACAGAAGAAGCAAAGTATTTCCTAAAAAAATTGAATTAAGATTTGGGTGTTACCAATTGGAAATTGAACCTATGGACAAAATCTTTAGATAATATATGGATGAGTTGTAATTACGTCACTTAAAGTCAACGGAGGACCACGCGAAGCATTTAATGACAATTGGGGAGTCGGAGAAGAAAGAAATGGTATGTAAAGTTTACAAGGTGAAAGTTTGATGGTAAAAAACATAAATAATTAGTGAGAAGGAGACCAAAGGAGATCCGGTAGAAATTAAAGTTACTATGAATAAAGGAAGGCCAAAAGCAACAATAAAAGTAAGAATTTTTACCATGAACCGGTTATTATTGAAAATTTATGCAGGATTTCTTGAAAGTTGCAATACCTTTGGCGAAGCTAACCAGAAAAAAAACGAGAAGTTTATATGAAATGGAGAAGGGTGAAGAAAGTTTGCGGAGTTAAATGAAAGAATGGTTACAACACCTGCTTTATCACTTTGAATGTATCAAGGAGATTTGGTAGTCTATGGGGATGCTTCTCATAAGGGAGTAGGATGTGTGTTGATGCAGCACAATAAAGTTATTGTATATACACCCAGACAACCGAAACCTTATGAGTAGAAGTATCCTACTCATAATTTGGGATTTGCATTAATAATATTCGCTTAGAAAGATTGGGAAACATGATATGTATGGATAAAAGTGTAAGATCTATACGGATCATAAGAGGTTGGAGTATGTATTCACGAGGAAAAGCAATGATAGAGGCAAACAATAAGCAAAAAGGAGAAAACGAACATAGAAACTGTACCAGAAGAATTTTCTATGGAATTTTAGAAGTTGGAATTGGGAGTCAGAGTTTATAATCCAAAAAGGATCAAGAATGGATAGTATGACCTTTCAGACGAAGTTGTTAAGGGATAGATAAGAGATGTCAAGAGAAGATAATGGATCGCGATGTTAACAGTTAGTAAGAGGAAATTTATGCGTTCAGGAAAACGATCACGATATCCCCAGGTTCTCTTTCAACACTTGGAAGCCACAAGTAAAAGAATAAAGAAATGAGATCCCACAGAGAATTCACAGTATAAAGTATTTAATCTATTGAAGAGATGCCAAAATATATGGAAGTTTAAAGAATAATAGTGATAACCAGGTATAAGAAGGGAATTTCAAAAACATACTGGGAAGTGTTGGACATGTCAAAGAATTAAGGCAAAGTATCAGAGGCCTAGTGAATAAGGCAGACCAAGGAATGGTTTTACAAGAAGCGAATCGTAAAATGTATCAGTGATGTTGCTGGAGAAAAGAAATGAAATTATGAGATTATGTACTGATTAGTGGGAGTTTAGTAAAACAATGAATAAGAATAAGTGACCCCTATAAAGATTGATTACCTATGAGACCTAATCTAAGAAGTGTGTTATGTCTCGAGGATTAATTTAAGATCCGACCTGAGAACATATCAGAGATTATGATTAAAGTGAGTTAAGAGCATTGCAAGCTCTGGTGATACCATATGAAATAACAAGTGTATCAGGTGGCTATAAGGAATTAAGGAACGTGGTATATAAGGAGTACTTGGTTAAGCAAATTGTATTTATTGATAACATCCTCAGCTACTCAAAGAATAAGAAAACCTGCATCGAATGCCCAAAGACTTTTCTTCAAAGATCAGAAGGAAAGCAACTGTACGTTGAGTCTTCAAGAATGAAATTTTGACCAAGGTTAACAAAAGATTCTGAATTAATCCATTTACAACTACCTAAGCAAAGCCGTATGGTAACAGATGCCTTATGCCGACGGAAAAGATTGGCTGTAATTAAGACCCCTGAGGAATTAATAAAAGAATTGGAAAGAGTGGAATATGAAGTTCAAATACCTAAAGGTGATAAGAAGTGGATATATGAGATTACTTTTCAGCCTTAACTGATGGAAAATAGTAAAAGATGTTTAAATGTTTGGATACTAAGTTGAAGACAAGCACCGCCTATCCTCCTTAAACAAAGGGTCAGAGCGAGGAAGTAATTCAGGAAATGTAAGATATGTTGAGAGGTTGAGTTTCAAGGAAATACCGGAATGATCATTTACCCGCAATGTCAGCTTTGAAATACCACTTTACCAAGCTTCATGTGAACACAAGTGTAGGTCCCCATTTCGATTAAAATAAAGCGGGAGAAAGAAAGTTGTCAAATTCTAAGTTAAATCGGCACACCAAAAGCGTAGTGATATTGATGGAAACAACTTAGAATAGACAAAGAAAGAGGGCAAAAGTGTATCGAAAGAGAGTATGAATATAGAAATAGGACCAGTAGTGTTAGTAAAGTTTTGTATTGAAAGAGATTGGATAAGCCTGAGCAGAAGGGAGAAGTTAAGCCTTAAATTAGTAAACCATTCGAGATATCGATAAATAGAGATAAAGTTGTTCATGAGTTAATGTTACCGTCACAACAATGTGTACATGTAATATGTTTGGCCTGTTATGGTTAAAGCGATAGGTATCTGATTTGAATTAAGTGATTGATTAAGAGCCAATGGGCTCTTGTCCAAATTGTTCTGCAGATAATGATCGATCCATTTTCCTGATCGTTGAAAGCGAGTTCTTGGAAAAGAGAATATATCCATAGTAAGTACGTTTGAAACTCTCGAGTAGAAAAGTCTACTTGGAAATTAGGATCAGATATGCTTGACAACTATCCTCACTCGTTTAGTTAGACCAGATTCTGAGGACAGAATATTTTTAAGGGGAAAAGATATAACGACTCGTGTATTTTTAAATTATTTAATTATATAATTATGGAAATTATTAAATATAAAAAATAAAATATGTGTATTGGTTTTGACCGCTATGTGTTGTTTGATTATTGATGTGTGATTTATAATGTACTGGGTTGTTCATGTGATTAATTATGGAGTCATATTGAATTGTTTTCATTTTCAAAAATGGATTTGGTACAAATTTATTTGTTTAAATACTTGGAATGTATCTAAAATTGTTTTTATGACTTTATAATTTCAATAATTATTTTTAGGACTTTATAAAATTGAGAAATCAATATTTCATTAATTATTTATTTTTAAATGATTTTCTGAGTGTGTTTAATAGTAAAATCCATATTCAATTATGGAAATCTTTAAAAATTATGAAACTTATATTTTATTAACTTCATAGTATTCTAAGAATTTTAAAATTATTTTGGAAATTTTCAGGATTAATTTCACCTGCGCCTTGTTTCGTTAATTGTTAAAAAGTGGATATAAAGTGCATTTTAAAAATTGTTTTAAAATTTCGGAATTTATGTTTTTGTGAACTTCGGGATATTTCTAATATTTTAAGACTGTTTCCGTGATTTTCTAAATTTATTTTAAGTACAGCTTGGTTCGTTTAATTGTTAAATACGGGTGCGAGCGGTGTTTCAAAAATGGTTTAAAAATTCTGGAATTCTTATTTTATTAGTATTTTATTATCCTGATAATTTTAAAACTTGTTCGGCATTTTTCCAGAATATCCTTGCCCGTAAATTTATTCGTTAAAATCTACTTTCGGGACAAACCAGACTGGAATCTTCGTATTTATCCAAATGCTACGTGTCCAACCTAACTGCTACATGTTGATTATTGAGAGGTACATAAAGAAATAAGCAAATAAAATAAATAACACACGGGCACACAATCGAGCCCTGTGTTTATCTCTTTGATTCTTTCTTTCGATCAATCTCTGCTCTCTCTTACTCTCTGTTCGATCTCTCTTCTCTCTTTCTTGTTGTCCTTTCTCCTATTTCTTTCTCTCCGTTTCTTTATTGTTTCCCAGATGTTCTCTTCGCCGGCTTTCCTATTCCGTTAATTACTCCGGTCACTTCTCTGGTTATTAATTCAGTTCAGTTCTGTTATGGTGTATATACATGTTTGATTATGTATGTGTGTGTTCCTGTGTATCTCCGTGTATGTGGGTCTGTTGTCGCCGTTTCTTTTATTTCGGCCATCTGTGGTGGTGGTTCAGTGGGTGTGCACACGCAGCGCGTGTATGCCCCTGTGTGTGTGCAGTTCTGTGACTTCGGTGCTATTGCGGAATTGAATTTATTTTTATTTCATTTTCTGCAGGATCGAATTTTGATGGCTTTCGTGAAATAAACAATAAATTTATGCGGGAAATGTTAATTACTTATCGGTGAAAATTTGTATGGAAACCCGAAATTAAGCGGGCACCGATAAATTTTTACCGCCGTTCGCGATGACTCGTTACGAGCGGACGGTGGATCGTGATGATTATATTCTGAGTCGTAATTTAATATATAAACGAAAAATATAAATAATAATTAATAATAGTAGTGAATTGGTGATTGGGAAAATTGTGAAATGTGAATTGCGTGATTGGTTTGGACTGAATTGATTGATGGTGTTTGTGATTTATCATCGAATTGGTTCGACAAGTAGTCCGATAAACAAAGGAGACGCTGCCCGATTTCCGGGAAATTGAACTACGGAAATACGGGAATGTATTCGATGATTATCAAGGACGTTGAGTGGCTATATATATACATATACAGGTGTTTTATACGAAACTTGGTTGTACGATGTAATGAAATAATTTTGCCAAATCGATAACCCTGATTTCGTAAGGTAAAGAGTATATATATATATTCCGAAAACGAACATCGAACCGATCTTCGAGATTGTGAACCCTATTTGTTGCGTGTGTTATTATAATATTCATAATTATGAGTCAAGTTTGAATATCGTTGGGTAAAAATTAGTATCGAGGATATGTCAAGCATACCTAGACGTCTAACGTAGGGTATTTCGACTCTGTAGGTTATAATCGGGAACCTGAAAGTGGACGATGGACTAGAAATGACCTAGTAGTCAGTCAACGAGCTCAGTAGAGTTTCAACAGAAAAACCTGAGTGTCGAAGTTGAATCTAATATGGACTAGTGATGGGACGATAAAGCCTGAGCGGCAGAGTCGGCTCAGAGTCGGTCAGTAATGGTTGTAAAGCCCTGTGAGGCAAGTACTTCTGAACTTTTCTTCAGGATATATCGCAAATATTTTCGAACTGTTACATAACATATCGCTATTATTCAAATAACTCCTGTTTTATATTGCAAGTGCTCTAAACTAATTACCCCGGAACCCTTATTTTTCTTGATTCTTGAGCCATAAGCCTTAAATTTTTCGTAAACCATCCTTTGTTGATTTTCAGATACCAAATCACACAAGTATAACACTACTCCCCAAAGGTATAACTATCAAGCACCAAACACTGGAATAAAATTGTTTGAAAACACAGAAACTTTTATACTCCAACCATTCTTTATAACATCAAAGAACTATACCTTGAAAAATCAGTATTCGTCCAATACCTGATCATTTTACAGACTGAAAACCGTTTCTTATACATACCTTGATATACCCTCGAGATATCCATGAATTTCTTTATGTTTTTATTCAAGTATTTAACCATCATTGATTATGATCTTGTTTGTCAAATTATATTGTTTATTATATTGAACTACTTTAGAATTGGATAGTTTTTTTATATATATGGACCAGATTCGTGGTCAGACCATATATATGGTCAATTTAGGCCAATATGTGCCTTGGATCCAGTAGTTAGAGCATTGTTGTGTGCTTTGCTCGGGGTTAGTGCGAGACTGATCAGCAGCCTAACCTTGGTTTTAAAAACTTAAAATGAATGTCCAATTCTAATGATTGTTTAGCAATAAACTTGGTTCCTCTGAGTCATCTCATTTGATCATTAATTAATCTCATTTATTGTCATTGTGACTTGCTGAGCTAGTTAGCTCACTCTTGCGAATCTTTGTATGTATTCTACAGTTAAGAAGGATACGGTTGATAGCAAGGTTTCCCAGTTCAATGTACGAGCTAGGATTCTAGATTGAGGTGGATCGAGCTAACAAGAGCTTATTACGGTAGTGAGATAGTAAGATTGTAAGAATAATTTTATTATCAGTTGTAAGTTAAATTAGTCGGGATTTGATACGATGTAATAAAAGTGAAGGTTGTGGCTTGTTTTCATACTTTAACCTGTTGCGATCCGTGGTTATTTAAAGAAGGGTCATTGCAAATAATATCTTATATACAGATTTATATGTTGTGGACCCCAAACCTCTGACCCGGGTTTGGAGGGCGCCACAAATATGCCTTCAAGAAATTGGCAGCTTCCAGTAGTGCTTTTCCTGTCTATTTTGTATCCTGCAAAATCTGCATCTGAGTAACCTATTAGCTTAAAATTTGATTCTCTAGGATACCACAATCCTAGATCAGCTGTAGCCTTGAGGTACTTGAGGATTCTTTTCACAGCTATTAAATGAGGTTCTCTTGGATCAGCCTGAAATCTTGCATAAAGACAGGTAGCATACATGATATCAGGTGTACTTGCAGTTAAATAGAGTAAAGAGCCAATCATACCTTTGTAGTTAGTAATATCTACTGATGAACCAGTATCTTTATCTAACTTGGTTGCAGTGGCCATGGGAGTGGATGTAGTTGAACAATCTTTCATTCCAAATTTCTTCAGTAAATTTCTGGTGTACTTGGATTGACAGATAAAAGTACCTTCTTCATTTTGCTTGACTTGAAGGCCCAGAAAATGACTAAGTTCTCCCATCATATTCATTTGATATCTTGACTGCATTAGCTTTGCAAACCTCTCACAGAGTTTGGCATTTGTAGAACCAAATATGATATCATCAACATATATCTGTACCAAAAGTAAGTCATTTCCATGGTTGAGGTAGAACAGTGTTTTATCAATTGTACCTCTGTAAAATCCACTTTCCAGAAGAAATTGAGGTAAAGTCTCATACCAAGCTGTTGGAGCTTGCTTAAGGCCATAAAGTGCTTTGTCAAGCCTGTAGACATGATTTGGAAATTTTGAATCTACAAAGCCTGGAGGTTGTTCAACATACACCTCTTCTTCCAATTCTCCATTAAGAAAAGCACTTTTCATATCCATTTGAAAGACTTTAAACTTTTTGTGAGCAGCATAAGCCAAAAAGATTCTTATTGCTTCCAATCTAGCAACTGGTGCAAATGTTCATCATAATCAATACCCTCCTGTTGAGAGTAGCCTTTAGCAACCAACCTTGCTTTATTCCTTGTAATTATGCCATCACTTTCTGGTTTCATTTCTGAACACCCATTTTGTGCCAACAATAGATCTGTTCTTTGGTCTTGGCACTAGGGTCCAGACTTTATTTCTTTCAAATTCATTTAACTCTTCCTGCATTGCTTGCACCCAATCAGCATCTTGAAGAGATTCTTCCACTTTCTTTGGTTCAGTCTGAGATAGAAAAGAATGATAGAGACATTCATTTGATGTTGCAGTTCTAGTTCTGACACCTGCTCCAGGATATCCAATTATTAAGTCTGGTGTATGTAATTTGGTCCACTTCCTTGCAGATTGAAGTTGACTTCTAGAACTAGATCCTCCCCCATGATCCATGCTGTCTCCATCAGCATTTTCTGATGCTTCCCCTGTAGTTATGCTCTCTGAGACTTCAGAGTTTAAGAATTATCAGAATTTGGCTCATCAGAACTAGATGAATCAGAACTTGAAGAGCCAGTGACAGGTTCTGATGCTTCTTGAGAGTCTTGAGATGTGGTAGGATCTTCAGCTTGCTCCCCCTGGACAGGTGCATTTTCCTTTGGAGTTGTTACCACAGATTCAATGACATCAGAACTTAACCCGTCAGAAAATACAAGATCAGAGTTTAAGTCATCAGAATTTACAGAATCAGAATTAAGTCTTCATTTTCAAATCTCAGCTGATCATGATCATTGAAATCTTCAAGTCCAGTAATCTTCTTATCATCAAAAGATACATTGATAGATTCCATGACAACACTTGTTCTTAAATTGTAGACTCTGAAGGCTTTTGTGGAAAGTGGATATCCAACAAAAATTCCTTCATCATCTTTTAGATCAAATTTTGGCAGCTGTTCAGGATGAGTCTTATGAACAAAACACTTGCAACCAAATACATGAAAGTATTTCATATTTGACTTCTTTTTCTTCACCATCTCATATGGTGTTTTTCCATGCTTGTTTATGAGTGTAGCATTCTGTGTAAAACAAGCAGTCTGCACAGCTTCTGCCCAAAAGTAGATTGGTAGCTTTGCTTTATCAAGCATAGTTCGTGCAACTTCAATGGGAGTCCTGTTCTTTCTTTCTACAACTCCATTTTGCTGTGGAGTTCCAGGTACAGAAAATTCTTGTTTAATTCCATGCTCTTTGCAGAACTCTTCCATGCTTAAATTCTTGAACTCAGTGCCATTACCACTTCTTATAATTTTAACAGAATCTTTGACCAACTTATCCAGCTGTCTGACATGATCAGTTAGTGTAGATGCAGTTTTATTCTTCTTGTGCAAGAAGTATATTCAAGTGTACCTTGTGAACTCATCCACTATAACCATATCATATTTCTTCTTTGCAATAGACATGACATTGACTGGACCAAATAGATCAACATGCAGTAGGTGATAAGGCTCAAGAATTGATGACTCAGTTTTGCTCTTGAAAGAAGATTTTCTTTGTTTTGCCTTTTGACATGAATCACAAAGGCCATCAGGAGCAAATACTGATTTTGGCAGTCCTCTCACAAGATCTTTCTTTACAAGCTCATTTATGTTGTTGAAGTTTAAATGAGAGAGTCTTTTGTGCCAATTCCAGCTTTCTTCAATTGATGCTCTACTCAACAGACAGATTGCAGAACCATTAGAACTTGTTGAAAGTCTGACTTCATAAATGTTACCATGCCTGTAACCTTTCAGAACCACTTTGCCTGTAGCATTGCTTACAACTTCACAGTGTTCTTTAAAGAAATTCACATGATAACCTCTGTCACAAATTTGACTCACACTTAGCAGATTGTGTTTAAGTCCTGAGACAAGAGCTACTGTTTCAATGATGACATTCCCAAGATTAATATTGCCATATCCTAGAGTTTTTCCCATGTTGCCATCTCCATAAGAAACTTCTGGGCCAGCTTTCTCCACAAAGTCTGAGAGCAGGGCTTTATTTCCAGTCATATGTCCTGAACATCCACTATCCAGTACTAGGATGTTTTTCCTGTTGCCCTTCAATCACAAAGACCACTAATAGTTAGTTTTAAGGACCCATACTTGCTCGGATCCTTTGGCCTTTTTAAGTTTGTTAGCATTTGCAGCGGATTTAATATAAGAGTTTATGCTAACATGCTATTTATCAGACTTTGCATCAGACTTTACACTAGAAGGAATTAAAGCAACTTTCTTCAAAGAAGGTTTTATTTGATAATAATCATAGTACAAACTATGATATTCCTAACAAGTATAAATGGAATGCCATAAACTACCACAATGAAAACAAGGATTTTTTGGCTTAAACCTAACAGACTGACTCTTAAATCCTGACTTAGGAGGTAAAGAGTTTATATTCTTATTCTTCCTGTAAAAAGAAGCAAGATGGTTAGAGTTTCCACAGTTATAACATTTCTTTCTAGGAGCATTAGGAACAGGCATATAATTATTGCTTTTATTCACACCTTCCTTTCCATTCCTATTTTTCCTAGCTGCCTTTACCTTGTTGACATTCCTTATTTTTTTCAGCTTATGCTTAAGCTGCTTCTTAGTCATTAAGCCTATATTAACTTCAGCTGGTTTATCCTGTTCTAATTTATCAGAAGTTGACTTTTCCTTAACTTCTGCTACAGACTCTTTCATCTTTTCAGAATTAGACTTTACAGTTTTAGCTAAAAACTTAACAGGATTTACATTTGGATTTGCAGTCTGTTTAGCAACAATAGGCTCAATTTGTTCAGTTCCTTTTTCACTTTTATTGTCTCCATAACCTAAGCCCTCTTTCCAGTTTCCACTACTTAATAAATTCTGAGTTGTTCTTCCAGAGTTAGTCCAAGTCCTGATAATCTCTTTTTCTTTTTCTAATTCAGTTTTTAGAGATTGATTCAATTTTAGCACTTTATCTCTAACATAAAAAGCATCATCTCTTTCTTTCTGAGTTTGATGGAACATAACTAACTCCTTTTCTAAATAGTCATTCCTTTTCTTATAAGCAAGATTTTCAGAAGTTAATCTTTCACATGTTAAAGTTTGATCTCTTTAGCTAATAAACATGGTTTTAAGATATAATCTCAACTCAGTAATATCATCAGTATGAAAAGCATAAGTTATTTGAGGTACCTTCAATTCAGCAGTTTCAGGGCTGCCATCAGCATTTGCCATTAAAGCATAATTCACCTCATCTTCAGAATCTGAAGAGTCTGTCCAGCTTTTCTTCTTTGTGACAAGTGCCTTGCCTTTGTCACTCTTTCCTTTCTTGCAGTCAGGAGATATGTGGCCTCTTTCACCACAATTGTAGCATTTGACATTTGAGTTGTCTCTTCTGTCACACTTTGCACTTTTGCCTTCATACTTTCTGAACCCTTTCTTATTAGAACTTCCACCTTTTTTGGAAAACTTCTTTCCCCTTCTGAATTTCCTGTAGGCTATCTTTGTGATACCCTTCACCATAAGAGCACACAATTTCATCATCTCTTCATCATCATCTATTTCATGTAAACTTTCAGTTTCTAAATCATCATTATCAGAACTTGATAATTCTGAATCAGACTTTATGATGAAAGCCTTTCCTTTTCCTTTCTTTGAGACAACAACCTTGGGGGATTCCTCCTCAGCTTTAAGAGCAACTGTCTTTGACTTTCTCCCATGTCTCTTGCTCCTTTGATCCATCTTAAGTTCATAAGTCTTAAGCATACCATAAATTTCATCAAGAGTAGTTTCATCAAGAGCATAGTTGTCTCTTATAGTAGTAGACTTCAAATCCCAACTTTGAGGAAGAGCTAAGAGGAATTTTAGATTTGAATCTTCAAGATCATATTCCTTGTCCACTAGTGACAGATCATTCAAGAGTTTGACAAACTTGTCATATAAGTCAGTTAATGACTCATCATTTTTTGAGTCAAAGTGCTCATAATCTTGAGTGAGTATAGTCCTCCTGTTTTTCTTGATTGCATCAGTTCCCTGGCATCTTGTCTCCAAAGCATCCCATATCTCCTTTGCAGTCTTGCAATGAATTACCCTGTTTAACATGACATTATCAATGGCACTATGCAGCAAATGCCTTACCTTTGCATCCTTGGCAATGGATGAGATATCTTCAGCTGTATACTCAATTTTCTCCTTTGGTATGGTCTTTGCTGGTTGATTAGCAACTACAACAGAGAGCTTGGTTGGCTTATGTGGTCCTTCATTAATTCTGTCAAGGTATTCTGGATTTGTAGCTTCCAGAAACATAGCCATCTTCACTTTCCATATGGGATACTCAGAAGATCTCAGTATGGGAACCCTAATAGTCTCATATCGACTGTGGGTTTGAGTCTTTTGAGTTTCTTCAGTTTTAGTGGGCTTGGTTAGAGTTTCTGCTTCTTCAGACATGATTGTTTTGGATTTTTACTGTACGTGTGTTAACAGATAAGCTCTGATACCAATTGTTAGGTCACACAACACTATAGAAGGTGGTTGAATACAGTGTTTAATACAATCAAATCAATTTCGAACACAAGTAACAGTAAACAGATATATTCAATATAATAAACTCTGTTACAATGGAACTGTTCTCTTTCAGTGATGAACAAATATCACTAAGAGTTGCTAGGTTATAATGTAAGATCTTCTCGATAATGATAACACATATAGTGTAAACCTATGTCTGTGTTTATATAGTACACAGTTACAAGATAACTTCTAATTGATATGGAATATAATTCTGTCTCCTAAAATATATCAATCAGATATCTTATACAAGTCTTCTTATCTTCTAACTCTTTCCATGCATATCTTCTTTTGTTTTAGTCTCGATCTTCTATCCTGTAAATTAACTTCCTTCCTTAACTGTAAGTCCTTCCGTACTTAAGTTCTGATATGACCTTAAGTTCTGATATCTATCTTGTGACTTCCAGTAAGTACTGATTCCAGTAAGTCCTGATATTTCCTGTTTGTTAAGATCTGAAAACTAAACATGAAACATATTAGACATGACATCTCAAATATATCTAACACATACGATTGAAAATGATCATAGACCAGACTAACTGAACAGAAGGAGACATAAAAAGTAAAGTAGAACAGTCAGTGAAAATAGAAAGTTCATGAACACGAACTATTAGAATTGGAAAGAAAAGAAGGTTAGTGTAAATTAAGTTAGTCCTTTGAAACAGTGAGATAGATAGAACGATTGTGAATGAGTTGGTCTTGTTGTCACAGATAAGCAGCAGACTTATGGTCTGCAAAACCAACAAAGTGCTAAGCTGCAGGAAATAACAATTGGAAACCCACATGTAACTCACCCTAACACTGCAAACCAAACACTTCCACATACACAATCCACCTCAGGTGCCTCCCAAAAGACACCTGTTGTAAAAAGAAAGAAATAAGCAGAGTTGGATGCTAGGGTTATTGTTTCAATAAAGAATCTACAATACATAATTGGCCAATCTGCTAGGTCATCTAGTCAGAGAGCAAGTGCTGCAAATACTGATGTAGCACAGGAAATGTAACATCTGGGAAATATAATGTAATTTTTTTATCAATAAATAATTATTATGTGATTTTTATATGAATTTTTGGTGAATTATTTGATGATGGATAATAATATTTGGATGTTTATTTCTGATAAAATTTAGATATTTTAATTTTCAATTATCCAGAATTAAATGTAAATAATTTTGGTATTTTTCCGGTAATTTTTGGATTATTGTATGATTTTATAAAAATTTATAGAGTTAATAATGATTATTTTTACGTTATTATAAAATTACTTTTTAGAGTCAGAAATCGTCCCACTTCAACCGTTTTTGCGTTTTTACAACCCGAAACTCTTCCAAAAACTCCTTCCTAACTTAATCTGATAATTCTGAACACTTTTCGTGTTTTGTCCTTTTCGATCCAGGGTACGGTTTGACCTGTACGAGTCCCGGTGTAAAATTTTTGATACGCAAATCATTTTATAGTCCGATAAAAATTCGTATCCTCAGAAGGCGAGATATTATTATCTTGTTTTCGTATAAAATGTTTTATAGGAAGTTCCGTTTTGATAATTACCCGAGTTTGGTATTAAAATCATATCGTCTTTTTAGTTACTTAGCGGCTAAGTAACCTATTTTTGGATCCGATATGTAAATGTAAGTATGAAATCATTAGGTAAATAAAATATATGATGGTTCTGTCAGCTATGTGTTGCTGTATTACTTATTGTTTATGATTTGTTGGATGCGGAGATTAATTTTGTAATTAATTATCGAGCTGTATGAACGTAATTCATTTTTAAAGTAATTTTATGGAATATTTATTCTTATAAATGCCAAAATTGTCTCTAAAATTGTTTTTGTTGCTTTGTAATTTTATTTATTATTTTTAGGAATTTATAAAATTTAGAAATTAATATTTTATTGATTATTTATTTTTAAAAGATTTTCTGATTTCATTTAATTGTAAAATTAGTAATTAATTCAAGGATGTTTCAAAAATCATGAAAATTTTATTCTGTTAACTTTTAAATATTTCGAAAATTTTAAAATTTATTAAGGTAATTTTCTGGCTTTTATGAACTTGTAAGTTCATTTGTTAAATCATTAATTGCGAATATGTTACATATTTCAAAAAAATAATTTTCAACTACAAAAATTCATGTTTTATTTGCTCCGGAATAATTGTAAAATTTAAAAATTATTTTGATATTATCTTAACGAGTTTTTGCACGCTACGTGTGCCGATAAATTCGTGATTAGATGATCGTAAAGAAATAACAACGGAAGTAGAATAAAGAAAGAAAGAAAAAATATAATAAAAACCTAATTCTACCCATCCCCCCTTTTCTTCCACTCGGCCGCCTCTCTTCATCTCTCTCGCTCAATCTCTCTCTCGACCTCTCCCTGATCTCTCTCTCTCGATTTTCTTTTCTCTCTCACGATTTCTCCTCTCCTCTCATATTTGTTCTCTCCCTCCTGATTTCCCCTTCTTTGCTTTGTGTTCGACTGTTCTCTCTCAGGTAAGCCACCCCGCCGTTTTCTCGCCTTCTGTTCTCCGTTGTCTCGGCTTTTCCGGCCAAAGGCCGCGTGTGTGTATTTCGTGTGTGTATCTGCATGTATACGTGGTTATGTGTGTGTGTGTGTGCGCGCGCGCGTTTTGTGTGTGTGTGATTCATGTATGTGCGCATGTTGCACGTGTGTGAGTTGTGTGCATGTGTGTGTGAATCCTGTGTGCGTGCATATGGTTACGGCTGCTGTTGTTGCAATTTTCCAGCCACCGGTGTATTTTCCGGTGACCCTGCCTGAGTCCTGTTTGGCTTTGATGATGTTGCTTGATACAGTGTTGTTCGAATTGATTAAATTTTATAATTTTAATTCTGTTGGAATTAATTGATTAATGTTTCTTGATTTAAGTAAATTCGGGCGGGATTATAATTAATTAATCGTTGGAATTCGTATGGAAACCCGAATTTATCGGGCACCGACGAATTTTACCGCCGTCGGCGATGAGCCTCGGCGAGCCGACGATGGGCGATGATGATTTTTATCTGAGTCCTACATTATTAATTAAATAAAATTAGTTGGTAAAATTAATTGTGAAATGAAAAATGCGAATAAAATAAAAAAATATGAATAAAAATGTAAAGTACAAGTTATGATAGTAACTAACCAAATCGGAGTTTGGGATTGCAAATTGGATTGGATGTGATTGTTGGTTGTGATTGACGTCGAATTGTTTCGACGGGTAGGCCGATAAACAAAGAAGACGCTTCCCAATTTTTGGGAAATTAATTCCGAAAATATGGGAACGTAATCTATAATTATCGGAGATGTCGAATAACCATATATAATTATATTATATGTGTATATATATAAACTTAAGTGTTGTTGAGACAAAATAATTTATAAATAATTGATTGCCTATTTTTCAGAACGACGAGTATACTTATTTTCCGAAAGTAAATACCGAACCGAGTTTCGAAGATGTGAACCATAACTGCTATGTGTATTTCAGTAATACATATAAATACGAGTTGGGTTACGAAATCGTATGGGTAGAATAGGATGGTGGTGTTATGTTAAGCAAGATGATTATCTGAATTAGGGTATTTCAACCATGTAGGTCCTAGTCGGAAGACCCGAGATTTGACGTTGGACTAGGAATGATCTAGTGATTAGTCGACGGAATCAACGAAGTTTCAATCGAAGGACCCATGTGTTGAGATCGTAGCCATAATAAGATAGTGGTCTGACGATAAAGCCAAATGTTCAAGGCAATCCAAAAGTCAACCGATAATAGTGGTTAAAGCTTATCGAGGAAAGTATTCCTGAGCTTTCTTTTAAAATACTGCAATTATTTCTTCGTTCCTATTCTAAGTTCATAATAGTTAAATGTTTTATATTTTGCTGCAATTACTCTGATTATGCATGTTCTTTTCATTATTGTTCCTCTAATTCGATTGCTCTCTTGAGCAAATACCCATTCTTTCGTGTTATTTGCGAACCCTGAATTGGAATTTTTGAATTCAAAATGATTTGACATCGAAATACTCCTTGGCCTGGATAATGATGATGTATGGGATTAAGTTTTACTTAATCCTAAGGACCGGGACATGACCGGTGCCTTGAGATGGGCCGTAGAGCCTGGGGACCCGACTGGATCTATACAGGTAGGTATAGATCTGCACTGTATCCTGGTTGATCAGCAGGATATAGGTGCGAACTAGTGTCCAGTCTAATTTGTTGTTGATCGCCATTAACGACATTCTCTCTCGAAAGGTTTTATGATTCCAAAACCGGACAAAACCCTGATTAAGGAGATGAATCTGGGAATCGCTTGTCACTTGTGGATTTATAGTTTAAGGCTGGTGACATCCAACGTTTATTCGCTCAACTCACTCAAATAAATTGAATTGTTTAAAATTGTTTAAAGATTTTTTCCGGAAATTTCCTTTGACATTAATGTTTAAAACTCAAATTATATACTTGCTGGGCATTTTTGGCTCACTCTTGCTTTGTAAATTCTTATTTCTTTCAGATGCAGAAAAGGTTAAAAGTCAATAACTTTGATAGACAGCAGAAGTTAGAGAAATCTCCGCTACGAGAGGTGGAAGATGTTAGAAGAATATGACAAGAGCATTAGTACAAAGGTATTTACATTTGTATTTTAGTTGTTGTAAGTTGTAGAAGATTAGATTCTTGTTTCATACCATAACCTGTAAACGATCCAGATTTAAGGGGATTAATGTAATATTCTTTTATTTTATGTAAAGATTGTTTAGTAACATCAAATCTCGACCCCGGATTTGGGTTGTTAAAGGAAAGGGATTCTGTACAACCTTCTTATTCTTCTAAACCTTCGAATTCTGTAAGGAGAAAGCTTGTACTGGTTGATTTAGAATCAAGTGATGAAGAAAATGCTCCTTTATCATCAAAATTCAAGAATTTAAAAGCTGATTCTATTTCAAGTCCAGTTGTGTTATCAACTGATGAGGGAAAAACCACTGGTGATGCTATTCAAACTGGTGATGATGTTCAAACTGGTGATGCTGTTCAAACTGGTTTGAGCCTAAGTCCAAAGAAAAGGAATACTGATGCTCAGCAACAGTCAAATATTGATGCACCTGGGATAGTTACCAGCTCTCCAATAAAGCCTACTAGGAAAAGAATGAGGGAGATCACTCATGAGCAAGTAGAGCAATCCGTCAAGAGGAAACATCAATAAGGATTATTTCTTGGATCTAGCACATAAGAACCTATATCTCAAAGGGATATAGTAGCTACTGCAAGTACTGATCCTGTCACACAAGATCCTGCACTTCAAAGTAAAGCAGCACATATTGAAGAAATAGAGCATCTTTCCTCAATGCTAACTCAAGAATGGAATGAAGCTGATGATGCCAAGGTTCATGCAAAAGTTTCTTAGATCAAGTAAGAAAACTGATCCTCAGAGATACAAGCAGACAACTGGTTTTCAAATAGGAACTGTACAGGTGTCAGACACTGAATCTGATAAGAGGGGTACACAAGAACATGTGTGTCAAAGTCATCCAGCAACTCCTGAATCTCCAGCCCCACAAGAACCACTACCTCAAAGTGGTGGTGAAGGCTTGACTCCTAGTCCAGTAATTTTAGTCGTTGATTTTGAAGGAAGGATTCATCCAACACCCATATCAGCTGAACTTCTCTCAGTTTAACCTTTGGATGTCTACACAGAAGCTGATCCTTCGGAAACACAAGGTATAAATACTGATTTATCTTTATCAGCATTTAATTTTAATACTGATTCTATATTATCAACATTTACTTCTGTTTTAAATCCTGATGAAATGACTGTGATTAGACATTTACAAAGGAATACCTCTAATCATATGATCACATACAACTCTTCTCAGCCACCTCTTATTTTTGTAGGACAAAATTATATGAGCCTTTCATGTGAGAATGAGAGAAAATATCTAGAGAAAAACAGAATTCAAGAGAGGCATGATCCTAACCTGGCAAAAGGAGAGGTAGATGAGTGTCAGGATTTAGTTAATCCTTGTGAGGAAACTCTGACTATTAAAAGTCATGAGATGAGTGTTGTGAGGAGTAGTAAGACTACTTTAAAATAATATAGAGATTTAAGTATTTTTGTGAAAAAATTTGCAGGTGCACAGAGTACTAAAGAAACAGCTACTGAACAACAGTCTGTAGACCCTCGGATAAACTCTGATGTACAAAGTGCTGATAATCTCCCTACAGGTCTAAGTACTGATACTTTCCTGCAGTCCACTTAATCTATCACTCCACCTTTTGTTATCCACCATGTTCCTACTGTTAATGTAATTGTAGAACAGTCCACTCAACCTGAGCACATCATTGCAGAATCACCACATCATTCTACTGGTACTAAGGTCTTGAAAATAAATGCTGATATTCCACCTCATATGGCCACCATTCTCGAAGATATAGAGCTGAATGCTGATGACATGGAAGTTTCTGAAGCAGCTGATTCTCACACAGCTCCAATTCCTGATGATTTGCTAAATATGGATGCTGAAGATGAAGTAGCTCAGTTAGTAAAGGATCCAGTTGCTGATGAGGAATCTGTGCATATGAGTGAGTCTAATGATGGAAAAGATATCAATATAGCATTAGATCCTGATGACGATTTTGATGAAATTTTCTTTCCTGGAGGAATTTCCGAACATGACAAGAAAAGGAAACTAGCTGACTTGAATGCCAAAAGGCAACATGAATTCTTTAATGAATGTTGGATTTCTAAATGGAAGGATGCTCATTTTCCAATCTTTGTTACTCATGTTGTTGCACATTTGGAGACAGCTGAGAAGAACTTTCAAAATTCTGATATTTTGAATCATCTCAAAGCTTCAGCCTTACTAGTTAAGTCAGTTCAGAATTCACAAGAATCTTCCAACTCTTAAATCAATAAACTCAAGGAATCTTTTCTTGAAACCAAGATGACCGCATCCAAGTAGATCCAAAAGCAGTTAGCACCCATTATTTCCAGACAACAACAAATGGTAGTCAATCAAGAAGGATTGGAGGAAACCCAGAATAAGATGTATGGGCAATTGAATGAGGTACAACAGTTATTGGAGCTTATAGTTTCCTCCTACTTGGTGATGATGCCAAAAAGGGGGAGAAAGTGCTTCAATCTAAATGCAAGTAGCTCAAAATGACAAATGCTGATAATGATGGTCCTGATGGTATTAGCAAAGGCAGTAAGAAGGAGTTAGTTTTGAAGAAACAAGGTGGAGATCTGATTGGTACTAGTGGTACATCTAAAACCACTAGTCAATTTAGACAAGGTGGAGGAAGGAGATCTGGAAGGCAAGTCTCAAAGACTGTGCAAAGTAAAGAGCTAACTCTGACTAAATCTCAACAAACTCTGAAAGTCACAAATGCTGATGCTGACCAAGGCATTCTGGAGGTAGAGGCTAGTGCTGAAGCAAGTCAGTATCTACAAACACTGAAAGTGAAAAGGAAGAAAACAACTTTGTTCTACAACGATCCAAAGATTCAAGCTTTTGATTATGAGGTGAGTAGAAGAATATTTGAGAGAGATAATCCTGGAGTTGATATGGAACAGCTTAGGCTTTTGGAGGAAGAATTCAAATCAATGAGATTAGCAAACACTGATGTTATCTCACATTATGAAGTTGTTCTTGGTAGAAGACCTATAAAAGGAGTAATAATTAAGAAGGTCAGTCAAACTGATGCTGAAAGGCCTTTAAGGTCTCAAACAATTTTAAATGCTGACAGGAGTTATAAGGGGAAAGCAAAAATTTGTGAGAAATCAAAGCCAAAGCCTAAAGTAAAATCCAAGAAGAAATTAGCATTTAAAGTTTCAAAATTTCAAATACTGATAAATTCAATCTATTCAGTGGTTGTAGCTTATGATGGTGTTGATGAAGAGAAGATTCAAGAAGAAGAAGCCAACCAGTTCTAGAATTAAAGAAAGATGATTCCTGGAGCTGATTGGGCTGAGAAATTACAACTGATACCAACCTCTGACAATGCTCATGTTGATGAAGAAACAATTACTGAAGCTCAACCAGTCATAACCACTGATACTACTCAAGTTGTTGACAATTCAAGTAAAATATAAGCTGATTTCACAAATCCTGATTCATGAAATGTAAACTATGATATACTAGAATTGACCTTAGAAGTAAAGAAGAAGTTACTATGGGGAAGCAAAAAGCCTACACCGGTAAGAGATTCTTATGAGACTATAAACAAGATCTATAGTGGAAACTCTCAGTCTAGAAGAGCTGGTAGAACAAATGGCTTGGGATATTTAAAAGCTGATAAATTTGTCGTTGATGCTTTAATTATAAGGGAACCTGGAAATTTGACAAGAATTGGGAATAATACAAAGCTTGAAGATTTGAAGAAAATTGTATCAGTACAGATTGTGAATGATAGAATTGGTGAAAAGCTGATATATTTTCTGGAATCTGGAAGAAGGTTGAGGCTTACTCAAGAGTAGTTGAAGAATAAACCATGGAAGGAGTTGGAATTTTTCACTACTTTACTTAAGATAACAGACTCTACTACTTCTAGATGGTTAGAATTTTTGAAGAACCTGGTATATATGAAGCTGAAAGGAATGACATACAAGTCTAATTTCATTCCAAAGTACATTAATGAATCTGGTTATACTGTTGATATGCCTGTTAGAGAAGCTAAAGTGGTCAAGGCTATTTGTGAACTGGTTCTCATTTTCTATCCAGATGGAAAGAAAATTAGTTTCTTGGAACTTGATGATCTGTCACTTGGGAGAGCAAATCTACATGACCTCAGAACTGCTGTTAATCAGAATGATAAATCTATAGAAGAGCTCAAGGATATAAAACATAGAATATAAATTTATGTAAATGTTCTTGATGATATTCTACTCAAGAAATTCTTTGATAAAGCTACTGATTGTACCAGAGTTCAAGACTGAAGCTAAAGTCTGAAGACACTGACTGTAATATTGACTATTTTTTTGTCTTTCTGCATTTATATAGTTTTGACATCTTCAATAAGGAAGTTGTCCATAATTACATAATGTATAAGTTGGGGGAGATTGTTAGAAGAAATTGATGATATAAGAATATAAACTATCAGAGTTTATTTATCAGTATTTGATATCAGAGTTTAGTAGAAGTGATGTCATCGTCATTTGTCATAAGCATTTGCTGATCAGGATTTGAAATCAGCATTTGGTCATCAGCTGAAAGTCAGGAGATATCAAAGAAGGGAAGGATTTGCAGAATACATGTCGGTGTAGGACTTCACTTATTATAGCAATCAATACATGGAAATGTTTTAGGATTCCTTATTGTAATAGAATATGATTCTTTATTGATTGTGTAGTTGTGCAGTATATAAACACAAATTTGGTTTACACTATATGTGTCACCAATTGATATATCTTTTTGTAGCCTAGCAACTCTCAAGGATTATTGTTCATCCTTTGAGAGAGTAGTTTTGTAATAAGTTTTTATCAGTCAATACAAAACTGTTTCATTCTGTTAAGTACTTAGTTCAATTTGTCTGCATAAACTGTATTATCCCCTTCTAGAGTTGTATTAAGGACCTAACAATTTTGTTCCAAATGGTCAGGAAGAGTGAGCAAGAATTTCAGGTTGACCTCTTCAGCTTCATAGTATTTGTCATGAAGATGCAAGTCATTTATCAGCTTATTGAACCTCTCAAAAACATCAGTTATACTTTCCTTAGGTTTAGACATAAAACCCTCATACTATGACACCAAGATCCTTTTTTGGCTAGATCTAACTTCTTCTGTTCCCTCACGTAGTATCTCAATTTTCTCCCAGATCTATTTAGCAGAATCACAGTTGATAATGTTGTTGTACATTAAATTATCAAGAGACTCAATTAATATTTATTGTAAACTATTATCCACTGAAACCTTTTCTTTTTCAGGCTCTGTGTAGGTTGAAAGATCTTTGGGTGCATAATGTGGTGGTATGACCATGTCTCCATCTGTAGCTTTAGAAACCCTTTCTATAGGAATGAAAGGTCCAGTTTTTACAATCTAAATGTACATGGGGTTGGCCATCCTTATGAACAACATCTTTTTCTTTTTCCAAAGTGTATAGTTGATCTTGTCAAAGACAGGTATCTTGATACTACTTAATTTATGAGCACTCATTCTTCCAAGATCTTTATCTGTTTCTTTTCATATTTGGATCTGATACCACTTGTTAGATATTGAATGCAAAGAAATGTAACACATAGGGGGGTGAATGTGTTTCTAGGATTTTATTTAACTTTTAAACTATTTGGATAATGGTTGAATAAAGTAGTTAAGAATTTGTAGAGATATTATGTTTAACAGAAATCACACAAACAAAATATTTCAAAACTCACTTAATTCTATTAATTAAGTTTGTCTTGCTACAAATTTATGTTCTTAAGAAAATAAGAACTCAGCTTCTATCTTGAGAGAATATAAAATTTTCTAGATCTGGTTGTTACCTCTAAACTAAGGACCCGTACATGCTTTATAGACTAGCAACACGGGTTTACAAAACTTGCACTAAAATGTACTAAACCAATTTCTAAAGAAACCTTGTCTATTTCCTTTTCTGGTGTTAGCAAATCTGTGCAGAATTTTGCAGGTCTGTGACCATCCTTTGTCTAGTGACTCTTAACCCTTGATCTTGTATTCTTCAAGCTGCTTTTGTAGACTTTCCAATTCAGTGAATGAATTGTTTGTTGACTGATAATCTTAAATCTAGAACTTATCTGTATTCTAAATTTGAGATAGTATGTCGAGATCTCCTTTTGTTCCGTAGAAAAGTGACATATCAATAAGAATAATGATTTATCGATATCTCGAGTTCTCGATATATGTAAATGACTTATTGAGGTCTTCAGTTCTCTACATGCAGAACGACTTGTCGACATCTCCAGTTCTCTATATAGGCTTTTGACTTGTCGAAATCTTGAGTTCTCTACATGAAGGATTTGACTTGTCGATATCTCTGAGATCTCTATATGTAGAAATGACTTGTCGATATCTCTGAGATCTCTTTATACATATTTTGACTTATTGATATCTCTGAGATCTCTACATGAGGTATTGACTTGTCGATATCTCCAGTTCTCTACATTTTCATTTGACTTATCGATATCTGAGATCTCTACATACAGAAATGACTTTTCGATATCTCTTGGAATTTCTCTACAAATCGTTTTGGACTTCTTGACTGACTTCTTGATATACCTTGATATGTGACTTGTCGATAACTTGGCTTAGAACATTTTTCCTAGAATAGCATTTTTCAACTCCAAGTTGCTACATCTTTTCTCTGAGGCATGACCATGACTTGATCTTCTTACAGAGTTTATTCCTAAGCTTGAAATTGTTCACAGAAAAATCCCCCAGTCTAATCTACTAATCATTTTTACAGACTCAATGAATACAATTATATAATATAAATATTAATTATCAAACACCTTAATCCTGGGGCTGTTAATATAACTTAGTCTTGTTATTATACAGGCATGTCTTGCACAACAAAAATAATAAACATTACAACCAAAGTTTAACCAATCCTATTCCAACTATATAATAAAAAAAACTGTTGGTCATAGAAAGTTTTCCATCGTCTACATGCTCATAGGTTATGAACCACTCCTTATGTTGACATATATAATAAGATGTTCCAGATTCAAGAAACCACACATCAGAGTGATGCGTGTGATTGAAAACAACTAGAACAATATATTCTTCATAAATGGCACCAGCTACAGTAACATTACCTGCAGCAGTACCCAGCAATTTATCATGTTTCTCTTTTTCTTGGGACATTCAGATTTCTTGTGTCCCTCCTCTTTACAGTAATTACAGATATCATTAGATTTCGAACCCTTAGAAGCTGGTTTCTTAGATTTATACTTCCCCGACTTTCCATGTCCGGTACTCCCGCTGGCTACCAACCCAACAACCTGATTATCAGCACCTGTACCATCTGCCTTATAAAGAGAAGATTTAATGGTAAAAATCTAAATGTTGGTGTTTATGCCCTAGTGACAACACTATTATATTTTAGTTTATGACATTTGGATTATTAATGTTTATGTTCTATCAATTCTTCTCTTTATAATTTATTATGTTTTAATTGACTGTGATATAAATGTTGGATAATAAATTTCCTTGAAATATGATATGTATTTTATATCTCTAAGAACATGACTTAGAAATAAGATTATGAGAATAACATCAGTATTCCTAAAGGTCCCTAGTCAAGTATTATTATTAAGGGAAAATAATAATACATTAAGACTAGTGTGTTATCGATTAATGATCACGTCTCATTGATCATAGGTACAGTGATACTAAAGTAAAAAATACAGGCATATGTAAATGTACATGGTGTTGGAAAGGCCCAATGTGAGATTTTACATGTCTATTGTGTCATAAGTAATTCTCACAGTGATAATATTATAATGGTTCTTAGACCGGAAATCATTATATTTTTATATGAGAATTAATGTACTTTGATTACATTAAAAGTTACCTTTGATCAGGTAATGATAAAAGTGTATTTCGGGTATATTATGAATCATATGAGAAATATGAATGATCTCGAAATGATTTAAGCCTCCTATTTTATGAGTGATATTATTGGCCTCTTGTGTGAGCTAGACTATTAGATATTGAGTATAACATAAATGGGGGGCTGAATGTTTTTTTTTATTTTTGGGCCTTTTCAAACTGTTTGGATATGGTGAATAAAGCAGTCTAATTTGTAGAGATATTGTGTTTAACATAATTAATAAAGCATGCATAATAAAACTGTATTTTCAAAAGTCACTTAACTTTGTATTAAAATTAAGTATGTCTTGCTACAAATTCCTGGGTTCTTTATAAGTAAAGAACTCAACTTCTTTGTTGAGAGAATACAAGAAAATCTAGATCTATTTGTTACACATAAAAATAAATGACCAATTTTTACTTTAAAGATTAGTAAACAGGGGTTTACATGACATGCAATAAGATGTACTAAACCCTACTTTAAGTTATCTGTAAATCTTTCCATTTATGGCTTAGTGAATCCTTGCAAATCTTTTAGGTTTGTGTCCTTCCTTTGTCAGTTAATCTTGGCCCTTGATCTTGCACTTTTCAAGCTTCTTTTGTAGACTTTTCAATCTAAGTGATTCGATTGTTTGTTGATTGATAATCTTGAATCTTTAACTTATCTGCATTATGTACTTGAGGTTCATATCAAGATCTCCAGTTTGTTCTATAGAGAACTGACATCTCGATAAGTATAATGGCTTATCGAGATCTCTGAGTTCTCTATAAGTGTTTTTGACTTATCGAGGTCTCCGAGTTCTCTATAAGTGAATTTGGCTTGTCGAGGTCTCTGAGTTCTCTATAAGTGTCTTTGATTTGTCGAGATCTCTGAGTTCTCTATAAGTGAACTTGGCTTGTCAAGGTCTCCAAATATCTTCATGTAGAAATGACTTGTCGATATCTCTGAGATCTCTATATGCATTTTGACTTATCGACATCTATGGGATCTCTAATGAGAAATGTACTTGTCGATATCTCCAATCTTCACATCTTCACATCTTCATTTTGACTTGTCGATATCTCTGAGTACTCTATATACATAAATGACTTGTCGATATCTCCAATCTTCACATCTTTATTTGACTTGTCGATATCTCTGAGACTTCTCTATAAGCTATTTTGGACTTCTCGATAAGTCATTCTGGACTTCTCTACATGACTTGATCTGTGACTTGTAGATATCTTGACTTCGAACATTTTTCCTAAAACAGATTTATTCAACTCCAAGCTTCTTCACCTTTTCTCCGAGGCATGATCTTGTTGATCTTCTTTCAGAGTTTATTCTTAGGCTTGAGACTGTTCACAGAAAAATACCCCAGTCTGATCTTTAACACTTTTACAGACTCAAGTAATACAATACAAAATATAGATTTAGACTATCATAAAACTAACTCTTAGGGTTGTTAATGTGACTTAGTCTTGTTATAATACAGGCATGTCTTGCACAACAATCTCCCCCAACTTGTGAGAAGATTTTTTATCACAAATTCATGCCCGGTAACAAGACTAACCCCAAGTTACAAACAAATACATAGAAACCGACAGATTAATAAATACAGCTTCTATACACTGAGTGATTACACGAGTTCAATAAGTTCATTCATCACACAAACTTCTCATAGCCTGATTCCATTCTAATGAGGTCCTTTAGAATTACAAGTACTTGAAGTTCCTCTATGATTTCAGTCCCTCTTAGAGCTTCCACAAGCTTGAGCGAATCATCCAATGAATAACTAAGCAAGTAATTTACTCTGAATTTTGAGAATCTGCCAGCTTGTATGTTTAGAAAATGTCCATCCTTAGATATTCTGCTCATCCCCTTTACCTTGAGTTCATTAGATCTTTACTCAAACATTTCTATCTCTTTTGCATATTTTCTTTCCATTTCCTCTCTTTCAGCTTTTTCTTTTGCTCTTCTTTCTTCTCTTACTTTTAGCCATACACACATAACAGCCCTCCAAACCCTTGTACTTGTGTCCTTATCCTTCATTAAGCTAATCACCCTCTTAATTTCTGTGGTTGAAAGTGTGTCCATTAAATCCCTGCCAAGTAGAGTGAAGGATCCATCCTGATAGTAGATTCTGACTTCTCTTAATGATAGAACCCAAACTTTGACTATTTCTTCAGCTAATTGTTGAAAGTAGTCATCATCTGTGATGCACCAGTTTAATGGTAGAAAATCATTCTGATTAAAGCAATTCCAGATAGCCCTCTCTTCAACTTGCAGCTTATTGGGTTTTCTCCCAATAGTTCTGAAATGAGTTTTGATTGGTGGCTTAAATGAGGGTAGGTTTGAGATTTTATTTAGGGTGGTTTGTCTAGAAGTGATTGGTATTTTAAGTAAGGTGTTTTCAGTTGGTTTGTACAAAAGTTTAGGCTTAAAGGTTAAGGGTAGTTGAGTGTTTGAGCTTGCAGGTTTAGTGGTTTGAGTTTCTGATATTTGAGTTTGTTGGACATTTTTCTTTGTTCCTTCAACATCTTCCCTCTTCTTGCTTCTCCTTTCATCTCCCCTCTTCTTATCATCCCTCTTCTTGTCTTCTACTTTGCTGCCAGTTGCCTTAGTAGATTGACTTTGATTTGATCCAGAAGGTTTTTGATCATCTTTCTTCTGCTTATCATCATCCTTGTCATCTGTTGTGTTAAACTGTGTAGTTGGCAACATGGTCTCAGCACTCTATAGGTATCTCCCCAACATCCTAATCATCTCCTCATCTTCAGCTGTTTTAAAGTTCTTCCTCTTTAGATCAGTCTCCAATATCAGTATTAATCTTGAATTTCCCCTTACATATTTTTTGGGTACTGTGAAGTATATGCACTGTTTAATTTATGGATAAATGTAGGCCACCCTTTTGCTTGGATGTAGATAGGCTTCAGGAAAAGCAGCTATCTGAGCTTTCTTGAGTTCTTTGAGCAATTGGGTGTCCTTCGAAATTACTGGATTAACTCTATCAATTGTTATATCCTGCTCAGCTCAGATGCTCCCATTCTTTGTACATTTAATAGAGACACCTGCAGACATCTTTCCAAACCACAATCATTGACATTGGCTACTATCCTCTTCTCCAAAAAGTTGTCAACCTATACTATGACCACTCTTAAGAAATTAATGTTGTTGGCCAAAGCTCTCTTGTAAGTGATGTAGTTGTTGGCCAGAGAGACTCTTAGAACTTCCAGTAGCTCATTGAACTCCTTATCTTGACAGGGTCCTACTGTAGCTTTCTAGATTCTATCTTTACTAACATCTTGAGAGAGTTTTAATTGCACAGAACTTTGATCAGAGTGAGTAGTAGATTTTCCAGCCTTTTGAGATTGTGAATATTTACCAGCTTCATTGGATTGTTTAATCCAAGCTTCTATCTCCCCCTTAGTCTTGTTGGCAGGCAGGAGTAGTGGATTTTGAACTTCTGGCCTCACAGCCTCAGGAAGAGCAGGTAAAGGAACATTCAAGGCACCCATGATAGCTCCCAAAGAAACTGAATTCTGCATTTGAAGATGTTTATGAGAGTCTACCAGGGTCCTGATGTCATTCTGTTGACTCTACACTAGAGAAGTGAAAGCATTGACCTGAGCTGTGAGTGAGTCATTAGAGGCTTGGAGAGTTGAAACTTGTTGTTGTAGAGATTGAATTTGGAGATTTGTTAATGTAGAAGGAGGGTGTTGAGAACTTGAAGAGATAGGAGCACCAAAAGTAGCTTGAACTGTCTCCTTGATCCCTTGCAATAAAAGAGCATATGGTTCATATCCAGCTTGATGAAGTTGATCCAGTTTGACCCTTGTGTCATTGTTACTGGTAATGTGATTCTGGACAACTTCATGCAAAGCTACAAATGATTGTTTGAGATTCTTGATGCTTTGCTCCATGCTAGTCATATCAAACCTTACCAATGTGATTAGCAAATCTCTGGAATTTGCTCTTGATCTCTACTTGAGTTGGCACAAGGTCATCAAGCTTTTCTTTCACCAACCTACTTATCTTATCTTGAAGGTTCTCCAGAGTCTGTTGGAGTGCTTTACTCATGAGATGAAAAGTTTTGAGTTGAACTTTGTAGACTTCTGTCATAACATCATAGACTTCCTGTGGACTAAGAGCCTTGGCATTGCTTCCCAATATTGTCATATATTCTTCTCTAAATATGGCCAAGATCTCATCCACGCTCAAGCTAAAATCCTTATCTAACTAAGCATCCACATTGCCATCCTGCTCAGCTTCATTTAAAATCTTTTGTTGCTTCTCTTCAACATCTATTTTATAAGATAACAAGATTGCTTGATAGTCCTGATTGGACATGTCTGTTGTAAGAAGCTGTTGTGTGATGTTGGCAAGTACAGAAAGTTATCTACCAGAAGGTCATTCATGGTGATTGGTTAAGCCTGGGCATCCTAGAGCCATTGGGAAATTAGGTGTGAGAGTGGTTGAGAAGGGTTTGATGTAGAAGGAATGTCTGTTGGGTTTGAAGTAGAGGGTTGAGATTCAAGAACACCACATGTGACAGATGCCACAATTTGACTCACAGTTGGAAATGTGGTTATGACAGTGTGTTGTTCACCAATAATGGGAACCTCCAATTAAATTGTAGGGGATTTGACCAGGTTACTGTCATGTACCATGGCCTCAAACCTTTGCTCTTCTTATAAAGAGCTGGCACTTGAATGTGCTAGACTTGCCTCCCCTATAACAGGCTCATTGACAATTGGATTCCTAGCGTAAATTGTTAAGGAAATTTCAGCTAGGGTTTTGAGGGGAGTTGTCCCTACATGAGGAACCTCCAATTGAATTGGAGATGATTAAGATAGCTCCCCTTCAGGAGTACTACCCTCAAACCTATTCATCTGTGAAGATTATATAGCACATGAAGGTGCTTTAGTCCTACCACAGGGTCTTCAGTAAAAACTGATGAAACCCCTGTGTTTATGTTGGTGTCATCAAGTTCTACCCTAGAGTGTAGCCTCCCACCAACTAAATGCGGTTCGTGGGTGGTGATCATAGTTTCTTGAACCATGTCACTTGATTTTAGCAACACTTGAGAATCAGATTCAAGTGTCTCATTATATGAAGAGGAAATTTTAGAAATGAGATTTGAGATTTCGGACTTGAGTGTTAGCAGCTCCCCCTGAATAGATAAGGGAGCTTCAAGAGATGCGCTCTCAGTGTGTGTGCCATCCTTATTCTTTCTTTCATATATTTGAATGTGTTCAAGTGATGGTGCGGACTCTTTACAAGGTGCACAAGGGAGAGTGCTCTTTTCAATAGAGACACCATGTTGAGAGGATGCCCTTAGAGTATGTTTGATTCCCTCTTTTTAACTACATCCTTTTGGGAGGATGCAGAGGAGGCTTGAGTGGTCAGCTCAATTTTTTTGCCTTCTTTGGTTTCTTGACCAGGGTGGACTCTATTTGTGTTTGATCCTCACCACTCTCATTAATAATAGTTAGGGTTTCCTGCTTTCTCTTCTTTTTACTCACCTCACCCTTTTGAGAGGATGAAGTGGTTGATTTCCTAGCTTCTAGTGGTAAAGAAGGAAGGGTCTTAGTTTGGGAAGGCCCCTGTTGGTGTTCATGTGTTTGTTCTTCTTTTTTTAGTGGTTATTTTGCTTCTTTTTTATGTTTAATTAGTTAGTATTAAGGTTGATATTTGTTGCCTCAAGAACATAATATTCTTGAGAGGAGTTAGTGTTGAGATGATGATATGGTGGTTAGTGATGGTTGAATAATGATTTAAAATGTAAACAAAACTCGAATCTTAATCGTAACCTCGTTAAAACGAACAAAACACAACCTAAGTTTTCTGCAGAAGTTATTGAAGGTATAAACTATAGTTTCTTGAAAAGTAAGACTTGATTATAATAGATAATGTTATGAGGATCGTTTAGGCTCTTGAATCGCTTAATTTTGATTTACAGATCAAACGTTATGACCGTTTTAGTAAAAGTGATTTACGCGATAAAAACTTTTTACGAATTACGAACTTTGGAAATGGAAATGATTGACTTAAGAATATTCCAAAATCATGAACATTTTACAGAGAGTAATAAATAGATTTTATTAATTGTTATAAAAATTTTAAGTGAAAATATCGATTTTTCAGTTTTATAAAAATATCGGAGCTGAGACCGCACGAATAGAATCCCTTAGGAATCGCGAGTGGAGCCGAGGATTGAAACGGAAAAGTCCTTAACGGACATAAGGGGTTTAGAAAAGAAAGAGAATATGATGAGTACTTGTACTTAAAGGGATAATAAGATTAAAGTGAGTTACGTGGATGATTAATAAAGTATCACGCATGTACAAAAAGCTATAAATATAAACGTGATCTAAAGAAACGAAATTGTTTATAATTATAGATTTCCGAGCGGACCCTGGAGCATTCTCCACTTCAAAGTACCCAGGAAAGTTTACGAACCCAACTCCATATACTGTTGTGTTGTGAAAAGATTGTTTTACTGTCTTTCGTACAAATTACATGCTTGCCATGATAATAGCATTGTGAGTTTTACGCTTCAACAACGATTGAGTTGCGATATATATATGTCGCAGAATATTATAGCGCTACCATAAGCGTGGTGTATAATTATAAGACCGAGAGTTGGTCATAGTTATAAAATAAAAATCTGGGAGCCAACCCAGTGATGTTTTGGTCGATCAAAAGTTCGTGTTTATTTTATTCCTAGGGACTCGATGTCCACTTGCGAAGTATTTAGTACCTTGAATTTATTTAAAATGATTTTCAAAATCGTATTCCCTCAATTATATTTTGTTACTCGATTAATGAATATATTTCAATTATTCATTTAATATAGGAGAAGTATTCTCCAACGATTAATTATTTCAACTCGATTATTTATAATTATTAAGGACTATTTTAATTATTTAAATATAAATTAGTTGAGAAATATTATTTAAAATATTCTCTTAAAATATAATTATTCGAGGTTTAATTATTTAATAATTATTATTATTTAATTATTAAATATTTATCAAATGATTTAACACGATTTTAAAAATCATAAAACCTATTTTAAAATACTTTCCGAGTTTTAGAAAGTCATTCTAATTATTTTGGATCATCGAAAATATTATCGCGGCGTATTTTAAATATTTTGAATATAGTTTTAAAAGAAAATACCCCTTATTTATTTATTTGTTGACAACGGTCAACTCATATTATCTTAGTACTTCCTCCGAAAATTCTCGAAATTACATATATACATACATATCGATGTGTACCTATCAACAAGCAATATGCTTGGGAAATAAAATAAGTTCCAGATATATGATGGGATTCTTACAAGGACAAGAAGAGGTAGACTCCAGTACTTCGTGGACTGGGGGGACTACCAATTTACTACCACATGAGAAGGTACCTTATATACTAATTAACATGTGGAGTATGCGTACCTGAGAGGGATGGTAGCAAAACTGTGTCTTGAGAGGGATTGGCACATAGTGTGTACCTGAGAGGGATGGACACAGAAAAGGCCCAAATACGGCCATGGTGATAACCGAATCATCCGTCTACATGTAGAAAACAATAAATATTTACCGTTATACGACTGATCATCATATTTTGGGGGCTCCGGTGAATGTCCTATTCCTCCATTTGGAATTGAGATGCAATACCGTAACCCAAGCCTAGATGCTAGGTTTACCATTAAGGTATTTGCAAACTAATAAGTCAATAAAAGAATTATTTTGAAAGAAGGTGTGTATCACCGAGAAGAACTATTTCTAAACGAACATATTGATAGTATATGAAATCAGACATAAATTTTTCATACAGTCTTTTCATACTGTACATTATTATGATGGGCATTAAAGTTCACACTTGTTTTCTTAAATTAACACAACACAACAGTGAATCAAGATGCCTATCATGAAACTCACGGCCAGGAAACGGGTAGGAAACGGGTAGGAAACGGCTAGCTATTCCATAGGATATTTGGTGCTCTACCTCATGTAGATCGAATAAGCTGGATTGGTTTTCAGTTATTTTTAGTTCAACTTATTTACAAGTATGAATTATGTAAGATAATAACTAAGAAACGTATATTTGGCCTTCGGTCTAACCTTACATAAAGGTTACTCCCGCAGTAAGACTTAAATCACTTTTGGGATTGTAATAATTATCACTTGTGGATTGATACACTCTAGTAATACATGGTACGTTTCCAAGACAATAACCTGTAAGTGTGTGTGTGTTGATAAGTTTAGGTTAATAAAGGTGTGAGTATTTATATATTTTTGTACGAGATAAGTGTTAAACGAGATCCAAGTTGACAAGGCCTCCTAGATCACTGACCCCAGATTTTGGGGTGCCACAGAAATGGTATCAAAGCCTTAGGTTATCAAATCTTGGAAATGATAGGATATAAAATACGTAGACATAAAAATAATAATAAACAATTAGAACTCAATTCGAGTTCGTCATCAAACTGCATGGATAGCCTTGACAGTTTTACCCTCAACAGAATTCCGACTCTAAGTTAGTAACACCTTGCCTATTGTGTCAGGTACCAGTGGAGCCTATGGGGGAGCTTGAAACTGTTGAGGAAGTTATGGCCCCTGAGTGTGACCCTAGTCCCGAGCCGGAGGACCTACCCTATTGATGACTCAGATGATGAACCTACCGAGGATCCCCCGGAGGATGAGACTGACTTCCCTACTGTTAGGGTATATACTGAACTATTCGTTTGAAAGTATATAATAATCTTTTAAGAATCTTGAATGCATATTTTCACAATATCTTTATATTTATATTGTAGACAATCTAGTATCAAATGGGATAGCAGAAGATTAGATTGTCAGACTCCTTATATAATATAGTAAAGGTTCACAGTCTAAGTGGTGTTACACAAACCACTGGAATGACTGAAGTATTATTTAGAAATAGTTTATCTTGACTATTAAATAATACTTGTGTATATTGAACGAGATCGAAATAGTAGAATAATTCTTTTATTCTGACAATAAAGATGAACTAATATTCTACGATATTATTATTGCTTAGGTTCTTAATCTGGATATAGTGATTGACACTTGTATTTAATGCACATGCCTTGATTTATATAATAAGTAATTTATTTTGAAATTCCAAATTTATGTATTCGGAAATGACATTATATACAAAGTGGGATATTGACTATAAAAGGAAACCGTGTTTGAAGAATATATTCGGGTGATTATGTGCTCTTGAAAGCTCATAAAGATAATTGTGCTTTAGTCTTGCAGGAAAATTTGTTCTTGCACAATTATAAGGTTGAGTGGATGATCAAGGATAAATGATGTTGATTAAATTAATTGTCAGAAATTAATTTAATTAATGGATATGCGATATCTTGAACATGGGGAATTTAATAAGCAAATAATATGGGAGCCGAATTAAATAATTATTTTACGGAATTAGGAAAGGTAGTGCAAATATTAATTCTTCAGTGGATTGAATTAATATTTAATGACATTGGGCTTGGCCCAAAATATCATTAGGAGGCCCGGCCTAATTATCCATGATCCCTACTGTAGCCTATAAATATTCTAATTCTCCTGAAGCCGAAAACAAGGGACGTGTGCATGCATGTGTGTGCGAGAACATAGAAAATAACATCCTAGGATTTGAGAGAGGCAAACGTTTTTCTCAAGGAGCCATTTAGGGTTTTGGATTTTCGGAGCTATCAAGAGAGGTAAACCTTGGGAGATCAAAGCCCACACTTCGTCCACGAAGAATCAATGAATACAGTAGAGGACGTGGATTTGAATCACGTGCACCGTAGCGATTAAGGTTAACATTCAGTTCGAACTCTCTATAGAAATTCATATCCTAAAATGCATGGCATAGATCAGATGTCCCAACAATTGGCATCAGAGCCTGGTTCTAGGTTCTGCATTTTTAAGATATCAAGTCCATGTCATAATTATATATACATGTATATAGTGGTATGCTAGTATTGATTCTGTGATGCAGGTTGTTATTCACTATTATGGCCATGTTTTAATTATATATTTGGATACCACGTGGTTTAATCTTGGTTATTTTATTATGGTTAAGATCTCATGTGGTTTATCGTGGTTTTGTTGTAAATCACGAGGGTTGATCGTGATAGTCTTTTATATTCTGGTTTTATAATCTTGTAGTCTCAATTTATAATTGATCAAGGTTATGATCTGATGTAATAGAATAGGCTTATTCACCTTTATTAAGTTGTATATAATTGTTCGATCAATGAAGCTGTAAAAAAAAAAGATTTTCCGCTGCTGCATTCTGTTTTCGGGGAGCTTCGCTGTTTTGGCTGCAGATTTTACATACGATGTCCGATTTGGGCGGATAATATATTTTCGGAAATGGCAGAACGAGAGGAAGATGCTACAACACATCTAATGATCTATTTTTCTAGTTTTCAAGTCGTTTGGAGGCTGTTTAGGCGTTGAACCGGGCCCTCGAAGATTTTCAGAAATTTTCGAAGGATGAATTTGTGGACATCTGTTGATCAGGACATCCGTTGATCAAGACATCAGTTGATCAGGACATCTGTTGATATGGACATCCGTTGACCAAGAAATCAGTTGATCAGGACATCCATTGATCAAGACATCCGTTGATCAGCTTATATAAGGCCATAATAGTGAATGTGCTTTATTAGTTTATGCTGATAATGATTATTGCTACTATGTGTTTCTTGTATGTGTTATTATGCCATGTGATACTAACCCCATCATGCTAGAATGACATGGACATATGAATGTTTTAAATGCTTTAATCATGCGAGTATGCTGCTATGTTACGTGTTCTTTGTTGTTTACATATTACATGTGGAATTCGAAGAAATAACATAGGACAATGCATCTAGATTAAAATCCTTAAAGTAAATACTAAGTGGGAGAGGGAATTTATATGAAATCAAATCCCATGGTCTCCATTATTGTTTGTATGTAATTTAACATAGAGGCAAATATAAATTATATATACGTCACCTATCGTGACATGTAATTTATGGTGTCTAGAATGTTAAGGAGATTACTAGAACAAACTTCTTAAATTAATAACGAATATTGGAAGGTATACATGTCACCCATCGTGGCGTACCATGTTTCATCGGTATCGGATAATTATAAGATATCATTTGATGGTATCTGGTATAATTATGATTTAAGATTTGATAATGGTATACACGTAAATATGAAAAATAATATTGACCACCCCAACGTGGCGTATTATTTAGTAATAGGACTAAAATAACATTTAAACAAATTTATGTGGTATACATGTCACCCATCGTGACGTACCAGAAACTTATGGTGTTTAAATGTTAGTGCATTATTATTAATAATTGTTAGAGGAACCAATAGGTCTTAATATTTAATACACCCTTTATGTGTTATGTGATGTTCTTATGCATGATTCTCAGGATACAATGGGGTTTAATCCTCTGTTCACCATACTTAAGGATAACAAACTTACCGGACCTAACTATATTGAATGGAAACGAAATTTGGACATTGTGTTGACCGTGAGGAGTACAAGTTTTGCACTTATAAACCCAAGCCAGATCAGCCTGCTGCTGATTCTCCTGAAGATGAGAAAGAGTATTATAAGCGGTGGATTAAGGCTGATGAGATGTCGCGATGTTACTTTCTGGCAGCAATGTCGGGTATTTTACAGCATCAGCATCAGTCTATCGCCACTGCTGCAAATATGTCTCTTTCTCTAGTTACAGAAATATATATATATCGGCTATATCTATGAGCACTTGGTGTGTAGATACAGGAGCCACTGATCATGTTTGTATTCCTATGCAGGGATTCCAGCTATTTAGAATTCTTAGAGATGGTGAGATATACGTGTTTATGGGAGATGCTACGAAAGTAGCAGTAGTTGTAGTGGGAGTTATTCATTTATCTTTTGGTTGTGATAGGATTTTGGTTTTGAACAATCGTCTTTATGTATCTTCGTTTAAAAGAAATCTAATATCGGTTTCTAAGCTTTATATGGATGGTTATAATGTTTGTTTGGATCGTAATGTCTCTATTATGATGAATAAATAAATTATATGTTATGGTGCATTGCAAGACAATTTGTATATGATTAATCCTAGTCAACCTGTACTGCAACTACATTATAGGGAATTGAACAACACGTCTTCTACATCCACTAAAATAAAGGAACCTTCTAGTTTGAACCAAACATATCTTTGGTACTTGAGATTAGGTCATATTAACTTGAGAAGGATTCAAATATTGGTAATAGACGGACCTTTAAGCTCATTGGCAGGGGAGCCATTTCTAGTTTGTGAATCCTACTTGCAAGGTAAAATGACTAATAGGCATTTCAAGGAAAAGGGGAATAGAGCCAAAGAAGTGTTAGAATTGGTTCACGCTGATTTATGTGGACCCATGAATATCCAAGCAAGAGGTGGTTATGAGTATTTCGTCACATTCATTGACGATTATTCTAGGTATGGGTATGTTTATTTGTTGCGCCGTTATTTTGAGTGCTTTGACAAGTTCAAAAGAGTACAAAGCTAATACGGAGAAATGACTTGGTAAAAGTATCAAGTCACTACGATCAGATTGTGGTGGCAAATACTTGCTTGGAAAATTTAGGGAATATTTATCAGAGAATGGGATAGATCCCAGTTGACTGTACTATGCATACCCCGGTAGAATGGTGTATCAGAAAGAAGGAATCAGACTATTTTAGAGATTGTTAGATCGATGATGAGTTATTCTTATTTACCCAAGTCATTTTGGGGACATGCCTTAGAAACAACAGCTTATCTTCTGAACCTAGTACCTTCTAAATCGGTACCTAAACCCCCCTTAGAATTGTGGATCGGGGACAAACCGAGTCTAAGACACATTCGGATATGGGGTTGTCCAGCACATGTGCTGAACGACTAAGTTAGAATCTCATACAAAAGTAAGGTTGTTTATAGGCTACCCCATGGGAACAAAATGTTATTTATTTTATAGTCCGAAGAATCGGGATGTCATTATAAACACCAATTCTAGATTCTTAGAGCAAGACTATATAATAAATCACAAACCCATAAGTAGTGTCATTTTAGAGGAACTAGTGGGGGGGATAGACAATACCCAGAAATCGATAGTACAAGTAGAAAAACCACAACAAAATGCACAACCTGTCACTAATACCGCACCATTACCTCGTCGTAGTAGAAGGGTTGTTCCTCAGCCTGATAGATTCATGTTTTTGGGAAACTCTTCGGACTTGGTCTCTGGTGAACATGATGATGATCCCTGGATATACGAAGATGCACTACAAGGCAAAGATGCAGATCTTTGGCAAAAGGAAATGGAATTTGAGATGGAATCAATGTATTCTAATCAGGTCTGGGAGCTCATGGAACCACCAAAGGTGTAAAACCCATTGGATGTAAGTGGATCTACAAGAAAAAGAGGGGATCGGATAAAAAGGTGAAAGCCTAGAAAGCAAGACTTGTTGTGAAAGGGTATACTCAGAAATAAAGTATCGATTATGAGGAAACCTTTTCGCCAGTGGTCATGCTTAAATCAATCCGTATTCTTTTATCTATAGGAGCTCATCTCGATTATGAGATTTGGCAAATGGATGTCAAAACAGCTTTCCTTAATGGAAGTCTTGAAGAAACCATTTATATGCAGCAACCAGAGGGATTCATTAAGGAAGGCCAAGAGCATCTTGTATGTAAGCTCAAGAAATCTATTAATGGATTTAAACAAGATTCTAGGTATTGGAACATTCATTTTGATCGGGCAGCCCAGTCGTATGGCTTTGATCAAAGTTTAAGCGAAGCATGCGTGTATAAGAGATGTGAGGGAAATGCAGTGGTTTTTCTAGTGTTATATGTTGATAACATTTTACTTATTAGAAACAATGTTAAGTTGTTATCTTCAATAAAGACATGGTTGTTCAAACAATTTGAAATAAAGGACTTAGGTGAAGTGGAATACATCCTTGGGATCAAAGTAATAAGGGATCGCAAGAAAAGGATATTGGCTCTATCTCAGGAGCCCTACATAGATGACGTATTAGCTCATTTTAACATGTAGGACTCCAAGAAGGGTAATTTACCTTTCAGACATGGAGTTTTTCTATCAAAGAGTCAGTGTCCTTCGACACATAAGGAGATAGAGAACATGAAGACAGTTCCTTATGCTTCGGTATGTGGAAGCCTAATGTATGCCATGTTGTATATGAGGCCTGATATATGTTTTTCCATGGGCATGGTTAGCAGATATCAGTCTAACCCAGGACATAACATTGGAGTGTAGTAAAAATAAAACTCAAGTACTTGTGTAGGACTAAGGAGTATATGTTAGTTTATAGGTCCTCATATTTGTTGCCCCTGGGATATACCGATTCAGATTTCCAGACAGATAATGATAAGAGAAAGTCCACCTCAGGATGTGTTTTTACTTTGGGAGTGGAGCCGTAATATGGAGGAGTGTGAAGCAGAAATGCATTACAGACTCAACCATGGAGGCCGAGTATGTGGCAGCCCCTGAGGCAGCCAAATGAACTATATGGTTCTGAAACTTCCTGTTGCATTTGGATGTAGTTCCTAATTTTCCACGGAAAATCATGATTTATTGTGATAATACTGGTGATATGGAGAATACCAAGGAGCCACGGGCCCATAAGGCAGCGAAACACATAGAGCGTAAGTATCACCTCATACGGCAGTTCGTTAAGAGATGAGATATTGTTGTGGCTGATATAGCGTCAAAGGATAACTAGGCAGATCCTTTCATGAAGAGCTTACCAGCTAAGGCTTTTCAGGAGCATGTGGAAGCGATAGAAGTCAGACACTTGCTCACATAGTTATATAGTTGGTGGTGGATTGATTGTAATAAACATTGATATACTCAAAGAATAGCTTAAGTATAAGTGGGAGATTGTTAGGGTATATACTGAACTATTCGTTTGAAAGTATATAATAATCTTTTGAGAATCTTGAATGCATATTTTCACAATGTCTGTATATTATATATCATAGACAATCTAATATCAAATAGGGTAGCAGAAGATTAGATTGTCGGACTCCTTATATAATATAGTAAAGGTTCACAGTCTAAGTGGTGTTAGACAAACCACTGGAACGATTGAAGTATTATTTAGAAATAGTTTATCTTGAGTATTGAATAAATGTGTATATTGAATGAGATCGAAATAGTAGAATAGTTCTTTTATTCTGCCAATAAAGATGAACTAAGATTTTACGATATTATTACTGCTTAGGTTCTTAATCCAGTTATAGTGATTGACACTTGTATTTAATGTACATGCTTTGATTCATATAATGAGTAATTTATTTTAAATTACAAATTTATGTATTGGGCAATATCATTATATACAGAGTGGGATATTGACTATAAAAGGAAACCATGTTCGAAGAATATATTCGGGTGATGATGTCCTCTTGAAAGCTTATAAAGATAATTGTGCTTTAGTCCTGCAGGCAGATTTGTTCTTGCACAATTATAAGGTTGAGTGGATGATCAAGGATAAAAGATGTTGATTAAATTAATTGTCATAAATTAATTTAATTAATGGATATGCGATATCTTAAACATGGCGAATTTAATAAGCAAATAATATGGGAGTCGAATTAAATAATTATTTTACGGAATTAGAAAAGGTAGTGCAAATATTAATTCTTTAGTGGATTGAATTAATATTTAATGACATTGGGCTTGGCCCAGAATGTCATTACGAGGCCCAACCTAATTATCCATGATCCCTACTGTAGCCTATAAATATTCTAATTCTCCTCAAGATGAAAACAAGGGTCGTGTGCATGCATGTGTGTCACAGAAAATAACATCCTAGGATTTAAGAGAGGGAAACATTTTTCTCAAGGAGCCAGCTAGGGTTTTGGATTTTCAGAGCTATCAGGAGAGGTAAATCTTGGGAGATCGAAGCCCATACTTCATCCAAGGATAATCAAGGAATACAGTAGAAGACGTGGATTTGAATCACTTGCACCGTAGCGATTAAGGTTAACGTCTGGTTCGAACTCTCTATAGAAATTCATATCGTAAAATACAGGGCAGAGATCGGAATTCCCAACACCTACCCCAATGGCTGATGATGTTGAGGTGCCCCAGAGCGATGGCGTAGACTGGACAGATATAGAGATGTACCCTCTCCCGACCGTTCACCCTCCCACACCTCACCCAGGGATGCTGACCCCTTTGTCCTGCACTGATGAGGACGAGGATGACGAGATGGATGCATAGACCTACGAGGTTCATGATATATCCTCCAGTGACCCAGACTCACCTCTACCACCCTCAGTGGCCATACATATAGCCGTACATGACTAGATAGTGGCCCAGCTTAATGTTGAGATCACCGAAGCATCTTCCCGCATTGTGGAGCTACGACAGGCCCTGACTGTCGAGAGAGCCATCAGGCTAGGATACCCAGGGGACTTCAGAGCTGCTTTCCCGGCCATAGCTCGCCGGGAGATTGATGGGATTGAGCTCCGTACCCGAGTACAGATGAGGATGATGGCGATGAGGGGATACATCCCGGTAGTTGATGCAGAGATGATGTTTGCAGGAGCGACGAGGAGGGTTCGAGACCTCACGCGCAGTGACATTGACTGAGAGGCGAGTGAGTACTTATGGACCTTATAAAGGACTGGGTGACTTGTCACCAATTTTGTTAGGATAGCTAGTAGTAGATAGCATTCCTATCCCATCAAGGTACCCGGTGTATGTATTTGTATTTTAGTATTCAGTATCATGTAGTTGATGTATTATATTCAGGACCATGTATGGATTCAGATGGTTGTTTTGTCCCCAAGATATATTCTGGGAGACCTTATGATATATTCTCTAGCAGTTATTAAGAAATTGTCTAGCATATTATTGCACTTTGATAGAAGCATGCTAGATATTTAAATTATATGCTTACCTATAAATGAATTAATCTTATGTAAAAATATATAAATGGATTTACATTATTTTCTTTATCAGAATGATGCCACCCCGTAGAAGAGGAACCAGGGCACAGCCCGCAGAATCTGTCAATCAATGACAAAATGACTCTTCCGGTCAACTGTCCACCCTGACCATATAGTGAATAAGGAAAGTGAAGAGGACCTAGACTTTAATGAGTTAGATAAAGAAGGATATGTAGAGGAAGAAGCTGAGGATAGCCATTAGGGGGAAACCCATGAATGAATTTATGTAACTTTTATGGGCCAATATGAACCAACGACCTCTTCCACCATAACAACATGTTTTCCAACAAACTGCTACTATTGCATTCAGGAAGTTTCTAGGATCTTCCGACCCCGTTGAGGCACGGGCCTGGCTTAAGGAAATAGAAAAGTCTTTCAAGATACTAGGTGTTGAAGAGCGACACAAGACCATCTTCGCCTCTTACATGCTGAATGGGGAAGCTAACTACTGGTGGAACTCTAAACGTGACCTCGAGACTGATGTTATGATTCCATGGGATAGATTTACCCGATTGTTCTTAGATAAGTACTTCCCTAGGTTTATGGAGACTCAGATGGAGATTAAGTTTCTAGAGCTGAAATAGGATATAATGACTATGGCGGAGTATGAGGCCAAGTTTACTGAACTGTCACGATTTGTACCAGAATTTGTGAATACTGAAGAAAAAAAGGCACGAAGTTTTTCAGCTTGGTCTGAAACAATGGATCCAGAACTGAGTAGCAGTGCTAGAACTGACAGATTATGCCACCTTAGTGCAGAAAACATCGATTGTTAAAGCAGGTAGTGAACAGAGTTTGAAAGAGAAGGAAAGTAGGAAAAGGAAGATAGGAAGTCACGGAGGAGGAGGAGGAGGAACCGGGAACAGGCGCGTTCCAAGTAGGTTTGTTAGGGGTGGTGTCCCAACCTGCGAGAGGCACTGGATTTAGAAAGGTCTCAAGTGAGATCATTGGCCAGGGAGGTGGACCATCTAGGGCGACGTTTTAAAGCCAACCCCGTGCCCCGATACTGGAATGTCGAACATGCTGAAAAAGGCACATTGGAGAGTGTATCCAGGATAGAGCCCCTCTAAAATGCAACAAGTGCAACCAGACCAGACACTTTGCCAACAAATGTACGCAACCCAACATGGTGTGTTTCCAGTGTGGAAAAGTAGGGCACATGAGGAAGGATTTCCTGGCACTAAGGCCCCTAGCCTCAGGGATGATCCGGGGCTGCATCCAACCGACCCCCAACTGCTAGGACTTTCAACATGACCGTTCAGGACGCTGTCCGAAACACTGATGTGATAACAGGTACCCTTATGTTAAATTTCGAATGTGCAAATATTTTATTTGATTCTGGTGCGACCAAGTCTTTTATATCTCAAAATTTTGCTAAGAAGTTAAATCTTAATGCTCTACCCTTACATGAGGTATTACAAGTAGAAATAGCAAACCAAGAAATCATTCCTATAAATCAAGTACACCCTAGATGCAAGTTGAAACTAGAAGGGAAAGTCTTTGAGGTTGAATTAATCCCATTTGCGTTAGGAGAATTCGACGTGATCCTAGGAATGGGATGGTTATCTAGTAATGGAGCGCAGATAGACTGTGAGTGAAAGAAGGTAAGAATAAGAGTGTAAAAGGGAATGAAGATAGTGTTTAAAGGTCAACGACAGACCCATAAATTTCTTACCATGATTCAGGCTAAGAGATTGTTAAAAAAAGGTAACGAGGCCTACTTGGCTTATGTGATGGATACTAAGAAGGAGGTTCCCAACATACAGGACATACCGTTAGTAAATGAATTCAAGGACGTGCTCCCAGAGAACTTACCAGGATTGCTGTGGCGCCCTCCAAACCCGGGTCAGAAGTTTGGGGTCCACACACACACCTTAATCCTGAAGTTTGGGGTCCACACACACACCTTAATTATAAAAGAAAAGTTTTGTAAAACAGGAATATCTCTTTTTTTGAAAACAGTTGTAACTAAGTAAATTGCATGCTTCTTTACAGAATATAAACAGTTATGGAAAACAGGGTACATGGTATCACAGGGTATACTGGTGCAATAAATAAGGTAAAGTAAAACAGGTACGATAAAGTAAATGACAGTGCTGGAAAGGAAAAAGGTACTGATATATAGATCAAAAGTTTTAGGTAGTACAAACGTAAAGACGCTTCGAAAGTAAAAGCAAAAAGGGTACAACAACCTACTCACTAGTCAGCATCGCTAGTCTATAAATACAACTCAAAAGTCTACTGATACACACTACACACTACTGTATATACTACATAATCATTACAACACTGCTCAGCATCTCCATCTCAGAATCTCTAACTCAGCTCCAAGGAAACTCTGGTCCTGCCAGCCTCTCAAAGTCCTCCATCACCTCAGTAGCCCAGCCCAGCAGTGCATCAGGGCCTCTGCCAGGTAGTGTAGCTCCATGTAACCTAGCCTCAAGAACCCTCCGTGTCACATGAATCACCTCTCGAAGCTCCCTCACACCACGATCAACATCTGTAGTCCTGATGATATGCTGTAACTCTCTAATCTGAGCCAACAAGGAATCACGCTCCAATAGAAGAGCCTCATACCGGTAATAAGGAACTGGGGGCAATGTAGACTGGAATGGGGCACTCGCTACTGAATGCCCAGTGGAATCTGAATCAGCTGGTGGGGGTCCTCTGACAGGTGGCCTCATGCCTGGAGGTGGAATAGCCTGCAATGGTACGGGCTGCAATACCGGTGGAGGTAGAATACCCAATGCTGGTGGAATAACAGGACGTGGATCCGATGCTGGTGCTCCAACTGAAGGCTCTGAGTGATCAGCTGATACGGGAATAAAAGAGTCGGCCATCTCTACTATCTGAAATCATATCGTAATATAAGAATCTCGTACCACGACGCAAACTATACTAATACCGGTTATACCATAACACTCAACCTCTCGACGTTCTATCATCCTATACCTTACTTCTAATCCTATCCCTCTACCCATTCCCGTCAACCTAGGCTTGTGTCAGTGACTTATAACCTGTAGCTCTGATACCAAACCTGTGGCGTCCTCCAAACCCGGGTCAGAAGTTTGGGGTCCACACACACACCTTAATTATAACCTGCTTATAACAATAAAATGATTATAATAATATATGCAGTGACCCTACTTACCAACCACCACGGACCGCAACAGGTTAAAGTATGCACACAAGCCAAACACACTAATATATTACAAACCGTTCAAATCCCAACTATTTCAAACTTAAACTGAGTATTAAACATTATTACAAACTTTTACAAACTTAAATTATCCCAAAAGAAGCCTACTAGCTCAGCTTTCTCAACCTTAACCCCTAGCTCTCGCGCTGGACTGGGGATCCTTGCTACCAACTGGTTCCTTTTTAACTGGAAAGAATATAAACAACATCGCACAAATGAGCTAACTAGCTCAGCAAGTCACAATGACAAAACTGAGAATAATGATCATCAGGTGAATATGATTATGAAAGTTACCTGGGGATTGGTCTGTCTCTGCTGTTGTTGTGCCAGGTGAACTGTTTGTTGGGCCAAGATTTGAAGAATCTGGGCTATTGCTAGGTCCATGGGTCCTGGGTTCACATTCTGGTTTGTATCATCTTGGTTGTTATTGTTGTTGTTGTTGGTTTCTTCATTCTGGGTGTTGGTGCGGGTATTTCTTCTGGGAGGCATTTTCTGTAAAGAATCAATCAATTTATTTAGCTTTTGAATCAAATCTTTGTATAAAAGAAAAGTTTTGTAAAATAGGAATATCTCTTTTTTTGAAAACAGTGGTAACTAAGTAAATTACATGCTTCTTTACAGAATATAAACAGTTATGGAAAACAGGGTACATGGTATCACATGGTATACTGGTGCAATAAATAAGGTAAAGTAAAACATGTACGATAAAGTAAATGACAGTGCTGGAAAGGAAAAAGGTATTGATATATATAGATCAAAAGTTTTAGGTAGTACAAGCGTAAAGACGCTTCGAAAGTAAAAGCAAAAAGGGTACAACAACCTACTCACTAGTCAGCATCGCTAGTCTATAAATACAACTCAGAAGTCTACTGATACACACTACACACTACTGTACATACTACATAATCATAACAACACTGATCAGCATCTCCATCTCAGAATCTCTAACTCAGCTCCAAGGAAACTCTGGTCCTGCCAGCCTCTCAAAGTCCTCCATCACCTCGGTAGCCCAGCCCAGCAGTGCATCAGGGCCTCTGCCAGGTAGTGTAGCTCCATGTAACCTAGCCTCAAGAACCCTCCGTGTCACATGAATCTCCTCTCGAAGCTCCCTCACACCACGATCAACATCTGTAGTCCTGATGATATGCTGTAACTCTCTAATCTGAGCCAACAAGGAATCACGCTCCAATAGAAGAGCCTCATATCGGTAATAAGGAACTGGGGGCAATGTAGACTGGAATGGGAATCTGAATGAGCTGGTGGGGGTCCTCTGACAGGTGGCCTCATGCCTGGAGGTGGAATAGCCTGCAATGGTACGGGCTGCAACACCGGTGGAGGTAGAATAGCCAATACTGGTGGAATAACAGGACGTGGATCCGATGCTGGTGCTCCAACTGAAGGCTCTGAGTGATCAGCTGATACGGGAATAAAAGAGTCGGCCATCTCTACTATCTGAAATCATATCGTAATATAAGAATCTCGTACCACGACGCAAACTATACTAATACCGGTTATACCATAACACTCAACCTCTCGACGTTCTATCATCCTATACCTTACTTCTAATCCTATCCCTCTACCCATTCCCGTCAACCTAGGCTTGTGTCAGTGACTTATAACCTGTAGCTCTGATACCAAACCTGTGGCGTCCTCCAAACCCGGGTCAGAAGTTTGGGGTCCACACACACACCTTAATTATAACCTGCTTATAACAATAATAAAGATAATAATAATATATGCAGTGACCCTACTTACCAACCACCACGGACCGCAACAGGTTAAAGTATGCACACAAGCCAAACACACTAATATATTACAAACCGTTCAAATCCCAACTATTTCAAACTCAAACTGAGTATTAAACATTATTACAAACTTTTACAAACTTAAATTATCCCAAAAGAAGCCTACTAGCTCAGCTTTCTGAACCTGAACCCCTAGCTCTCGCGCTGGACTGGGGATCCTTGCTACCAACTGGTTCCTTTTTAACTGGAAAGAATATAAATAACATCGCACAAATGAGCTAACTAGCTCAGCATGTCACAATGACAAAACTGAGAATAATGATCATCAGGTGAATATGATTATGATATCAAGTGAACAATGGATTATGATTTAGAATTGGATATTATACTTTTAATTTAAAAAACAAGGTTAGGCTGCTGATCAGTCACGCAATAACCCCGAGCAAGGCACACAATATTGCTCTAACTATTGGATCCAAGGCACACATTGGCCTAACTTGACCATTATATGGTCTGACCACGAATCTGGTCCACAATTTTATAAAAACAATCCAATTCTAACATAATAACAGAATATGCAATAATAAACAATAACCGAAATCATTAACAACAATAAATGTTTAACAATGAAAGGGTTTCAATCCTTGTAAGGATCAATAAGGCAATTTAAAAGCTTGGATGCTGGGTAATGAAAGAATTGGATAACAAAGGAATCAACATTTCAGGGTTTCAAAGATTTGGGCTTTCAAAGCATAGGATACAATGATTGAATGTACAAGTAATTCAGTTCAGTGTTTGGGATTTTGTTTACATGTATTTGTGGAGTAATATCGTATACTTGAGATTTGTGTTTAGGTATACAAAAATCAATGGTCTAGAAAGAATAAGGTTTATGGCTCAAGAACAATAACTGGAATCAGAGTTTAGGTTTCAGTGCTTCAAAGCACTTGCAATATCAATCTGACTATCAAATACTACAATATCTCGAGAAAGTTCAGAATACTTGCCTGATATTAGCTTACTACACTGCACTCGCTTCCAATCACAAGCGTCTTACTCCTCAACTATCTGTTTCCCTTTCCTACGTCTTGCCTCTTCTGCTCACATATCATAAGCATCTATCAATAATTTACTCATGGAATTCTATTCAACACATACTTCTATCTACACTTCGTTTTATCCAAATCCGATTAATGGATTGAAAGTTATGCAATAATCAAGTAAACACCGAATATATAGACCGATAGTCAATTAACAAGTCATATATAGCACATAATACATCACGTAATCAATGATATATTATTTATAAAGAAGTCTCGGGTCATAAATAGGCTTTCTGGTATTTAAAATGATTTTTAAAACATTTTTCGGAATTAAAACGGGTCGTTGGATCAATTTCGGGTTAATAAACAGGGTTCGGTTGGCCAATTCTGGCTCCGAAATAATTTTAGAATAATTATCGAGCCTTGGAAATAATTTAGAATAATATTTTAAAGCTCGAAACTATTTTTCAGAATTTTTAAATCATTTTTAAATAATTAAATCTAATTAAATAATTAATTGAAATCAATTAATAATTAATTAAATTAATTAATCAATTAATTTTCGAATTAATTGACCAATTAATCAATTAGAAATTAACTGAAATTAATTAACTAATTAATTTAGATTTTTTGTGAATTAAAAATAATTTTCAGAATTAAAATAATAATTTTTAGAATTTTCAGAAATTAAAAACGAATTTTTATAATAAAAATAAATAGGAAAAATGATTTTTAAACATTTTAAAAACAGAAATCCAATTTTTGCAATGTCTGGAAACTACAGGGACCAAACTGCATCGTTTTCAAAACTATAGGTACTAAACTGTAATTTTCCAGGGGGTCGCCGGAAAACAGTCGGGGATGGCCGGAGAACACGTTCCAGGGATGCTCAGGCCACCATCCCCTCCAGATCACATCTACACAACACCAGGAACACAACCATGCAATCAATTCATCCTAACAATCCCTGAGTTGGCCGGAATTTGGCCGTGAAATTTTTCAGTTTCCGGCGAACATCGGAAAACTTCAAAACACAACTCCCTTCTCTACAGACCTCGTTGGTTCATGAAACTTATACGACTAGATTGAAAATTTCACAGAGAACACAACCCACTATAACACAACATCAATCTATCACATAATAAGAAACCCCCAAATTTCAATTAAGAACATTCATACGGGTTATAAACCCTAATTTTAAAATTCGAAAATCAAACTCAAATTTGAACATGTTATTGAACTCCAAATCAGACGTATGACATAAGAAAATCATCAGGAAAACAAGCTCTACAACATGCAATCATCAAATCATACAAACAATCATCCGAACAAAAATTCATATTTTTAATAAAATAAATTCGAAAATAAATAAATTTTTAGAATAATAACCTTGATTTCTGCAGGTGTATGGATTACAGAATCTGGTAGAGCTCTTCAAGACCTTCAGATTGGTTACTCGAGCTTTCCAAACCGAATTCAATAACACCTCCAAATGCTTGTTTGATTCATAGAACAGTTTTAGGAAATTAGGGTTTTTCTCTGAAAATTATATAATTATCTTTCTGCAATTGATTTTGATACGAAATAAAATACGGTAAAAGGCTATTTATAATTACGGAAAATTAGTATCCCGTTGTATCATTCCGGGTATAAAACGGTACGTTTATTTGTAAAAACTGATCCAAACGGTATCGGTTTTCGGGATAATTATCCAAATCAATACAATTTGTACTGCGGTCTTGGTCTCAGCGCCTGGTTACACGTATTACGAAGTGATAATTGTGATAGTTTAATAAAAAGCTCCCGTTTATCGAAAATACGAGTTTTATTGATTTACCGAAACGAATATTGTATCGAAAATGTTACGCCGGGACCCACGCAGGACAAACCGTACGCCGGATCGAAAAAGTCGAAACATGGAATATGCTCGGAATATTACAATTAGGTTCGGAAGGAGTTCTCGAAATAGTTTCGGGTTCCAAAAACGTAATAACGGTTGACGTCGGTTGGTTCCCGTTTTTATAAAATAGATTTTAATTACCCGGAAAAAGATTTTAGAAATTTCATATGATTCTTATAAATCCATAAACCAATATAAAAATAATTAGGAGATGACAATTATCTATATTTTATTTTGGACATATAAAAATTAAAATACTCAATTAATATTATTTTTGAATATTCAAGTACAGATAACACTTAACAATTAGCTCACAGAATAGATACTGAACACACATAATAATTATATAATAGCAAAAATAATTACACGATATATCCCGGATATTACAATTGCCACCCGACAAAGAAATAGAATTCGCTATATAATTAGCACGAGGGACGACACCAATATCTAAGGCCCCCTATAGACTGGCCCCAGTTGAGATGAAGGAACTAACTTCTCAATTGCAGGAATTGTTAGATAACGTGATGATAACACCCATTGTGTCACCATGGGGTGCACCAGTACTGTTTGTAAAGAAAAAGGATGGTAGTATGAGATTATACATAGACTACCGAGAGTTGAACAAGATGATTATCAAGAATAGGTACCCTCTCCCTAGGATTGACGACCTATTCGACCAGCTCAAAGGTGCTTTGCACTTTTCCAAAATAGATTTGAAGACAAGATATCACCAGTTGAAAATCGAACTGGAAGGTATACCAAAGACGTCCTTTCGCACTAGGTATGGACATTATAAGTTCTTAGTCATGTCGTTTAGGTTAGCCAATGCACCCGCAACCTTTATGGATTTGATGAACAGAGTGTTCAAGAAGTACCTAGACATATGTGTGATAGTTTTCATAGATGATATTCTAATCTACTCAAAGACAGATGAGATGGTTAGAGTTGATTAAGGACTACGATTGTGAAATTTTGTATCACCCGGGTAAAGCCAATGTGGTGGCCGATGCCCTTAGTCGGAAAGAGAAATTCAAAATGATAATGACATCCGAGGAGTTAGTTAAGGAATTTGAAAAGATGGTGATCAACGTAAGAATAACCGGTAAAGGATTTGAAGGACTATTCGATATCAAACTAGTATCGGAACTAGCTGAAAGGATATGAGTGTGTCAGAAAAAGAAGATGAATGAAGAAAGAGAAACATTGACCGGTGAGGAGGTCAGATGTGAGAAAGATGAGAAAGGGATCATGAGGTATGCATCCCGGATTTGGGTTCCGAAGGTGCAAAAACTAACAGATGAGCTGTTGCACGAAGGGCACAGCTCCATGTATTCAATCCACCCAGGAAGTATGAAAATGTACAGTGACCTTAAGGAATATTATTGGTGGCCTAACATGAAGAGAGATGTAGCAGAGTGGGTCAGCAAATGTTTGACATGCCAGAGAGTGAAGTCTGAACATCAGCGACCGAGTGGACTATTACGGCCCCTGGAAATTCCGGAATAGAAATGGGAGCATATAGTTATGGATTTTGTGATAGGCCTACCAAGGACTAAAACCAATCACGATGCCATATGGATTATCATAGATAGACTGACCAAGTCCGTGCATTTCCTTCCAATCAATGAAAGGTACACCATAGACAAGTTAGTGGATATTTACCTAAGAAAAATCATGGTGAGGCACGGTGTTCCCGTTGCTATAGTGTCAGATAGGGACCCAAGGTTTAACTCCCAATTTTGGAGAAGCTTCCAAGAGTGTGTAGGCACCAGACTGAATATGAGTACCGCTTACCACCCTCAAACAGATGGGCAAAGTGAAAAGACCATCCAGACCCTAGAAGATATGCTGCGAGTATATGCTATTAAATTTGAAGGGAACTTGAATGACCACTAACCCCTGATTGAATTTTCCTACAACAATAGTTATCAAGCTAGCATATGAATGCCTCTGTATGAATCTCTTTACGAAAGAAGATGTCGCTTTCCCTTATGTTGGGATGAAGTTGGAGAATATAAGATAATAGGACCTGAGTTAGTCCAGCAGACCAGAGAGATGGTGGGACTCATCAGAAAGAGGCTGGTAGCGGCTCAAGACAAATAGAAGAAGTACGCCGACCAGACCAGGAAAGATAGAAAATATGAAGTGGGAGATTCAATGATGTTGAAAGTGTCTCTATGGAAAAGAGTGATGAGATTTTGAAAGAAAGGGAAACTGAGTCCCAGATTCATAGGACCCTTTGAGATCTTGAGGAGAATAGTACCTCTAGCTTACAAACTCGCCTTGCCTCCTAATCTGCAACAGGTGCACAACGTGTTCCACGTGTCAATGCTAAGGAAGTACCATACCGATGCGCAACATATGATAGAGTATGAACAGGTAGACTTACATCCAAACCTGACCTACATTGAGAAACAGGTGAGAGTGATGGACTAGAAAGAACAAGTGCTGAGGAACAAGACTATGAAGCTGGTCAGAATCTTATGGAGAAATCAGAATGTTCAAGAGTCAACTTGGGAACTAGAGGACGCGATGAAGGAAAGATATCCCCACCTGTATTCTGTTTGATTTCGGGACGAAATCCTTTTCAGAGGGGAAGACTATAATAATTCGAATTTTTGAGACTTTATAAAACACTTGATGAATAGTGACCCTGACAATAGGGGAAAATGTTTTAGCCCACACTATGTTGTGCATAAGAAATTCATTTTCCGAGTTGATAACATGATTATACATACCAAATAAGTGTATGTAAATGCTATTAGTTTTCGAAGAAAATGAACTTTGAAAAATGACCGTATCTACGAACCGTCAAGGATTACGAGAATCAAATTATAATTGCAAATTTAAAATCCTACAAATTCAAACCCAATTATGACACTTCAAAACATAAAAGACGTATAAGAAATGACTTACCCCACGAATCATTTACGAAGGTTTATTACGAAAATGAATAAGCGACCGAGTGAACGCGTAAGCGAATCTAAATAGAAAAAGAATAACCATGGTTAATAACCAAATAGTAACCTAGCTAATAGCACATAATGACCTAGCTAGTGAATAGTGGTGGAATAGTAACCAAGGTACCTAAGCTAGTTTATAGCTTGGAAAATAGGAAAGCTAGCAAGATTTTGATAGAATTATTTGTACTAGGATGATATACACAAGATCATATATCATTATCTGCACAAGAAACATCCAAGCAACAAAGAAAATTTCTCTTCTCTCTCTTATTCCTATTCGGAAAAAACAAGAAGAAGCAAAAAATTAAATTCAAACATCAACTTTTAGCCATGGAAAAATTCCAAAATTAAATCCTAAGCTTCCTACATCCTAAACTAAGGTAGGATAAATTTTTGAGAGCATTCTATTCAGGTTTGATTGGTGAAATAAATTCAAGAAAGTTTTGATGAATAATAACTCTTTTTGGTTTCTTGATTTTTATGGCATGAACTAGGTTCCTTAAACTCAACCAAGCATCCCCAAGACTCCACCATCAATAATAACACAACACAAGATTTCAAGTAAGGTATAAATCCTTGAACAAATTTTGTTTAAGGTTTAAGTTTCAAGTAACTTTGATATCTTAGCTATAAACCTAGTTTTAGCAGTTATTTTGCTATTTTCTTGATGTTTAGTTCATTAGCATTAAGGTTGATGTTTGTTGCCTCAATAACATGATGTTATTGAGAGGAGTTAGTGTTGAGATGATGATATGGTAGTTTTTGATGGTTGAATAATGATTTAGAACGTAAACGAAAGTCGGATCGTAATCCTAACCTCGTTAAATCGAACAAAACACAACCTAAGTTTTCTGCAGACGTTACCGAAGGTATAAACTATAGCTTCTTTAAAGGTAAGACTTGATTATGATAGATAATGTTATGAGGATCATATATGCGCTTGAATCTCTTAATTTTAATTTACGGATCAAACATTATGACCGTTTTAGTAAAAGTAATTTACGCGATAAAAACTGCTACGAATTACGAACTTTGGAATTAGAAATGATGAACTTAAGAATATTCAAAATTCATGAAATTTTTACCGAGAGTAAAAAATAGAGTTTATTAACTTCTATAAAAATTTCAAGTGAAAATATGGATTTTGCAGTTTTATAAAAATATCGGAGCCGAGACCGCGCGAGTAGAAACCCTTAGGAATCATGAGTGGAGTCGAGGATCGAAACGTAAAAGGCCTTAACGGACATAAGGGCTTTAGAAAAGAAAGCGAATATGAAGAGTACTTGTGCTTAATGGGATAATAAGATTAAAGTGAGTTACGTGTACGATTAATAAAGTATCACGCATGTACAAAAAGCTATAAATACAAACGGGATCTAACGAAACAAAATTATTTATAATTATAGATATCTGAGCGGACCTAGAGAATCCTCCACTTCAAAGTACCCAGGAAAGTTTACGAACCCAACTCCATATACTGTTGTGTTGTAAAAAGATTATTTTACTGTCTTTCATACAAATGTCATGCTTGCCATGATAATAACATTGTGAGTTTTATGCTTCAACATCGCTTAAGTTACGATATATATGTACTAGAATATTATAGCACTACCATAAGCGTGGTGTATAATTTTAAGACCGAGAGTCCGTCAGAGTTATAAAACGAAAACCCGGGAGCCATCCCGGTGATGTTTTGGACGATCAAAAGTCCGTGTTTATTTTATTCCAAGGGACTCGATGTCCACTTGCAAAGTATTTAGTATCTCGAATTTATTTAAAATAATTTCCAAAATTGTATTACCTCAACTATATTTTGTTACTCGATCAATGAATATATTTCAATTATTCATTTAATATAGGAGAATTATTCTCCAACGATTAATTATTTCAACTCGATTGTTTATAATTATTAAGGACTACTTTAATTTATTTAAATATAAATTAGTTGAGGAATAGTATTTCAAATATTCTTTAAAATATAATTATTCGAGGTTTAAAATAATTATTAAATGATTTAATATGATTTTTAAAATCATAAAACCTATTTTAAAATACTTTTTAGTTTCAGAAAGTCATTCTAATTATTTCGGATCGTCAAAAATTTTTCTTGACGTATTTCAAATATTTTGAATATAGTTTCAAAAGAAACTCCCCCTTATTTATTTATCTGTTGACAACGGTCAACTCACATTATCTTAGTACTTCCTCCGAAAATTCTCGGAAGTACATATATATACATACATATTAATGTGTACCTATCAACAAGCAATATGCTTAGGGAACAAAATAAGTTTCAGATATATGATGGGATTATTAAAAGGACAATGAGGGGTACACTCCAATACTTCGTGGACTGGGGGGGACTACCAATTTACTACCACATGAGAAGGTACCTTATATACCGATGAACATGTGGAGTATGCGTACCAGAGAGGGATGGACACAAAACCGTGTCTTGAGAGGGATATACATGAAGTGTGTACCTGAGAGGGATGGACATAGAAAAGGCCCAAATACGGCCAGGGTAATAACCGATAACAAAGGGAATCATCCTTCGACATGTAGAAAATAATAAATATTTACCGTTATACGATTGATCATCATATTCCGGGGGCTCCGGTGAATGTCCTATTCTTTTTTTTGGAATTGTGATGCAATACCGTAACCCAAGCCTAGGTGTTGGATTTACTATTAAGGTATTTGTAGACTAATAAGTCAATAAAAGAATTATTTTAAAAGAAGGTGTGTATCACCGAGAAGAACTATTTCTAAACAAACATATTGATAATATATGGAATCAGTAATAAATTTTTCATACAGTCTTTTCATACTGTATATTATTATGCTGGGAATTATAGTTCACACTTGTTTTCTTAAATTGACACAACATAATAGTGAATCAAGATGGCTATCATGAAACTCATGGCCATGAAATGGTTAAGAAATGGCCAGCTGTTCCGTAGGATGTTTGATGTTGTACCTTAGGTAGATCGAATAAGGTAGATTGGTTTTCAGTTATTTTTAGTCTGACTTATTTACAAGTATGACTTATGTAATATAATAACTAAGAAACATATATTTGGCCTCCGATCTAACCTTACATAAAGGTTCCGCTGTAAGACTTAATCACTTTTGGATTGTAATAATTATCACTTGCGGATTGATACACTCTAGTAATGCATGGTTCCTTTTCAAGACAATAACATGTAAGTGTGTGTATGTTGATAAGTGTGGGGTCATAAAGGTGTGGATATTTATATATTATTGTACGAGATAAGTCTTAAATATGATTCAAGTTGATGTGGCCTCCTAGATCCCTGACCCCGGATTTTGAGGCGCCACATGAGTTCTCTATAAGTGTTTTTGACTTGTCGAGGCCTCTGAGTTCTCTATACATGAATTTGACTTGTCGAGGTCTCTGAGTTCTCTATAAGTTTCTTTGACTTGTCGAGATCTCTGAGTTCTTTATAAGTGAACTTGGCTTGTCGAGGTCTCCAAATCTCTGTATGTAGAAATGACTTATCGATATCTCCGAGATCTCTATAAGCATTTTAACTTGTCAATATTTCTGAGTTCTCTATGAGAAATTGACTTATCGATAGGAGTGTAATCGAGCCGAGCCGAGCCGAATACTGCCAGGCTCAGTTCAAGCTCGATTAAAATAGCGGGATTGAGCTCGAGCTCGATCGAGCCTTTAATTTCAAGTTCGAAGCTCGGCTCGTAAAAGGTTCGGTAGGATCGAGTTCGGCTCGAAAGCTCAAATTAATTCACTAAATATTAACAAAAAATTTGAAATATGATCGGTTCGACTCAAGTTCGGCTCGAGTTCGACTCGATAAAAATAAACAATATATAATAAATATTAAATATTTACATAAAATATATTTATAATAAAAATAATTAAAAATAATAGAGGCTCGATAAGGCTCGCGAACCTTACGAGCCGAATAATTTGAAGATCGAGCTCGGCTCGGTTAAAAATTCGAAAAGCTCGAGCTCGAGCTCCGCTCGATTTTTTTTGAGCCAAATTCGAATTTTTCACGAGCTGAGCTCGAGTAGCTCACGAACAGTTTGGCTCATATACACCCCTACTTGTCGATATCTCCAATCTTCACATCTTTATTTGATGTGATATCTCTTAGACTTCTCTATAAGATATTTTGGACTTTTTGATAAGTCATTCTAGAGTTCTCGAAGTCATTCTGGAGTTCTCGAATGACTTCTCTATATGACTTGATCTGTGACTTGTAGATATCTTGACTTAGAACATTTTTCCTAAAACATATTTATTAAACTCCAAGCTTCTTCACCTTTTCTCCGAGGCATGATCTTGTTGATCTTCTTTCAGTGTTTATTCTTAGGCTTGAGACTATTCACAGAAAAATACTTAAGTCCAATCTTTAACACTTTTACAGACTCAAGTAATATAATAAAAAATACAGATTTAGACTATCATACAACTAACTCTTAGGGTTGTCAATGTGACTTAGTCTTATTATATTACAGACATGTCTTGCACAACATATACTACGAAATGCGTGGACGCGCTCAAATGTTGATTTGATACGATAGTCTACTCATTGATCAAGGAAACCTAGATTAAACATTGATGAGTATGAGACATTACTTGCCTCTAGTTCAATTTATAATATTTGGTTAAAGGGATTATATTACATTTTATATTATTCATGAAATGTTTAATTGATCACCGATTTAATTATTATTACTTGGGTAACAATGATGTATCACTAGACACTGCTCATTATTTATGATTTTAAATTAGATTTAAAATTTATTGCCAACGTAATAATAACCTATAGGGTCACACACAATGAATTCTTGAAAGATTATTTAATTTAAATTGGAACCTCAGCACCTATATCAAACTTAAAAACTGATACGTGTAAACAAGTTCACACCAAGTCAGTAAATGTTGGTTTAATGACTCAGAAAAAGCTTAAACAAAAGCTAAAGGAAATCAAAATGAAAAATAAGGAAAATAGCCTAGAAAGAAAAAAATGGAAAAGTAGGTGTCAATAAGGAGAATAAATACAAACCAATTCCTAATGCACCTATAAAGGCATGTTTAAATTGTGGTAGTACTAATCATCTTGTTGTTGCTTGCACGAAGAATAAAGGAATAATCATTGTTCCTTCTAAATCAGAGTTTAGGAATAGAACAGTTAGATTTAAACCACATAATCCATGTTTTCATTGTGGTAGTGTTTGGCATTCAATTTATACATGTAAAGAGGATCACAATTTGTATTTTGATTATTATGAAATGAAACCCTTTTTAAATAAAACAAAAGTTATTCATGCATGTGTAAACTCTGATTTTAAGAAAGTTAGCATAAACTCTGATTTAAAGACTTATGCTGCAAATGTTAACAAATTTAAAAAGTCCAAAGGATCCAAGAAATTTTGGGTCCTTAAAACACTAATTAATTGCTTGTCTGATTGCAAGGTAACAAGAAAAATTCTTTAGTTTTGGACAGTGGATGTTCAAGACACATGATTGGAAATAAATCCCAGCTATCAGAGTTTAAGGAGGACGTTGGCCCAAGTGTTTCTTATGGAGATGGAAACTTAGGAAAGGCTTTGGAATTTGGCAAAATAAAGCTTGGAAATGTCATCATTAGATATGTAGCTCTAGTCACAGGACTCAAGCATAATTTGACCAGTGTAAGTAAAATCTGTGACAGAGGTTACCATGTGACTTTTTATGAAGAACATTGTAAAATTTTCGGTAAATCAGATTTCAAGGTTGCAATGACTGGCTACAGGAATGGTAACTTATATGAAGCCAGGGTGTCCACAAATTCTGATTATTCTGATATATGTCTACTTAGAATAGCATCTGTGGAAGACAGCCGGAACTAGCATAAAAGACTTTCTTATCCTAATTTCAACAACATCAATGAACTTTTGAAGAAAGATCTTGTCAGAAGATTTCCCAATGAAGTATTTACTCCTGATGGATTATGTGACTCATCTTAGAAAGCCAAGTTAAGGAAATCATATATCAAGAGTAAGAATGAATACTCAATTTTTGAACCAGAACACTTCATATTGATCTTTGTGGTCTAGTAAATGTTATGTCTATTGCATAGAAGAGGTATGCTCTTGAAATTGTTGATGAATATACAAAATACACATGGGTGTATTTTTTTCACACCAAAGATGATACTCCATCCATTCTTCTTGATCATCTAAGGGAACAGGAGAAAAGATCAACACACAAAGTAAAGATCATTAGAAGTGACAATGGAACTGAATTCAAGAACATCACTATGGAATAATTATGCAAGCATAAGGGGATTAAACATGAAATTTCTTCCCCTGGAACTCCACAGCAAAATGGATTTGTCGAAAGAAAGAACAGATCTCTCATAGAAGCTACAAGGACCATGCTTGAGGAAGCAAAACTGCCAACCTATTTCTGGGCTTAGACTGTGCAAACTGCATGCTTCATACAAAATTCTACATTGATAAACAAATATGGAAAAACACCATTTGAGATGGTAAGGGGAAAGAAGCCAAATTTGAAGTACTTTCACATATTTGGCTGCAAATGTTTTGTTCTTAAAACTCATCCTGAACAGCTTACTAAATTTAATCTAAAAGCTGATGAAGGCATTTTTGTTGGATATCCACTGTCAACAAAAGCTTTCAGAGTTTATAATCTGAGAACAAGAGTGGTCATAGAATCTATTCATGTGTCTTTTGATGACAAGAAGATCACAGGTCTAGAAGATGTAGATGACCATGAAGAATTGAGATTTGAAAATGAATTACCATATGTTGAATAGTTAAATCCTGATAATCTGACAAATCCTGATACTACAAATCCTGATATCACTCTAAACATTGATGAGCCACATGGCAGTGGAAATACTGTAAATACTGAAGCACATGTTGAGCGGGAATGACATGAATCACATCAAGAGTCAAGTTTAAGTGATTCTAATCAAGAAATATCAATAGATACTCCATTAGACTCCCATTCCTTAAATAACGATGAAGTAAATACTGATAATACTGGAAGCACTGATTAAAGAGGAGCTTCAGGAAATAATGATTGTGCAAAGCAAAGTGAAACTAGAGACTTCATGGATCAAGGGATGTTCTACTTAAGAAGTCAACTTCTTTCTATAAGAAAATAGACTAAGTCACATACACTTGACTTAATCATGGGAAATCCTGATAGTGGTGTAAAGACTAGAAAAGCTACTCTAAATGAAAGTCTTTACCATTCTTTTCTATCTCAAACTGAACTTAAGAAACAAAGTCTTGACATTGGTACCAGGACCAAAGAATAGATAAGTAGTTAGTACAAAATGGGTGTTCGGAAACAAGATTGACAGTGAGGGCATTATTACAAGAAATAAAGCAAGGTTGGTTGCAAAGGCTGTTCACATCAAGAAGGTATTGATTATGATGAGACATTTGCTCCAGTTTTAAGGCTTGAGGCAATCAGAATATTTCTAGGCTATGGTGCTCAAATGAAGTTCAAGGTGTTCCAAATGGATGTGAAGAGTGCATTTCTAAATGGTGAACTTGAAGAGGAAGTTTATGTTGAACAGCCTCCAAGGTTCAATGATCCTAAATATATAAATAATGTCTACAAATTAGATAAGGCACTCTATGGACTAAAGCAAGCTCCAAGAGCCTGGTATGAAACACTTGCTCAATTCTTATTGAAAAGTGGTTTCAAAAGGGGTACAATTACTATTTTATAAGTACCATGGTAAGGACTTGTTCTTAGTTCAAATATATGTATAATATCCTATTTGGTTCTACTAATGATAAACTTTGTGAGAGGTTTGCAAAGTTAATGCAGTCTAGATATCAAATGAGTATGATGGGAGAATTAATTTATTTTCTGGGATTACAAGTCAATCAGACTGAAGAAGGGATCTTCATCAATCAAGAAAAATATACTAGGAATTTATTTAAAAGATTTGAATTGCAAGATAGTTCCACTGCAACAACTCTCATGGCCACTACAACCAAGTTAGATTAAAATACTGGTTCATAAGTAGATATAACTAACTACAAAGGTATAATTGGCTCACTCCTATATTTGACTGCTAGTAGACCTAATATCATGTATGCTACCTGTCTGTGTGTAAGATTCCAAGCTGATCCAAGAGAACCACATATGTTAGCTGTGAAAAGAATTTTTAAGTATCTTAAAGGCACCATAAATATTGGACCATGGTAACCTAGAGATTCAGATTTTAAGCTAATTGGATATTCGGATGCTGATTTTGAAGGATACAAAATAGACAGGAAAAGCACTTCAGGGAGCTGCCAATTTCTTGGTGGTAGATTGATTTCTTGGTTTAGAAAAAAACAAAAGTCAATTTCCAGTTCAACTGCAAAAGCTGAGTATATTGATGCAGGAAGCTGTTGTGCTCAATTTTTATGGATGAAGAATTAGTTGCTGAATTATGGGTTAGAATATTCTAAAAATTCCTATATATTGTGATCATCAAAGTGCTATTGCAATGACAAGAAATCCAGTACAATATTATATGATAAAATACATCAGCACTAAGTACCATTTCATAAGGGAACATGTGATCAAAGGTATAATGGAATTGTACTTTGTGCCTACAGATCAAAAACTAGAAGATATCTTCACCAAACCGCTTTGTGAAGTCACATTTACAAGATTGGTGAATGAATTGGGAATGATCTCAGGACAGTTCTCAAAAACTGATGATTAATTTGTGTTCTATAAACAAGAAAATGAGTTTAGAGTGTGGTATCTTTATCTATGTATCAGTATATCTTAAAGTCTGATAATTGGGTTAAACACTGATGCCATGTATTCATGCTGCTTATTTCTTAAAATTTCAAGTAGAGTGTAAATCATGATGTTTAAACTCTGACAGTAGTTGCATGATAAACTCTGATTATATATGTAAATACTGATATTGGTCAAACTTATATGTTGGCTGATAAACCCTAAAAGTAATTAATTAAATACTGATAATGGTCAAACTCTGATTGACTATTATACTCTGATGATTTTTGAATTTATTCAGAATTTATTGATAACGGTATTTTAATTAATTAAATGAGATGTAGTTTATTGGGTGATTTTATGTAAATGATTTACAATTCTTAGTTGGTGGCGTGTGTTTAGGAAAAATGATTGAGTATTTACACAACAGTACCTTGTGTAGCTGTGTACGTATTTAATGCACTTTATTATCTGTTCCATGATTTTTTTATGTGCACTTATAACTTGTCACTTGTCCCACTAAGCTAAAGTGTCTGTTTGTAATAGAGTATAGAGTCGTACAAAATCAAATTTTGAGTTTTAATTATTACTTTATCAAATTCTAATCACCCTCTTATTCTCTTACTTCTTCTTCTCTCTCATTTAAAATATGAAACCCTGATCAGTTTTTAAGCCTTTTCACACAGATAATCTTGTCTTCACCGGATAATTCTTTAACTTTTACTCACAATGGCGCCAAGTTTCTTAAATACAATTATGTTGTGGTTCTAGATCATGCTGGGATAAATTATAATTATCACATCTTTTAGGATTTATTAAGTGACAGTGAGGTAGGTTATGCTTTTACATAACCTACAGTTGTGTCTAGAGACCAAGTTCTCGCTCTATGGATGATTGGGTTATATGATGATGGTGGAGAAATTGGTACTCGAAGCATCACTTTTGAATTTGGTGAGGAGACAAAGGTTGTGACTCCTCAAAAAGTTAGGGAAGCTCTTCATCTACCTTCTCATTCAACTTATACCACCTTCATTGGTGATTATGAGATGAAGAGGTTCTTTACAGAGATTGGGTATGATAAGGAGCTCAAGAATATGGGGAAATTGAAGAGGAATGGACTTAGGAAGGAGTGGAACCTCTACTTCGACTATATCACAAGAGCCTTCAATAACAAGTGCACCAATTTTGATGCACTTGTTATCATGACAGAAAATTGGGTACTCTCTAATTTATGGATGTAACTATGATTTTGGTAGAGTAGTATTATGTTTTATAGGAGATAGATTAAAAGCTGACCATAATGTAGTGTATTATGCTAGATTTTGTCAGCTTTTTTTAATCATTGTTTCCCCAATATCACAATCCCTGCTAATCAAATCATCTCAGTGTTTAAGCTCACAAAAAGGGTTTTCCCTGATTTGATCTCTAAAGATAAGGAGAAGGTTGCTCTTACACCTCTCAGGTTGCCACTTTCAGCCATGAACTTTCTAATTACAAGCTTACCGATGACTTATAATCTATAGAATCTACAGAGTGCTAAGCTACAGGAAATAACAGTTGGGAACCCCCTGTAGCTAACCCAAGTACCACAATACAAACACTTCCTCAAATACAATCTACCTCAGGTGTCTCCCAAAAGGCACTTGTTATAAAAAAAAGAAGTTAGAAAAGTCTGATGCTCCTCAAGAGAACCCATGGGACATTATTGTCCAGTCTGCTAGGCCTTATGGTCAGGGAGCTGTTTTGAAGTTTGCTCAGAATACTGGTGGAAATGCTATTGTTGGTGTTAGTCCCTTAACAATATAGCAAGAATTACAGAAGGGGGGTTGAATGGAATTCTTGAACCTTTTTCTTGAAATAAAAATGTTCAACTCGATTATAGATATATTTCTTTTGATTAGCACAATGCGGAATGTAAACTTAATTGAATCAAAACATGAGTAATTAAAAACAAGAGTCTTTAAAAACTTTCTGGTGGATTTAAGCAATTCCACCAGAGATATATATAATATATCGAGAGGACTCTGTGTGCATAAATGCTCACAGCTGCTTACAAATGGAACTACTGAGAATACAGGAAATGCTAAAGATTCTGCTTACAAAGATTTCTCTGTTTTTGTGTTTTTCGGCTATCTCAGTTATTTTTCTATTTGCTACTCTCTTGGTTTATATAATACCAAGATTACAAAGTCAAAAAGACTGAACAAATATAAAATCTAACAGTCTTAAGCTTTGCTGCTTTTCGTCCTCTATTACCCAGTTAATGGGCTTCCACAGTGTGTTTGTATACATCTCGACGGCTGTGTGTCAACTTTCACTGTTCAACTGCTGTTTGAATTCTTCATATGATCATCCGTCGACTTTCAGAACATCCGTTGATGATTTAATCGATCATCCGTCGACTGCTATACTAAACATCCGTTGATAGTCATTTGATCATCCATCGATGGCTTTGTTAATCATCCGTCGGTAGCTATTTTGGCACTTGACTCTATATCACTTATGCAGAATTACAAGACATCAATTATGTACAATTAATCAACTTATTCTGCATATCTAGTTAAAGTCAACGTGACTTATATGCTACTACAAATTCTATACAAAGGTGCATACATAACTGTGCTACAAACTTATTATTACATAAGCTACTCACTCGATGGATAATAAGTTAATCATCCGTCGGGACTAAAATGAGTTATCCATCGGGACTATAATTCTTATCCGTCGAGTGCTACATAATTTCACTAAGTAAAATCTACTTAGATGTTTTGTTTAGGAAATCATCAAGTACACAACATATGCACAACAATCTCCCCTAATTTATGTCTACTAGAATTGTAGCCATAAATTAAGAGATACTTGATGATAATAAAACATCCTGAACATATATCTTTAAAGATAAGTAGATAAATTGAAAGTGCTTCAATTAATTAAAATGTGCAAGGTTTGGCTCATAGTCAATTCAAGATGCTCCTCTAGCCTGAGCAGATTTTTCTAGTTCCTTGAAGGTCTGGATCTTCTTCCAAGCTTTCTGTAATTTTCTTCAATTTAATTCTGGAGCTGCCTGTGGAATTCTAGTTCATTAGATTCTGAGAGATCTAGCTTTTCTTGCATTTCCAAGAGAGTCTCATTGCTAGGGATACTCAGTTGGTCTTCTAATCTGAAGAATCTTCTCACACCCTTGTCATCCATGAATTCCATCAGCCAGTAAGGCCTTAGATGCACTCTTCTCCCTGTGTATGGGATGATTAGAGTCTTTGGGAGTGCATCTTTAGCTCTAACACTCCTCAGCTCTTCAATCTTCTTCAATACTAGTCTTCTTGCAGTTACATTGAACCCAAAGTTTTTCTTGAAGGATGAATAGACTTTAATCAGCACAGCTTGGCTTTCTTGAAGAATCCTGTGAAGTGGCCACTGAATCTCCCTTCCTCCTTTGTACTTGAATAACAACCTTTCAGGTAGGTTTCTATATGCATCAATTGCCCTTACTTCATCCAGTTCATCCAGATAAAGGTTTAGATCTGAAAATTCTTTGATGTCGCACAAGTACAAGTAGTCTCCCCTATTGACCTTGGGTTGTGCTTTAACTACTGACTTGGATTTGAGAGGTGATAGCTTCACTTTCTTGACTTCCCTTGACTTTATCCTTTTTGGCTTGCTAAGGATTGGTAAGTTGAAGTCAGGAATTGGTATGTTATCCCACTCTATTGGATCATCCTTTGGCACAATAGGTTCACCATGTATGTTCCTGTAGGGATTAACCACCCTTATGTCTTCAAATACCATAAAGGGCTTTGATGCTTGAGTTGTAGCTGGTGTGGATTCCTTAGGAAATTGATCTTCCAATTCCTTGTCAAAAACATCCAGTTTCCTTTTTGTTCTTCTAGCCAATTCTTTCTTCCTTGGGGATTTCTTCTGTTCTTCAATCTTCTTCTTTGATTCAGCAGCTTCAGATGGTTGAGAGGGAATTTGTTGAGAAGAATTCACAGCCTGTAGCTTGGCCAAGATAGCAATCTGTTCTTTCTTTTGTTTAGACTTCTTTGCATCTAGAGCAGCTTGCCTCTTTTCCTGCTTTAATCTGGCTTTTTCTTCTTTCTTTGCTTGAGCAAACTGTGGATGTCCAGCTACCACACAAATTTCCTTTCCATTTCTGAATATCTTAGCAATTCTCCTTTTTGAAGCTGAATCAGCTGGATCTTTATAGAAGACAATAGATCTTGACAGAAGCTTCTTTTCATCAGGCTTGGGTGTCTCATACACAGTGTCCATAGGGTTCTTCCAAGATGACTTTGGATAATTTGCCCTTGGTTTAAGAATTGTTTCAGCCTTTGTAGACTTGATGCAGGAAGATTGTCCTTTTTCCAGATAGTTCATGCTCATCTCACTCACACTGATTGGCTTGACATGAGAGTGATGGATGGCTGACTGAACTGGCTCCTTGACTAGTTCAAACTTTTTCTGTATCTCCTCATCAATCTTATTCCAGTTGATCACACTCAACTTTCCTTTTTCAGCAACTTTCAAATTTGCTGCTGCTGCTTTAATTAGATCTATACCATCTGCAACTGTTGGCTTGGAGATTGTAATTGAAGGTACAATTACTTTGCTGATTTGTACTTGAAGTTTCTCCCCCTCAGTTGGTCCTTTCTCCCCCTTACTTGATTCTCTCTCCCCCTTTTTGTTATCATCAAGTTGAGGAGTTAGGCCTTGTGCTTTAGCCAGTTGCATGAGAAGATTTGTCTGAGTCTGTTGATTTTGAAGAAGGATAGCCACTGAATTCTCAATAACTTGAACTCTGTTTTCCAGCTTGGCTAGTTTCTTTTCAGAATCTGATTCTCTCCTCAATCTTAGTAATAGATCTTGCATGGTACCATATGGCATCACTCAAGTCATCCACACTCATATTCTGTCTTAAGTGTTGGATCTTCATTAGATGTAGAGAGTCTAGGTGAGCTTGAAGAATAGCCTTGGCACCAGCATCTGAAGTTTCCTGAAGGGCCTTTTGAATAGCCATCACTTGCTTGACCAAAGACACATCAAATTGTCCTGGTGTAGATTCCTTTGTCCATGCCCAGCCAGGTAAATTTAAAACAGAACTTGGGCCTTCATCTCCCCCTAAGTTCATGCTTCCATCCAAAGAAACAGAGTCATCATCATTAGAATTTACTCCAAATTCTTCAGATGGCTCACCAGCTTGAGAAGGCATCCTATTGACAGCAGATTTATCTCTTTGAAGAGATTCTGAGGTGTGTACTAAATTCAAAGTCTGTTCTGCCTTCCCATTGCCCTGAGCAGCCAACAATTGATAGGCTGACACATGATGAGTAAAAGTGTCAGCATCCAAGGAAATGTTATCAATTTCAGCTTTGTAATGTTGCTGAAATTGTCTTCCCTTTTCAGCATCATCCATAATCATTGACTCACTAGCAATAGCTGGATCCACCCTTATTTCTCCTGTACCTGCCTTTCTCTCATAATCTCTCTTTTGTTGCATCAGGGTCTCACCCTGGCTCCCCACCCTCACACCCTCACCTTCACCTACTAAGGTGGGACTCCTCTCACTCACTTTTACCAATCCTGAATAAATGGATTGCTGAGATTCACTCTTTTCCTCTCCTTTTGCCTGGGAGCAACCCAGCCTCTCACTCAAAGCACTCTCCTCTCTCAGTCCTAAGAGTGACTATATTACCACTAAATCTTCTGCACTAGAAATAATTGAAGTTTGAAGTTGTACAGCGACACTCGACGGATAAGTGATATCCATCGGGTGAGTGGTAAAGCTATCCGACGGATAACTGCTGTTAAGCTTATCCGTCAGGATATAATCACTACTCGACGGATGAGCAATATCCATCGAGAGAGTAGAAATGAATGAGGTGGGAAGAGAAACTATTGTTGACTTTGTGTTGATTGAAGTTATTTGAGGCACAAATGTCACAATAGTATCTGAAAGAATTGGCAAGTGAGCCAACAAATCATCTAAAAGATAATGCTCACTTGCACTAGATTTTGGCTTCCCCAACAGAGTTAAAGAAGGGGAATCAGGAATTGAAGTGTTTATCATATCCACTTCCAGAGAGTTTGTTGGTGAGTATGGTGTTTCAGAGGCTTCTATTATAAGAGATTTTGGCTGTGACTCCACATTTATTGGAGCCACGTCAATCTGAATTTGAGAAAGTGCAGGGACTGTGTCTTTAGCACCAGTTTGCACTGTGTGTGTACCCTGTGCATCCCCAGTTGTTTTGGATTTCTTCTTTCTTGTGTAAGTTTGGGGTGAGCTTGTGTCCCTAACCCTTTTGGCCTGTGCTCTTGGCTGAGAGCTTTGTTCAATAGCCACATCCTTTTGGGAGGATGCAGCTAGAAGTGAGCTTTTGTCCTTTTTAAGCACTGCAGTTTGTTGGGAAACTGCAGTGTGGCTAGGCTGGGATTCACTCAACTCTCCAACCTTATCCTTGGGGTTTCTTTGATGTTCACCCCTTCCCTCACCTAACTGACCCTCCTTCACACTCCCCTCTTTGGCTTTGGTAGATTTTTCAACTGGTACCTTTTGAGAGATACCAGAGGGGGTTTTCTTTGACTTGGATTTGGAAATTACAGTTGTTTTGGCAGCTTTGGTAGACAACTGTTTGGTCATTGTCACAGTTGCCATAGCTACACCTGAACTCAAAGAAATTGAGGAGATTGGAATAGTTGAGGGTATGGATGAACTTACCTCACTTACATGAGGTGTCTGCATTACAGGGAAGTAGAACATTGGCACATCCCTATGATGGTTGGCTCTGTTCAAATCTGCAATGATTCTTCTCTCTTGAACCCGACAAGCTAATTTGTTGTTTGGGTTCTCAAGTACAATCTCTTGACAAAGATGGTTAGCCAATATCATGAAAAATCTAGCATAATATACATTCTTTCCCCTTTTGGCTAACTCGCCTAGTTTAAAACCTAACTCATACAAGACAAGGTCACTGAAATTGTAAAATTTATCTGTGACTAACATGTAAAGCATGTTAAGCATGGAAATGTTTACATAATCAAAATTACTGACTTTTCCAGAGAAAACTTTAGTCACAACATCACACATGAAACTCCATTCCTTCCTAAGACCTAATCTTCTAATCTCACTTAGCTTAGTAGTAGGAAGTGCATAATGCATGGAATTAAGCATATTGATAATATCAGTGTCAGTGTGTGGTAAAGTTACATTATCATCAGGAATTTTGAAACATGCTTTTATCACATCACTATTGATACAGAACTCATTACCTTTGATAGTTAGAGTGATGGTTTTGTCAGTAGAGTTGTAGATTACAGTGGTCCACATCTCTTCAACAACTTCACAGTAAATTGTGGGTGATTCAAGCATGGCATAACTTAACTTGCAGCTCTTCACAAAGTCCATCATCTTCTGATAGTCTTCTAATTGCTGAATACCCTTATTGACCAAAGCAGTGAAGTTGTTCTTCTCATAAATGAACCCAGTCTGAGACATGATCTTTACTACAGGTGCCATTGTTAGAGAATGAAAGCTTTGAAGAGAAAGAAGATATTTGCTTGAGAGAGAATAGAATAAAAGCAGTTGAATTTGAGAATGATAAAAGAAAATAATTGGAATGAAATAAGCTTTTATACTTCCTCAAAAACAACGGATGAAAATAATAAAGAAAAGTAAATTACCCAATAGAAATTGCCTAAAATAGCCGTTTAAAAATAAACTGTAAAAATTCCACCCATTATCCGTCGTGTAATACTTACAAACTGTAAGTATACTCGATGGATAATGTTCAGGGAATTAACGGTTAAGATTTAGACAATTCGACGGATGAGGATAAACTGTTATCCGTCGAGTTTTAAAAGATTCCAGAAAAGTAATTGATTTTTATTTGCACATTGTATATCGACGGATGACTTAACTCGATGGATAATGGTCATCCGTCGAGATGCAAATTTTGACTTAGCCAAAATTTCATCCATGACTAAAAATTAGTTAAATTTCTGGCTACATTTCTACTTGCAAAATGACTCAGATAAATTCAAGAGTAATTAAGCATACCTAACTCACTTACCAACCTAGAAAAGGTGGATTCATCCAGTGGCTTGGTAAAAATATCTGCAAGTTGCTTCTCACTTGGAACAAAATGTAACTTTACAGTACCATTCATTACATGTTCCCTTATGAAATGGTACTTGATGTCTATGTGCTTTGTCCTTGAATGTTGCACTGGATTTTCAGTGATGGCAATTGTACTTGTGTTATCACAGAAAATAGGAATCCTTTCAACTTGCAAACCATAGTCTAGCAATTGATTTTTTATCCATAAAATCTGTGCACAGCAACTACCAGCAGCAATATATTCAGCTTCAGCTGTAGAAGTAGAAACTGAATTTTGCTTTTTACTGAACCAGGACACAAGCTTGTCTCCTAAAAATTGACAGGTTCCTGTTGTGCTCTTTCTATCAATTCTGCAACCTGCATAATCTGCATCTGAATAACCAGTTAGATCAAAACCAAAATCTCTAGGATACCAAATGCCAAGTTTTGGTGTTACCTTGAGATATCTGAAAATTCTCTTGATAGCTATCAAGTGAGAATCTCTAGGATCAGCCTGAAATCTAGCACATAAACATGTAGCAAACATTATATCTGTCCTACTAGCTGTTAAGTACAGAAGTGAGCCAACCATGCCTCTATAGCTTGAAATATCCACAGACTTTTTAGTAGTGTTAGTTCAAGCTTAGTTGCAGTGGCCATGGGAGTTTTTGCAGATGTGCAATCCATTAGATCAAACTTCTTTAAAAGATCAAAAATATATTTAGTTTGACTAATGAATATTCCATCACTAACTTGCTTAACTTGTAAACCAAGAAAGTAAGTTAGTTCTCCCATCATACTCATTTCATACTTACTTTGCATTAGTTTGGCAAACTTTTTACAAAGTTTCACATCTGTAGAGCCAAAAATAATATCATCTACATAAATTTGAACAAGTATGCTAGAGCCATTAACATTTCTGAAAAATAAAGTTTTATCTACAGTACCTCTTGTGAAGTGATTTTCCAAAAGGAACTTTGATAAAGTGTCATACCAGGCTCTAGGCGCTTGCTTCAGTCCATAAAGTGCTTTCAGTAGATAATAGACATACTCTGGAAAATTTGGATCTTGAAAGCCAGGAGGTTGACTAACATACACTTCTTCCTCCAAATCTCCATTCAGAAAGGCACTTTTGACATCTATTTGATAGACCTTGAAATTGGCATGGGCTGCATAGGCTAAGAAGATTCTGATGGCTTCAAGTCTTGCAACAGGAGAAAATGTTTCATCAAAATCTATTCCTTCTTGCTGGCAATAGCCTTTAGCAACCAATCTAGCTTTGTTCCTTACTACTATGCCATTTTCATCCATCTTGTTTCTGAATACCCATTTGGTGTCTATTGGATTCTTTCCTTTAGGCTTGGGTACCAGCTTCCACACTTTATTCCTTTCAAATTGGTTTAGCTCCTCCTGCATAGCTAAAATCCAATCAGGATCTAACAAAGCTTCTTCTACCTTCTTTGGTTCTTCCTTTGATAGAAAGCTGTTGTATAGACATTCTTCCTCAGTTGCTCTTCTTGTTTGAACTCTAGAAGAAACATCACCAATAATCAGTTCAAAAGGGTGATCTTTTGTCCATTTCCTTGGTTGAGGTAGATTAACTCTAGATGAAGAGACCTCAATGTTATTTTAACGTGTGATTGAGTTTTGATTGCTAGAAACTCCCCCTGAGTTTGTGGATCTTTGATTTGAGAAAGGGGTACTTTCTATGGGTGATCTACCTTGATTTCCTGCTCCTTTTGATAACCCGACGAATGGTGAATCTTGAGTACCGACGGATGAGGCTGGTTGTTTACCGACGGATAACACAGATTGCCTTCCGATGGATGAAGCATTTTACAACTCGACGGATGTTGAGTTTTGTGCTTCATTGGTGGAAGATTTGTCTGCATTATCCTTAGACACTGTTTCTTGATCACTCTCATCATCACTTTCATCACTGACCATCTCAACATTGTCGAATTTGAGGCTCTCATGGTAATCTCCATCTTTCAGTCCTTCAATCTTTTTATCATCAAACACAACATGTATAGATTCCACAACAATGTTGGTTCTTAGATTGTAGACTCTATATGCTTTACCAACAGCATATCCAACAAAAATTCCTTCATCTGCTTTAGCATCAAACTTCCCATTTTGATCAGTTTGATTTCTCAGAATATAGCATTTACAGCCAAAGACATGAAGAAAATTTAGAGTTGGCTTCTTGTTCTTGAACAGTTGATAAGGAGTCATGCATTTTGCTTGATTAATCAGAGAGATGTTCTGAGTGTAGCATGCAGTGTTTACAGCTTCAGCCCAGAAATAAGTTGGTAATTTTGATTCTTCAAGCATTGTCCTTGTAGCTTCAATAAGAGATATGTTCTTTCTTTCCACTACTCCATTCTGTTGTGGAGTCCTTGCTGTTGAAAACTCATGCAAGATCCCATTTTCCTCACAAAATGCTCTCATGACATAGTTCTTGAACTCAGTTCCATTGTCACTCCTGATTCTTCTAACTTTGAAATCAGGATGATTGTTAACTTGCCTTATGTGATTGATGATGATTTCACTAGCCTCATCTTTAGACTTTAGGAAATATGTCCAAGAGAACTTTGAGAAATCATCTACAATTACTAGGCAAAATCTTTTCTTTGAAATTGACAATACATTGACTGGTCTAAACAAATCCATGTGAAGCAATTGCAGAGGTTCTTCAATTGCTGAATCAAGTTTCTCCCTGGAATGATGCTTTGATCTGCTTCCCCTTTTGGCAGGCATCACACAGTCCATCCTTTGTAAACTCCACTAGAGGAATGCCTCTTACTAGTTCTTTCTTTACCAGCTCATTCATGGTCTTGAAGTTTAAATGGGATAGCTTCTTGTGTCATAGCTAACTTTCATCTTGACTTGCTTTACTGAGAAGACAAGTTACAGATTCTACTTTAGTTGAGTTGAAGTCAGCTAGGTACACATTTCCTCTTCTCACACCAGTGAGAACCACTTTGTTATTTTGATTGTTAGTCATAACACAGGCTTCTTTATTGAAGGTTACTGAGTTGCCTTTGTCACAAAGCTGGCTGATACTCAACAGATTGTGTTTGAGACCATCCACTAAGGCAACCTCTTCAATGATGACATTGTCCTTTGAAATCAAGCCATATCTCACAGTATAACCTTTGTTGTCATCTCCAAAAGTAATACTTGGGCCAGCTCTTTCCTTAAACTCTGTGAGCAGGGTAGAATCACCAGTCATGTGTCTTGAACAGCCACTATCCAAGTACCAAAGATTCTTTCTATTTTCCTGCACACATCAAAATTAAATCAAGTTGATTTTGGTACCCAAGTTTCCTTGGGTCCTACCTTGTTAGCTTTCTTCTTCTGTTTCTTAGGTCTTAACTCATTTGACTTAGGAATTTCAGATTCTTCCTTAGTCATTTGGGTTGGGCCTTTGAAACCATTTAATGCAATAGTATTATCATGCATATTATGGCTGACAGAAAATGACATGCTTGGTGCAAACATGTTATTCCAGTAACGCATGCTAAATGGCATTTGAGGTATATTGTATGCAGCATAATATGGATTAGGTGCAAATGGCATATTAGCAAACTGTGCATTTATGTTCTATGTAGGCATGACATTGACAGGCATGGGAGGCATGGCATTCATGTTAGGAAATTGAGGCTGAACAGACATGGGAGTAGGCATGGCAGATTTGCAATTAACAGACAAATGATTTATACTACCACACTTGACACAGATTTTTCTAGGGGCATATTTATCAGGTGTGTAGTTATTGTGCTTGTTAATCCCTACTTTACCATTCCTCTTGTTTTTCTTTTTAGTATCTATTTTTACCTCTATTTTCTCAATTCTGTCACTTAACTGTTTGACAGTCATGTGACCAACGTTTGCCTTTTTCCCTTTCTTAGCTTGACTTGACTCTCCTGAAACAAAGTTCTTGGAAACAGACCCATACTTATCATTTAGCTTGATTAATTTGGCTTTGCTAATGGGTTTGCTTACAGCCGACGGATGAGGATTTTTATCATTCGACGGATAACACTTTTTATTATCCGACGGATAGTCCTCATCATTCGTCGAGTCTACATCTGTCAGCAACCCATCTACCAAAATAGGTTCTAATTTCTCTTTATTCTTTTTCCAGGCTTCATCACAAAAAGACTCCATTCCTTGAACTTTAGTGATTTGAGCATGAACATCCCTGGATGTTTTCCATGCTTTAATCACCTCTTGTTCACGCTCGAGCTGCTTCTTCAAAATTTCTTCCTTTTTCAAGGACTCAGTTAATTCTCCTTGGCAATCTTACACTCAATTTTTAGTTTCTCAAACTCAACAAACTGAGACTCAAGCACATTATTCCTCTCATTTAAAAACAAGTTATTTTCTTTGATATTAGCATTTTCTTTAGTGAGAAACTTAAGTGTAACACGCAAATGATACAATTTTGTAAACATGTCATTTATTGCATCATTTATGACAGACTCAAACCTTTTCTTACTGGAATCTGACTTTTTACACTCATTTGCAAAATGCCCTGCCAAGCCACATTTGAAACATTTGAATTTTGACTTATCCACCATGTTTCTATTTGGCTTGGATGCTCCAAAGTTCTTCTTGAACTTGAGCTTGGCAAATCTTCTTGAAAGAAATGCTAGGTGCTCATCAATGTCCTCCATGTCATCTTGGCTCAATGAATCTTCACTTTCTGCAGCTAGCCCCTTACCCTTATTCTCACAGACCTTTGAAGTTGATTCTACAGCCTCCATCTTCACTTCCTTCTCCTTTTCCAGATCAGCAACTAGTGCAATGGATCCTCCTTTCTTCTTTCCTCTCTCCATTCTTTCAACTTGCTCTATCTCAAGCTCATAGGTCTTAAGAATGCCATACAGTCTCTCCAAAGTAAACTCCTTATAATCTTGTGAGTTTCTCAATGAGACTGTCATTGGTTTCCATTCCTTTGGAAGAGATCTGAGAAATTTCAGATTGGAGTCTTTAGTCTGATAGACTCTTCCATGCAACTTAAGAGCATTTAGTAGTTTTTGGAATCTACTAAAAATGTCAGCGAGTGACTCACTTTCTTCATTGTAAAAATGCTCATATTGCTGAATCAGGAGCTGCATTTTATTTTCTCTTACTTGCTCAGTGCCATCACAAATTATCTGTATTGTGTCCCAAACTTCCTTGGCAATTTTACAGTTGATGATGTTATCAAACATATCTGCATCAACACCATTGAACAAAATGTTCATGGCCTTTTTATCTTTCCTGACTTGTTCAATGTCAGGATCAGACCATTCATGCCTTGGCTTTGGAACAGATGGCTCGTTTCCTGTTGCAGCTCTCATTGGAACATGAGGGTCTCTTTCTATGCAGTCCACATAGGCCTCATCTTGAGAAAGCATATGAAGATGCATCTTTACCTTCCAATGATGGTAATTATCTTCATCAAGAAAAGGAATCTTGACTCCAACATCTTTCTTGTTCATCTTGCTGAATTATTTTGATCTTTAAACTCTTTGTAGATTAAGAGCTTGCTCTGATACCAATTGTTAGTCCCTTAACAATATAGCAAGAATTACAGAAGGGGGGTTGAATGGAATTTTTGAACTTTTTTCTTGAAATAAAAATGTTAACTCGATTATAGATATATTTCTTTTGATTAGCACAATGCGGAATGTAAACTTAATTGAATCAAAACATGAGTAATTAAAAACAAGAGTCTTTAAAAACTTTCTAGTGGATTTAAGCAATTCCACCAGAGATATATATAATATATCGAGAGGACTCTGTGTGCAGAAATGCTCACAGCTGCTTACAAATGGAACTACTGAGAATACAGGAAATGCTAAAGATTCTGCTTACAAAGATTTCTCTATTTTTGTGTTTTTCAGCTATCTCAGTTATTTTTCTATTTGCTACTCTCTTCATTTATATAATACCAAGATTACAAAGTCAAAAAGACTGAACAAATATAAAATCTAACAGACTTAAGCTTTGCTACTTTTCGTCCTCTATTACCTAGTTAATGGGCTTCCACAGTGTGTTTGTATACATCTCGACGGCTGTGTGTCAGCTTTCACTGTTCAACTGCTGTTTGAATTCTTCATATGATCATCCGTCGACTTTCAGAACATCTGTTGATGATTTAATCGATCATCCATCGACTGCTATATTAAACATCCGTTGATAGTCATTTGATCATCCGTCGATGGCTTTGTTAATCATCCGTCAGTAGCTATTTTGACACTTGACTCTATATCACTTATGCAGAATTATAAGACATCAATTATGTACAATTAATCAACCTATTCTGCATATCTAATTAAAGTCAACATGACTTATATGCTACTACAGATTCTATACAAAGGTGCATACATAACTGTGCTACAAACTTATTATTACATAAGCTACTCACTCGATAAATAATAAGTTAATCATCCGTCGGGACTAAAATGAGTTATCCGTCGGGACTATAATTCTTATCGGTCGACTGTTACATAATTTCACTAAGTAAAATCTACTTAGATGTTTTGTTTATGAAATCATCAAGTACACAACATATGCACAACAGTTGGTGCTAATGCTGTTGCTGAAAAGTCTGGTATAGCACAGGGTGCACCCAAAGTACAAGCTTCTCCTTTGTCTAAACCTTCAGAAATTGTTAAGAGAAAACTTGTTGTAAGGCATATGTCATAGCCTATTTGTATATTCGAGGATTTAACTCAACTCAAATAAGAATGTAATAAGTAAATAGTGGATCTACCGTCAAAGAGATCTCGCAAAGTAATATCTGTCAAAGGATTCAGAAACAAGGTTCATCTACAGACTTGAGGAATTAATTCGCTGGAAGAAGTTCAAGAAATTGATCATGCCTCAGTGATATAAATCAAGATTGTGGATTTAATCAAGTGACAGAGATCTCGTCAGGGTATCAATTAATTACAAGGATTTAGTCTGAAGAAAATCAAGAGTATCAAGGTCAAGGCTTGAAGAAACGTCACGGAAGTTAGTCACTCATAAACCAGACAGTACATCGAGTGTCAACATTGAAGTGGTGGAATTGATTCATAATTGACAGTGATTTTCAGAAGATTTTCAGAAGAATGGTTGCTGCTCAAGATTAGTATTAATTCTCTATTAATTAATTAAGTCATATAATTTAATTAAGAAAATAAATTATATCTGCAAAGATTAATTTATTGATTAATTGAATTAATTGATTAATTAATTCTGAATTAATATTAAGATTTTTCAGAATTTTAATTGGATTAAAATCTGCATTAAATCAGCAAGACAATTGAAAATGAACTAGCATGACAATCAGGATTGTCATACCGATTGTCATGCCAGACCATTTTCAATAGTCTCACCGAAAGTTACACTGGGAGGAGGATTGTCTTGCTAGTTCATTTGATTGTCATACGGAAAGTCTTGCTAGCTGTTGAGATTGTCTTGCTAGTTCAAAGGATAGTCTCACCGAAAGTCCTACCAGCTATGGGATTGTCATTCCAGTTCATTCCATTCTGTTGATTGATTAAAAAGACAGAAGCAGCCATTCAACAATTTTATCTAGAACATAGAAGTCAAGAACAAAGTAGAAAAGAAAAACAAGCAGCAATATTTCATCTTTTCATCTGCAAACTTCAAGATCAAATTTCTAGTTTATAAAGTTAAATCCAAACCACTAGAAATCTTTATCTTGTTCTTGTGTAACAATCTAGCGGATCAAAATCCCTAGAACTTAATCTCAAATCGCTTTTAGCATTTGATTCTAATTATTGCAAAAATAGAAAAAGTTCATGTCGAATTTATTCTAGATTTGTAATAATTAATTTGAGATTAATTCCTTGTAATCGATACAGTTGTTGTAGCACCTTTCAAGTTTAATAATATTTTTATTTAACTTGAATTTTGTTTCAATTTTTTATTCCGCATTTAATTCGATTATTCGGTACTGTTTGTATTCAACCCCCCCTTCTACAAACACATTGGGACCTAACAATAGGTATCAGAGCCTTCTGATTAACGAACAAATCAAGATCCTAGACTTTTGTGTTTCTTTCACTCCTTGAATTTTTATTTATTCAAAAATTCATAATGACTTCACAAAAAGTTGGAACCGTTAAAATTCCACTATTTGATAAAGAAAATTATATCATGTGGAAGAAGAAGATGCTATTATTTTTACAAGTTACAAATCCCAAATATCTGAACTTGTTAAAGAAGGGTCCAAAAACTCCGATGGTTATTGAACCAGAGGTGATAGAAGATGATGTTGTGATTACCAAAGCTAGAACCTATCCAAAAGAGCCTGAAGATTTTACTCCTGCTGAAAAGGAAGAAGCCTCCTTGGATGTCAGCCTTCAAATAATATTAATTGATTCCCTTGATCCCTTGATGAACAGACATGTGATGAACTGTAAAAATTCCAAACACATGTGGGAAAGTATTGAGGTGATTAATGAAGGCACAGAGGAAGTTAGGGAGAACAAGTTGGAGATCCTAACCTCTGAGTATGAACATTTTAAATCAAATCCAGGAGAAGGAATTTCTGAAGTGTTTGAGAGGTACAATGCATTGATCAATAACCTGAACATAAATGGAAAATATTATTCAATCAGGGAGGTCAACAAAAAGTTCCTTTTAACATTGCCAACTCATCTTGAACATAGAATCACTGCCATTAGAGAAGCTAGAGATCTGAGTGAGATTTCTTTAAGTAGACTCTATGGTGTGTTGAAAACCTATGAGTTGGAGCAGATTCAGCAGAAGGAAGTCTACGGGAAAGATAGAATGGTCAGCACATCTACTGCTCTAGTAGCTGAAGATCAACAACATCAACAATCTCAACAGTCAGAAAGAATGGTACAGTCTTCCAAGGTTGAAGAAAATGTGATAGTAGCAGAATTTGATCCTCCTACTAAAAATGAATCAGGAGATGATTTTTATTCCTTGGAAGAGCTGGAGCAATTGGAAGATGAGTCAATGGCCCAAATTGTCAAGAGATTCTCCAATGTCAGATTCAAGAGAAATCCCAAGTTCAAGTACAAGTCCAACTACAACAGATTCCAGACAGGTGGATCTTCATCCTCTAACACCAGTAGTGGTGGATAAAAAACAGGGATGGTTGATCGGAGCACCATTAGATGCTATAACTGCAATGAGTTGGGACACTTTGCCACAGAATGCAGGAAGTCAAAGCAAGTAAGTCAGAACTCTTATGATTCAAATCAGAAGAGTAACTCTGAAAGGGCTTACCTGGCAAAGGGAAGAAGCTGGGATGATACTGATAGTGAAGATGAAGAAGATGAGAATCTTGCTCTTATGGCTATTGATGGAAAAACTTCATCGTCAAGAAAAGAGGTAAAATTTACTGATGCTGAAATGGTTTATCATCTAAGAGGTAACTTAGATTGTGCACGTCGTGATAATGAACTGTTAAGTTTACAGATCACAGACCTTGAGAAAGAGGTCAATGAATTAAGACTTGTGCACATTAATCAAGACAAATTAAAAGAACAAGTATCTTTTCTAGAGAATAGAGTTGACTGTTATAGAAAACTCGAAACTATTCTCAAAGACAAGATCACCGGTCTTGAGACTAAGGTTAGAGCCTACTTCAATTCTTGTTCGAAGGCTAAAGAGTTCTACAGTAAGCAAGATGTTAATAAAACATCTGGAATAGGTTATGATTACAGTGTTGCTATTGGAGAATTAGGCATAAACTCCCCTCCTCATGTCTGTGCTAAAGGGAGGGAAGTAACACATGTGCTTAAGGGTGTTGATAAACCCCTCTATAAGCCATCAATTGCTGAACCATTTGATGCGACCTCTTCTGTTATTCAAGAAGAAATACGTGCTGAAGATCTTGCTAATGAGAAGGTTGTTTCCAAGTCGAGTGTGTCGAAAGTTCCAGTCAAAGTTGTGAAAGCAACTGAGACTAACTCAGACACACATGAGTTGGATAACAAAAATGCCATGTCTACCATGCATTAATTGCCTGCTGTTAATATCTCTCATAAAGCATGTGGTGTTTCTAATTATATGTCTTGTGCTTTTAATTTGATGTATGCATATTTTAATGGTAAGCATGTTTCTAGTGATAAGACTACTCCTCGTCAGCATGTGAATAACAAGAAGCATGATAGGTCTAAGACTGCTAGTCCTTCTAAGGCTAGAAAGGAGACATTTGTGCCTAAGCCTAAACAGAAATTTGTTAAGGCTATTTACAAGGTCAAATGTTCAGTCATTGAGGATGTTGAGACCATTAAAGTTAAAAATGTTGTTTTGCCTGACAAAGGACAACTCTACAAGTATGCCGGGCCCAACCAAGTTTGGGTTCCGAAGAAGGTCTAATCCATTTGTAGTGCAGGGCATTAAACAGGTGTAACCGGTAGTGTGGATTCTTGACAGTGGATCATCAAAACATATGACCGGAGATAGAGCCCTGCTATCAAATGTGGTTGAGGAAGCTGGCCCCCTGGTTACCTTTGGAGATAACATCAAAGGTTTATCTGAGGGATATGACTGTTCGTAAGCTGGGAATGTTATCATTGTAAATTTGTATATTGTGCTAGGTTATTATCAGGAAGCAGTATCTAACATATAGCACCAGTGATGAGACTTGAGAATATTACGACATATCAGGCACCTGATGCACATTACACTTGGAATTGGACTCTAGTACGATGTGTACAAGTGTACTCCTGGTTGGTGAGTCAAAAGAGGAAGTCAATGCACCTCAGTTCATGGACTTTGCTGTTGCAGATCTATTGGACTATGCAATCTCTTCTTCACAATCTCATTTCAGGTTGGTATGAACTAGTGTACTGCTCAAGCAATCGTCATATTTATAACTCTCTAATCACTAGGCACAATCATATTGTTTAATATGTGCAGTGAGTTTTAGGAGTAAATCAAACTTCTTTCTACATTAGTGATTTCTTATTTCATGTAAAATCCTTTGAAATCACTATTGTACATCATCTCTCTCAAAAGATTAAATGTATAATTTTCATTCATTATAGATCTTAAGTACCTTTTATCTCTCTATTTGCCATATGTTCTGTGATACAGGTTCAGTCTCCAATGACTCTCTTTCATTGACAGTCATGAGGTTGAAAACCCACAACATCTATCCCAGACTGTAAAGACAAACACAGAAACAGAACCAACCAACACTCTCTTAGTACTAAATGTAGTATGAATGAGCGTGAGGGAGATAGTGCCTTAGTGCACCACATAAGGAAGGTTCTGAAGTCAACCCAGTAGCTCTGTCTCCTACATAGATGAGTAGTATTTAAACCGAGACAACTGCTAGCCCCCATACATCTTCTCAAAAAGATGTAATGACTGAAAAGGCACAAAAACAGTTACTAAATTCATTCTCTCAACGGGGTGTGTCTATTAAATTTTGCCTGTCGGCCAAGGCATCCGATGTAGTGTCACCACTTCAAACATAAACAATTCTTGATGCACAAGGAAAGGTTACACACACAAAGGATGAGTTGACGGAAATAAGAGTTTCGACCATCTTAAGGTCAGATTCGATTGTTCAAGGTTCGTTAATGGACCAATTGCCTTTACAGGTGTTAGGAGAGGATACTGATCCAAAAGCCATATGTCAGTGGTCAGTATCTACCTCCCCAGGCTTAAATCCCCTGGATGCATCTACGGATAGTGGATCTGACATAGGTGCAGATCGTCAACTTATTGACAATGATTCAGATATTACCTGATGAGTCACAAGGAAATGTCTTCATAGACATTAGAAGAGAACTTTGATCTTTATGCTAAATTCATTGGATCATTGTTTACCTTCCCAGAATTCAAATCTGGAACCCTAAAAGGGAAACTAGCAACTTCTAAATTATGACTCAGATTCATCTGACGAGTTTAACAAGGATGGGGATTTGTGAACTCCCATTGCACCACCTGTGACCTCCTTAAGGATGGCTAAGGTGATTTTCCTTGCAGGTACAGCTGATTTTTTGGAGCTATGAGTGGAGTGATACACTTGTGAGAATGAGTGTAAACACGAGTGGAGGGAAGGGTGAAACACATGTGAGGTACACTAAACAGAATCACACACTCACAATGAGGAAGAAAGAGAAACACTTGTTATTTCTTTTCCAACCAAGTGAAATATGAGAACTCCTTCAGACGACGGCATACATTCCTTCTCTAAGGGGGAGATAAAAGCTTAAGTAATAGTTTGGAGGATTCCTCAACTAAGGGGGAAAAATAGCAGGGAGTAAGAAAAAGATCCTACATATGTACACTACACCACATCATTGTTGTTTGTAACTACGGATCCTATTGTATGGGAGAGGTGGTAAACACAAGGTGATTTTCTAGTAAGGGAAGAAGCTGTTTTCAAAAGGGGAGTACCATTGGTTTTTATCTGCGGATCCTATTGTACGGGAGAGGTGGTAAACGAAGGTGATCTTCTTTAATCAGTTGATTCACATAGGGGGAGAAGCAAGACAGATATGCGCTTCTCAACAGGAAATGTGGTTGTACAGAAGAAGATGAAACTACTTGAAGATATGTTCAGTCTAGAGGAACATTTACTTGGAATCTGGAAAAGGTTAAATATCATCCAGAACTTTTCTGCTATTTACTTTGTATTTTTCTTTATATCTTTTTCTTATTTGTTAGTTGAGTTATCCTCTAGGTATTTGTGTGTTATTGTCTAACAAACAAATAGGGGGAGATTGTAAGGCATATGTCATAGCCTATTTGTATATTCGAGGATTTAACTCAACTCAAATAAGAATGTAATAAGTAAATAGTGGATCTACCGTCAAAGAGATCTCGCAAAGTAATATCTGTCAAAGGATTCAGAAACAAGGTTCATCTACAGACTTGAGGAATTAATTCACTGGAAGAAGTTCAAGAAATTGATCATGCCTCAGTGATATAAATCAAGATTGTGGATTTAATCAAGTGACATAGATCTCGTCAGGGTATCAATTAATTACAAGGATTTAGTCTGAAGAAAATCAAGAGTATCAAGGTCAAGGCTTGAAGAAACGTCACGGAAGTTAGTCACTCATGAACCAGACAGTACATCGAGTGTCAACATTGAAGTGGTGGAATTGATTCATAATTGACAGTGATTTTCAGAAGATTTTCAGAAGAATGGTTGCTGCTCAAGATTAGTATTAATTCTCTATTAATTAATTAAGTCATATAATTTAATTAAGAAAATAAATTATATCTACAAAGATTAATTTATTGATTAATTGAATTAATTGATTAATTAATTCTGAATTAATATTAAGGTTTTTCAGAATTTTAATTGGATTAAAATATGCATTAAATCAGCAAGACAATTGAAAATGAACTAGCATGACAATCAGGATTTTCATACCGATTGTCATGCCAGGCCATTTTCAATAGTCTCATCGAAAGTTACACTGGGAGGAGGATTGTCTTGCTAGTTCATTTGATTGTCATACCAAAAGTCTTGCTAGCAGTTGAGATTGTCTTGCTAGTTCAAAGGATAGTCTCACCGAAAGTCCTACGAGCTTTAGGATTGTCATTCCAGTTCATTCCATTCTGTTGATTGATTAAAAAGACAGAAGCAGCCATTCAACAATTTTATCCAGAACACAGAAGTCAAGAACAAAGCAGAAAAGAAAAACAAGCAGCAATATTTCATCTTTTCATCTGCAAACTTCAAGATCAAATTTCTAGTTTATAAAGTTAAATCCAAACCACTAGAAATCTTTATCTTGTTCTTGTGTAACAATCTAGCGGATCAAAATCTCTAGAACTTAATCTCAAATCGCTTTTAACATTTGATTCTAATTATTTCAAAAATAGAAAAAGTTCATGTCGAATTTATTCTAGATTTGTAATAATTAATTTGAGATTAATTCTTTGTAATCGATACAGTTGTTGTAACACCTTTCAAGTTTAATAATATTTTTATTTAACTTGAATTTTGTTTCAATTTTTTATTCCGCATTTAATTCGATTATTCGGTACTGTTTGTATTCAACCCCTCCTTCTACAAACACATTGGGACCTAACACTTGTACTAGCCGAGTCAGAATCAGATGATGAGGACACTACTACCTTATCATCCAAGTTCAAGAAGTTAAATCATGATTCTACTCAGGTTCCAATTGTACTACCAATTGAAAAGGGCATGGTAAACATTGATACTGTAAATACTGATGATCAAAGCCCTAGACCAAGGAAAAGGAAGTTGGTCAAAACTTATTTTTCTCAACAAAAGCTGAAACTGAAACAAGAAATAGCTGAGGAGGGACATGATGCATATACTTCACCTCAAAAGCCAAGAAGTCATAAGGCTGATACAACTACTAATGCACATGCTGATTCTCCAAGGAATCTAACGAGAAGAGTGAGAGAAGTCACCCATGAGCAAGTTGAGAGGATAGCAAAAAGGTTGCAAAAACAAGGAAATTTTAATGGATCAAGCACACAAGAACCTGCATTTTAAAGGGATGCAGAAACTACTACAATAACTGATCCAATCCCACAAGAACCTATACCTCAAAATGGTGTAGCATACTTTGAAGACATATCACCTCTTGCTACCAAGTCAGTCCAAGAATTGCATGATGCAGCCACAGCCAAAATCACAGATGAGGTCTCCAAGGTCAAAACTTTTTGCATGACTATTGAGTCTCATTCTTCTAAGAAGACATCTGGGTTGCAGCTTAGTCCAGCACAGAAGTCAGATTCTGATTCTGAGGAGACGAGTACACAAGAACCTGGATTTTAAAGTAATCTAGAAGCTCCTACATCTCCAGTCACACAAGAACCACTACCTCAAAGTGGTAGTATAGGCTTGACTCCTAATGCAGTTATCTTAGCACTGGACACTGAAGGAAGGATACATCCTACTCCAAAATCAGCTGAAGTACTTTCAGTCCCACCTTTCGATGTTATTCTAGAAGTTGATCTTTCAGAAACACAAGGTATAAATACTGAATTTTCTTTATCAGCAATTAATTTAAATACTGATAGTATATTGTCAACATTTACTTCACACTTAAATCCTGATGGTATGATCATGTCTAGTCCTTTACAAAAGGGTACCCCTAGTCATCTGATCACATACATCTTTTCTCAGTCATCTCTTATTTCTGTAGGACAAAATATTATGAGCCTTTCATGTGAGAATGAGAGAAAATATTTAGAAAAAAATAGAATTACAGAGAGGTTGGATCCTTACCTAGCAAAAGGAGAGGTAGATGAGAGTCATGATTTAGTAAATCCTTGTAAGGAAACTTTGACTCTTAAAAGTCATGAGATGAGTGGAGTAAGAATTAGTGAGACTACTTTAAAATAATATAGGGATTTAAGTGGTTCTTTGATTAATTTTGCAGGTGCTCAGAATCCTAAAGAAAGAGTTGTTGATCCACATCTTGGAGACCTAAACTGCTCCAATTCCTGATTTACTCTTACATGCTGATACTGAAGATGAAGTAGCTCAGCTAGTCAGGGAACCAGTTGATGATGATGAATCTGTTCATGGAAGTGAGCCTCATGATGAAGATGATATTGATGTATCAAACATTAATGCGCAATTAGATCCTGATGAAGATCTTGATGAAATCGTCTTTCTTGAAGGCATGTCAGAAAGGGAAAAGAAGCTGAGGATAGATGAGATGGACAAAGAAAATACCAAGAAGTTTTTGGATGAGGAGTGGGTATCTAAGTGGAAGGATCCTAATTATCTTATCATTGTCAATCATGCTTCTCAATATTTGGAGACAGCTGAGAGGCAGCTCACAAATCCTGATATGCTCACTCATTTAAAGGCTTCTAATTTAATGATTAAATCCATTCATTCCACTCATGCTAAAGTTGAAAAATAGATTGAGACTCTCAAGGATGCATTTCATGAAGTCAAATTCAAATCTGAACTTGAGGTACAAAAATAATTGAAGCCTATCCTTTCCAAACAAGACAGAATTGAACCCAATCAGGCTAAGTTGGAAGCTACTAAACAAAAGATGTATGGGAAATTGGATGATGTACAACAGTCCATCGAGCTGGTTGTTTCTCTTTTACTTGGTGATGATGCCAAAAAGGGGCAGAAAATTTCCAAATCTAAATGCAAATAGCTCCAGCTAAAAAATGATGACAAGGATGATGATGTAGATGGAGGAAGTAAAGGAGGAAGAAACACATTTGGGAAGAAAGGTGGAGATCTAGTTGGCACTAGTAGTACTTCTAAAACCACTAGCCAATCTAGGAAAGGTAGAGAGAGAGGTAAAATTGGGAAACAACAAATTATTTTAAAAGAACTGGTTGAAATTACAAAGCAAACACTGATAGTCACAAATACTGATGAAGACCAAGGTATACTGGAGACAGAAGCTGGAGTTGTGGCAAGTCAGTTTTTATAAACACTGAAGGTTAAAGGAAAAAAGGCAACTCTATTCTATAAGGATCCCAAAATACAAGCTTATGATTCTGAGGTGAGTAGAAGGATTTTTGAAAGGGAAAATCCATGAGTTGATCTTGAACAACTGAGGCTGATGGAAGAGGAATTCAAATCTTTGAGACCAGTAACCACTAATATTGTCTCACCATATGAAGATATTCCCAAAAAAAGATCAGCTAAAGGTGTAGTTATCAAAGAAATCAGCCAAACTGAAGCTCAAAGACCTGTTCTAAGGTCTTAAGCTATATTAAATGTTGATAGGAGCTATAAGGGAAAGGAGAAAGTTGGTGAAAAGTTAAAGTCCAAGCCTAAGCCAAAGTCCAAAAAGAAATCAGCATCTACTAAAACTCAAATATTGATAGATCTAGTCTATTCAGTAATTCAAGCTCATGATGATGCTGATGAAGGGAAGATAATTGAAGAGGAAGCCAATCAGGCTCACAAGAAAAGAAAGGTGATTCCTGGATCTGATTGGGCTGAGAAGTTACAAATCATTCTAACCACTAACACTGCTCAAGTTGGAGAAACAAATACTGATATTCAACCAGTCATAACTACTGATATTACTCATGTTGTTGACAGTACAGTTCAAGAAATAAAAGTTGATCATTCTATTTCTGAAAGAGACTTAAACTCTGATGCAGAAGACTCAAACTCTGATAAACCGAAATTGACTTCTAAAGAGAAGAAAAAGCTACTATGGGGAAGCAAGACACCTGGACCAAAACGGGATTCTTCTGAAACCATTAAAAAGATCTATAGTGGTAATTCACAATCAAGAATGGCTGGTAGAAGAGGTAGCTTGGGACTTCCAAATGCTAACAATTACACTGGTAATGCTTTAATTCTCAGAGAGCCTAGGAATCTGACAGGAGTGGGAGAAAATGTGAAGCTTGAAGACTTATAGAAGATTTTTTCAGTTTAAATAGTGCTTGATTTGTATGACACAAATAAGCCAAAGGAAAAGATGTTGTATTTTCTTAAATCTGGAAAAAGGTTGAAGATATCTCAAGAACAAGTGAGAGACAAACCATGGAAATAGTTGGAGTGTGTCGCAACTTTATTGAAGGTAATATTTTTTAGTATTTCTTGAGTAATTTTTTTCAAGAACATTCAAATATATCTCCATTCTCTGTTTGATATCCTTGAGTTCTTCTAGAGATTCATCATTTTGATAGATATTAGATTCGAGGTCATATAGACTTGATTATTCAAGTGACTGATCATCCAGTTCCAAGGAACCAACCTTCTTTACATTTGGATTGAAAGTAAGAACATTTATACCAATGGATGTAGTCACTCTGGCTCCTCCAATAGGCATACCAACAGTGTTTTCAGAATCATCAATGTATTTTGGAGTGTATTTTGAAGACTGAAGTTAAAGTCTGAAACACTGACTATAAGATTGTATATTTGTTAGTATTTCTGTATTTAGATAATTTTGACATCATCAATTAGGAATTTGTACAAATATACATAATACAAAAGTTGGGGGAGATTGTTAGAAAAAATTGATGATATTAGTGTTTAACTATCAGAGTTTGTCAGAGTTTGACAAAGATGACGTCATCATCATTTATCATCAGTATTTGCTGATCAGCTTTTGTCATCGGTATTTAATCACATCAGTATTTGTCAAGCTGGAAATCAGGAGATATCAAAGGAGGAAAGATTTGCAGAGATATGTCGGCGTGGGACTTTACTTATTTGTACAATCAATAGATGGATATATATTAGGATTCCTTCATCTATTGTAACAAATATTCTAAATTGATTGTGTAGTTGTGCAGTATATAAGCACATGTCCTCCCTAATGATAGCTGGTGGATGCTTCATTTTCATTTCTAATATCAGATACACTTGGTTAATCTTGAGATATATCATATCCATAGCTTGCTATGTTCTTAAAATTTTAAAAAATGGTATCTAAAGATTGTTAGAGCAATATGCAGATTTGGAAGATGAGCAAGCTAGAGATGTCAAAGGTTAAACATTCATTCATAAAGGAGACAGTACACAATGCACCTTACATATAGGTGTGAAGAGACAACTAGGGAATCAAAATAACAAACTATCAGACCAAAAGACAAACAAGTCCTCACACCAACTAATACATGACTAGCTAGTAGCAGGGTACAAACGACTATTTATTTCTAGTGGTCCTGTAACAGAAACAATAGGACACAGTAGGAAACAAACAGCATGCAAGGTGATAAGGTGGCCTGTTTTCATTACTCCCCTTCAAGCTGAGCTGGAGGTGCAGAGAGAGCTCCAAGCTTGTCCAAAAGACTGTAATGTTGTTTAACTGAGAGAGGTTTTGTCAATATGTCAGCCACCTGCAGTCCAGATGGCACATGAGATGTCATAATTTCACCAGATTTGATTTTGTCTCGAATGAGTGGCAGTCCACTTCGATGTGCTTCGTTCGAGCATGCATCACGGGGTTCGCAGCAATTGATAAAGCAGCAAGATTGTCACACTTTAGCATAGCTGATGGCAAGGATGATAAGCCCATGTCCTTTAGCAAGGCTGTTAGCCAAGTTATTTCACACGCTGTCAAGGCCATGGATCTGTATTCCGCCTCTGCGGTGGATCTAGCAACTACAGGTTGTTTCTTTATTTGCCAACTCACAGGGGAATCACCCAACAGAAGATAAAATCCAGATATTGATCGTCGTGTCACAGGACAATTTGCCCAATCGCTGTCCGAGTACGCCTGAATGCAAGGATTAGAATCAGAGGTCAGGAGAATGCCTTGAGAGGGGTTGCCAACAAGATATCGGAGCAGTTTCTTTGCTGCTTGGAGATGGGCATCTGTGGGTTGGTGCATGAATTGACTCAATGTGTGCACAGAGAATGTAATGTCTGGTCGAGTCACGGTCAAATATAGTTCGAGTGGTGAATCTCCCAATGACAAAACAGTTTTTTTGCTTCTCTGCTAAGATGACTGCTAACATTGATCCTGTCAGCTTCAAACAAGCACTGCAACATGCTCATTGGGTAGAGGCCATGAACAAAGAACTGACCGCCTTGGAGAAAAATAATACGTGGAATATAACAAAACTCCCACCAGGAAAGAAGGCCATTGGATGCAAATGGCTCTTCAAAACTAAGTATAATCCTGATGGAACAGTTGAAAGATACAAAGCAAGGCTCGTTGTGCTGGGTTGTAAGCAAGTGTATGACATCGATTATGCTGAAACCTTTGCCCCAGTAGCTAAGCTGACAACTGTTCGAACTCTTCTTGCTGTGGCAGCAATACAAGGATGGTCAGCTATACAGATGGATGTATCCAACGCGTTTTTAAATGGTGAATTGCACGAGGAGGTATACATGAAATTTCCACCAGGGTATGCAGGAATTGGTTCGCGAATTGCTAGTGTGACTGGCTCTGATGGTGGTGTGTCGTCTGAAGAATGGGTTTGCAAATTATTAAAGTCTCTATACGGGCTCAAACAAGCACCTAGGCTGTGGTTCAGCAAATTATCAGAGACACTTCTCATGATTGGATATGTGCAATCGAAAACCGATTATAGCCTGTTCACAAAAACATCAGAGGAACACATCATGTTGGTGCTAGTGTATGTGGACGATCTACTTATATCTGGAAGCTCTGATACCATAAAGATTATTAGAGCAATATGCAGATTTGGAAGATGAACAAGTTAGAGATGTCAAAGGTTAAACATTCATTCATAAAGGAGACAGTACACAATGCACCTTACATATAGGTGTGAAGAGACAACTAGGGAATCAAAATAACAAACTATCAGACCAAAAGACAAACAAGTCCTCACACCAACTAATACATGACTAGCTAGTAGCAGGGTACAAACGACTATTTATTTTTAGTGGTCCTGTAACAGAAACAATAGGACACAGTAGGAAACAAACAGCATGCAAGGTGATAAAGTGGTCTGTTTCCATTAGTATCCAAGCTTTAAGAGAGCTTTAGCACGAACAATATTTTGAATAATATTGAACCAGTAAATATATTCATGGTGTCTGTTGTGCAGTGATATATGAAATCAGAGTATGTCTGCGGTGAAGAATGTCAAAGTATATAGTGAAACGACAGTTGATGAGAAGTTACAAAGGGGTGCCTCACTAGTGGTCTTATAAGTGTTACCTTATTAGTGAGGAGCATGACTTTCTCCATCTCTTCGCCTACTGCAATACGGGACTCACCAAGTCCTATCATAGCACATTCAGAAACAAACAAATTCTCGCCGCTGCCTAATTCTGCAAGAGATTGTAATACCGTAACCGTATTCTCCCCGATTCACCGAGCAGTGGCTTTGAGGCTTGAACAACTAGACCAAAGCAACAGTTTAGCTATGTCATGTTGACATTAACTTGAGCAATTTTAAACTTTAATAGAGTTTCATCCTCCTACATATCCTCACTATAACTAGTAATGTTAGTCATAATTAGTAGTTTCTCGAACATAACTCTTAAACTAAGAAATAGTTCGAATTTAAGAGTTTTCATTTTGAAAGAAATTAGACCACGTGATATTTTAATATGATTTTTTTTTCATATTTTTTATTTAATCTGAATTAATTTTTATAAAATAATTTTATTTACTAAACTTTAAATTCTTTTTTAAAATATTTGCGATCGATTCAAAAGTTTTTTATAAAATAATTTTATTTAATAAAATCTAAAGTCTTTTTTATAATATTTTTAAGATCAACCCAAACATCCAAATAGTTTATGTAAATCAATATTTTTAAAAAAATTACAAAAGTAAATAAGTATCTCATGCTTGGCACCGGTTATAAACTAGTATAATTAAATCCCGATTGAAACGGATATAACAAAAGTACCAAATTATGGTACTCACTTGATAATTATATAACTATTTATAAAATTTTATATTATTAAATCTATGTAGACACAAATTGACTTCTATTTTCCGTATACTTTGTATTCAATTAGTTATTGTCTCTCTAACATCGATTTATTTTTAAATTTGGATACATTTTTTAAAAAATTAATTAAGTAATATAAAATTTTATTGATATTCATTTACTTTTAAACTGAAAATCATTAGTTTAAAGATTGTATTTGTTAGTATCCATCACAAAGTTAATTTACTTTTAAATTATTTTTTTTAACAGCAACGAATTTATAAATTGTATTTAGAATTAATTAAATAATATTAATTTAAGTAAAATAATATATGTTTATTTTTAATTTGAATTTTTTAACAATATTTAAGGAATATTAAATTATCAAGAATAACAGAGATCTTTGGTTCATATGGCAATTATACAATTTGTTTCACAAAAAAATTCTATTATTAACAACATTTGAGTCTCTCTGAGTCTCTCTCTATATATATTTCCTATTCTTTTTAATTAATAGTACTTAAATATATTTATAGGGTATCAATCCATGAAATACTCACTTATATAGATTTTGGTAGAGAATCCCATTTAAAAAATATAAAATACATAATTTATTTCATTTTTCATCAAATATAATTACAAATTTTGATTACCAAAGTAAAAATAAAGTTGCACGTTTTTTATTTAAAAAATCATTAAAAATTGATGAAATAGCCTAAACTGGTTATGTTGTAAAATTACGGTAGAAGCACCCTTATCCAAAATTATTCAAGAGTAGAATCAAATTTAAAATCAATTTTATTTTTAAAATTTTAATTGTTAATCTTTTTATTATATTCAAATATAATTATTATTCTATATTAACATCGAATTTTATATTTTTTAAATTAAAATTTTAAAGTTTGTGATGAGATTTTATAATAAAATTAATGTTCGACGTAAGAGAGTTCTCTCTTGAACATTGGCCTATATATATCATTTTCTTTTTAATTAATAACACTTATAGTTTGTTGTATGTGTAGGCCGAGTGAATTGTACTTGGGCCAACATAATTCTTGTAATATAATTACATCTATCATCTTTATTCTAAGCATTCATTTCCACTGAAGAGTTAGGATATACTAACCTATGTCCTCGTAAATGTATGTACCTTGTTTGTAGGATGTATTGTACATATTTGTACACTAGTATTTGTTTGTACTATAAACATAGTCAAAATTATTTTAAAACACATACACGATAAAATGGGATGATCGTATTATCATACCAAGAAGGGATCCAATAAATTTTATATATTAAGATGATAGGGCACATATTAGTACTAATTATATCTTTGTATGTGTGGGCTGAGAGGATTGAGCAGTACGATGTATGCACATTATTTGTACACTTTATGTGTATTTTTTGTACTATTAAGCGTAGACAAATTTGTATTAAAACACATGCACGATAGAGTGAGATGGTTTCATTATCATACCAAGAAGGGCCAAGTAAATTTTCTATATTAAGATGATAGGGCACATATTAGGATTGCTTATTATTATATGTAGTTTATTTGTAACTAGTGAAAATTATATAGTCAGCAAGCATAAAGAAAGGCTAGTAGATACCTATGTTCTTTATAACGACTCGTGTAATCTTTTTGAATTATGTAATTATAGAAATTATTAAATAAATAAAATATGTGTGTTGATTTTGACCGCTATGTGTTGTTTGATTATTATCCATATGTGATTTCTAGTGTACCGGGTTGTCCGCTCGATTAATTATGGGATCATATTGAATTGTTTTCACTTTCAAAAAGTGGATTTAGTGCAAATTTATTTGCATAAATATTGGGAATATTTCTAAAATTGTTTATATGATTTTATAATTACAATAATTATTCTTAGGATTTTATAAAATCGAGAAATCAATATTTCATTAATTATTTATCTTTAAATAATTTTCTGAGTATGTTTAATGGTAAAATCCATATTTAATTCTAAAATTCTCCAAAAATTATGAAACTCATATTTATTTAAGTTTGGAATATTCCGAGAATTTTAAAATTATTTTGAAAATTTTCGGGATTAAATTCACGCGCTCGTTGTTTCGTTGATGGTTAAAAAGCGGGTATAAAGTGCACTTCAAAAATTGTTCAAACATTTGGAAAATTTTATTTTTATAAACTTGAGGATATTTGTAATATTTTAAAACTATTTTCGTAATTTTCTGAATTTGTTTTAAGTGCAGCTCGGTTTGTTAATTGTGAAATACAGGTATAAGTTGCGTCTCAAAAATACTTTTAAAATTATGGAAATTTTATTTTTAATAACTTTGAATTATTTGTGATATTTTAGAATCAATTTGGAATTTTTGAGATTATTTTATTCATGTGATGGTTCGTTAAATTTGTAAAAATAGGATAAAATGGGGCTGTGAGGACAGGAAAAACGGACACGTGACAGTCTAGGAGTGGGCTGCGTTTTTGGTTGTTACACGTGTTAGTTAAAAGGAAAAAGAAATAATAATAAAAATAAAAATCAATCAACCCATCCCTGTTTATTCAGCAACATCAATCTCTCTACATCTCTCGACTCTCTCAATCTCCTTCAATCTCTCCCTCTCGGTTATTCATCTAATCTTCATGTCCTCCTCTATTTTCTTTCTTTCAATCATCTTTCCCCTTTTCCCATTCCTGTTCGTGGTGATCTTCGTCGCCGGACTCTTGTTTCCCGGCTGACATCGCCGCTTTTCCGGCCATTGCTGTTCCTACCATTTCCGTTTTATATATATGTATATCCTGTATATCTATATGTGTTTAAGTGTGTGTTTTGTGTGTATATACATGTACGAGCGTGGCTGTGTGTGTGCAAGCATCTGCTTGTGCCGCGCGTTGATGTGGGTCGTTCAGTTTCCGGCCATCCCTGTGATTCCGATGTTTGTGTAATTGTGTTCTGTTCGGTGTTGAGCGCGTGTATCCTGTTTTTTTTTGTTGACTGATTTTAATTCAATTGTTAATTACTTTATTTCTGTAGGAAAAATAATTGAGGAATATTTGTGAAATAAAATCTTTCTATGTAGAATTTTATTAATCGGCGCAATTTGTTTGGAAACTCGTATTAAATCGGGCACCAATAAATTGTACCGCCGTCGACGATGAACCTTGGCGAGTCGATGGTGGACCGTGATGATTGATATCTGAGTCCTAATATTTTTAATAAATAAAATTCGGGTTGTGTTTTATTCTGGATCAAATTAATTAATTAGTAAATGTTGAAGCGAGATGGTTGAGTTAGTTGTGATTATTAAATTGTATCAGTGATTGGGAATTTTAGAATGGGGTGGTGAATTATTGTAGTTTTGTTGTTGTGAACTTTGTGGTTTGACGTCGATTGATGTTTCGACGGGTAGTCCGATAAACAAAGAAGACGCTGCCCGATTTTCGGAAAATCGAACTACGAAAATATGGGAACGTACCCGAGGATTATCGGGACGTCGAGCGAGTATAAGTATATACATAAACATAAGTTTTATATAAAACCTGAATTGTACATTATAGTGGAACGTTTTGCCAAAACCAATAACCCTAATTTCATACGATAACAGGTATACGTATTTTCTGAAAACGAACACCGAATCGATTTTCGAGAATATGAGCCCTAACTGATGCCTGTATTGCAATACTATATGTGTTATGAGTCAGATTTAAATATCGTTGGATAAGAATTAGTATAGAGGATATGTCAAGAATACCTAGACATCTGACGTAGGGTATTTCGACCCTGTAGGTTATAGTCGGGAACTTGAAAGTGGACGATGAACTAAAGTAAACATAGTGGTCAGTTGACGAGCTCAGTAGAATTTCAACAGAAAGACCTGAGTGTCGAAGTCGAATCCAATGGGAACTAGTGGTTGGACGTAAAAGCCTAAGCGGCAGAGTTGGTCCAGAATTGATCAGTAATAGTTATAAAGCCTTATAAGGCAAGTATTTCTGAACTTTGCTTCAAGATATATATTATCAATGTTTTCGAACTGTTTCATAACATGTCGCTATTATTCAAAATAACCTTTGTTTACATTGCAAGTGCATTAACTATTTACCCTTGAATCCCTGATTTTTCTTGATCTTGAGCCGTAAGCCTTGTTCTTTGTAAACCTTCCTTTGTTGATCCTCAGACACCAAACCACACAAATATGATACTATTTCCCAAATGTTTAACTACCAAACACCAAACACCAGAAGAAAATGGTTTGAAAACACATAAACTTTTATACCCCAATCATTCTTAGTAACATCAAAGAACCATATCCTGAAAAAATCATTTCTGGTTTGATACCTGACCCTTGTACAAACTGAAAACCGTTTCTTATACATACCCTGATATACCCTTGAGATATCCATGAGTTTTCTTATGTTTTATGCAAATGTTTAACCATCATCAATTATGATCTTGTTTTATTGAATCATATTGTTATCATATTGAACTGCTTTAGGATTGGATAGTTTTTATATATGTGGACCAGATTCGTGGCCAGACCATACCAATGGTCAAGTTAGGCCAATGTGTGCCTTGGATCCAGTAATTAGAGCAGTGTTGTGTGCTTGCTCGGGGTTAGTGCGTGACTGATCAGCAGCCTAATCCTGGTTTTTAAAACTTAAAAATGAATATCCAATTCTAATGATGAGTTAAAAAGCAATTTGATTCCTTTGAATCATTTCAATTGATCATTGTTTAACCTCAGTTATCACTATTATGACTTGCTGAGCTAGTTAGCTCACCCTTGCGAATCTTTTATATATTTTACAGTTGAAAAGAATGTGGATGATAGTGAAGTTCCTCAGTCCAAAGTGCGGGCTAAGTTTCTAGGGAGTTGAATCAAGCTAGCAGAAGCTTCATGCGGTATAAAGATAGTCATATTGTAAGAATGATTTTATTATCAATTGTAAGTTAAATTAGTTGGGATTTGGTACGTTGTAATAAAAGTTAAGGTTGTGGCTTGTTTTCATACTTTAACCTGTTGCGATCCGTGGTTTTGTGAAGCAGGGTCATTATAAATAATATTTCTTATACAGGTTTATATATTGTGTTTGTTTTGTGGACCCCAAACTTCTGACCCGGGTTTGGAGGGCGCCACATTCTTGACTTGTGTTCACTTGCCCTTACACTTGCCTATAATGTTACTCAACATGTGTTCAAGCCGAAATAAAAGAAACTCGTGCAAAGGGTGACAAATGGAGTCATCTACAAAAAAGTGAGAGCTTGTCAATATATTCCACCTGATTAGGAAGTTGAGTTATTCGATACAAATCTTGGAAAGATGTTAATTCTTGAGGTAGATTAGTGTATATTCAGGATCTTCATTTAGCATTTAGTGCACGTATAAATTTTATGTTATTGCTATAATTATTTCTTTAATTCTATGTGTTCCAAAGGTTATTAATATATAATTTAGTCCTTGAAATATGTTATTGAAATAAAATTACTAACCACATTACTTTCTTTCAAATATGAATAAAATGATATTTAGAGTATAATAGAAATATCACTTGTTAAGTCAAAAGTGTTTTTTTTGGAGTGTTGCAATAAAAGCGTTGCAATAGTTTGCTTATCTACAACAGAAATTCAACAGTCGTTGCATTACACTTTAACTGTTGTTGCTTATTAATGATGGCGTTGTAACATTGTGACAATAACTTATATGGTATTGCATTAGCCATTTGTCAAAATCATATGGTGTGATGTAATATATGGGTCCCACATATTGGACCCGTATTTGTTAACATGGCATGCCACATAACAGTTAGGTCCACATGTGGGCCCCACATATACTGAAGTCGCATGCCACATCCAGTGACCCTACAAGTGTGTCCACTTTGCTGAAATGGCATGCCTTGTGGTAGGTGGGCCTATAGTGGGCTCCTGATAGGTGACGTGTCATGCTACGTAGAAGGTGCCCCTACATGCATGGCCCTCACTTTACTGACATGGCATGCAATATGGCACGTGGACCTGTAAGTGAGTCACGTTTTTTTGTTCGTGATATGTTTGATAATGAGAGAGAACGTGAATAACGTGTAAATTTTCTTTAAATGGTGAAAAACTAGACAATAAAATTACAATTGCTTTATCAACTATATTACGTTGAAACAACGAATTGACAAAGGTTTTTCACCAAGTTCAAGATAGATTTAAAGATGCAAATTTAGTCTTAGTAAAATTAAGTTTGCTGGCAAATCAATTAACGGATAGCCAAAATAGTAATAATCCTCGAAACACGCACAAGTTTGCAACACTAATTGGTGAGGACCATTTGTCAAAGGTGGCGGTTTATACTGAATATCAGTACTTAATCCATATTTCACGATCTTACAATATCCATTAATATTCGCACATGAGGAATATGGGTATAACGTATAGTAGTGGAATCATACATCGTGGTGTATGTACTGCTTCAAAATTTTTGGTTTCACCCCTTTTTATTCCTCTATAACTTTAATAAATGTATGTTTTTTATTTTTTTTATTCCTTTGCAACTCATAGTTCTGTATAAATGTATTATTTTTAACCATTTTTTACCATATTTTGGTTTCACCCTTTTTTAAATCCCGTTCTCACTCTAAATGTATTATTTTTATTATTTTTAATACTATATGAATCATTTTTACCCTATTTTTGACTCTTATATGTCTTATATTTATAATATTTTTATAGTTTGGAATTATATCTTACTTATTTCATTTACATTATAACTCTATAACATTTATTAATAACCGAACCCTCGTTTTAGTGCTATTTTGATTTCACCACTTTTTGATTTAATCAATTTTTCGCACATGTTAAAAAATTCAATTCTCTGCAAATACTAATTTAAATTTTTTATGTGAGGTCTGTGCATAGCACGGGCTATCAACCAGTATTAGAGAATAAAGTTCACATTCAAGGGCATTTTATGTTCAAAGTAGTAGCAATGGTATTTTTTGTAATATTTAATATGTATAATCTTCTATAATTAAAATAACATCCTCATGTATTTATATTTAAATTCTTTAGTCTCATTTATGTGAGTAATCTCATAAAAATAGTTTATGTGTAAGCTGATTTTGGTTATGGTTACACAACGATGGTAGTCTTAATATTGATGTTTTTGTTTTTCGTGTCTACTGCTTTTAAGAGATGGTATAAAATTTAAATGGTTATATATGTTTAAATTAAATACAGAATTAGATGCGGGTAGTCTAATGACTAAGAGATCATTTTTAACAGAACTCAACGGTTTTATTAATTAATTATATAACAAAATACAACAATGATTGTTAAAACATATCTTACATTCACAAAACTTATCATGATTATTTAAACTAGGGGCGACTAAGAGATCATTTAAAGTAACTAAAAAGTTTTATTTTTGAATAATAAGCTCGGTCTAAACTAGGGGTTTATAATCATTATTATCCTCATATGTATCTCACATTAAGGGGGTGTTTGGTTGGGGGTAATCAGAAAGGAAAACGGAAACACATGACGTAATTCCATTTGGGATAAGGGGTATGAGTTATCATATTTAATTTTATTACTTTATACTTTGATATGATCAAATACAATTTTAATGTAAATATTTCAAATCTAATAATTGTTTAACTTTAAATTAAATTATACTATTTTTATAATTTCATAATTTTATACTATATTTATACTATCTCGGTGTTAGGTATGAAGTGCAACGCAAAGGGGGGTGAATATGTTTTCTTGATTTTAATTTAACTGTGATGGTTTTTGGCTTACAGAACAAAACAATTGTATAAATTTGTAGTGAAAAAATACTAGATATAAACACACAAGCAAAGTGTCAAAAACTCACTTGATTTATATTATATCAAATTTATCTTGCTACAAATCTGTGTTCTTGAAAATAAGAACTCGACTACTTCTCTTGAGAGAATTACATTTTCTTCTAGATCTGTTTGTTACTTGTAAACAAAGGACCCGTGACATGTTTATAAATCAACATGTTAGGTCACACACACTTTAGAAGGGGGTTGAATACAGTGTATACTACAATCAAATCGAATTAAGAACACGAGTATGAAATATAAAATAATCTTATTAATAAAACAGTATTGTAATGGAACCGTTCTCTCTCAGTGATGAATAAATATCACGAGAGCTGCTAGGGTTATAATGAATAATATTCTCGATTACAATAACACATCTAGTGTAAACCCTATATTGTATTTATATACCACACAGTTACAAGATAATCTTCTGATTGATATCGAATATAAGTCTGCATCCTAAAATATATCAATTAGTTATCTTTTCCTCTAAGTCTTCTATTCTTCATAGAATTCTTCTCCATGCATATCTCTTCTTGTATTTGTCTTAATCTTCTTTCCTTCAATCAGCCGCCTTCTTTATCTGAAAGTCTTCTTGAGTCCTGATATTATCTCCTGATGAATATCTTCTGATATCTTAAGTTCTGATAACTTAAATTTTGATATCTTAAGTTCTGACTTCAGTTATAAGTACTGATTTCCAGTTAAGTCCTGATTTGTTCTGTTAGTCAAGATCTGAAAACTAAACACAAATCATTATTAGACATGACATCACAAATATATCTAACAATCTCCCCCAACTTGTAAATTAGCATAATATACAAGTTCAATAGATATTTGATGATGTCAAAAATATTAAGTATAAATGCATATGAGAATTTGACTAGATAACTATAACTCACAGTCCTTGTAGCTTTTACCATCCTTAAAGTCTGATATCAGCTTTAGCCTGTATATTCTTCAAAACTTAACAGTTGTAGTCCTTGACTTGGCTTCAGTTTGTGATCTCTTGAATGTCAGGAGTTGTTCTGAGATAATTCTTCAAAAGAGTTTTCTCAGCATATTCAAGTTCATTTATCATCCTCCTTTTAGCATCTTTAAGTTCAACTATATCTTCCCCTGTCTGAAAGATAGTAGCCCTGAGATCATTAATCTTTGCTTTCCTTATTTCCTGATCCAGTCTGATCAGATAAGCTTTGTCATACTCCATATTAAATTTAACACCCTTAACACCCAGAAAAGTAGTGATCTTGGCAGTATTAGGCTTCATCTCAACTATTTTCACCATTATGAGCTCTGTACTTTGGATAGTATGGTTTGTCAGACTTTACAGAGTAAAGTTTCTTCTGTCTTTGAATATCAGATTTTAAGTAACTGGCAGCACCATCTGTTGACCTGTTCTTCACTTGAAGTAGAAATAAAACATGTTGCAGTTCTTCATAATACTTCAATCGAATTGCATTCTTTCTTATCTGGAATACTCTCCTATATGTCATAAAATAAAGCATTATGTCTTCTTTCAGCTTGGAATTGTAAACCATCTGTATAGACTCCAATTGATTTAGTCTTTCTGGAGTTATCCTTACTCCTAGTTCAGAAAGAGATGTAGGATCTAAGGTAGAGTTGTTTACTCTTTTCTCATCAGCATTACCCAGTCCTATTTTATCTCTAGCTTCCTTCCCTTGGAGCAATCTACCCTTCAAAACATTTGTTGAAGTCTTCATAGGTTGAGCATATTGTTGAGCTTTAGTAAATCCAGGTAGTAGAATTTTTGAAGGTTTAACATGATCAATGTCAGAGGTTTTCTTTTCTTCTGATGTCAAGACAACTTGAGCTCTGTCAAAGGTTGCTTGAATATTGCTTTTCTTCTTTAAAATCACAGTTGCATCTTCATCAGATTTTGCTTCCAGATCCATAGTTGGCATATATATCTTTACAGGTTCATCAACTTTTGCCTTACCCTTGAATCTAGGATCAACTTCCACCCGTGATTTGGACTTTGCCTTAGATGCCTCAGTATCTGTCTTCTCTTTGATCACAATGCCCTTAGGCTTAGGTGGTTTCTTTACTGTAACTTGAGCTTTAGACTTTGACTTAGATTTGTCATTTTCAGCTTTCAGTCTAATCTCTTCTTCTTTCAGACTTTCAATATCCATGCCTGGATTGTCCTTTAGGAACAGCCTTTTGGAGATCTCTTCATGAAGCTTCAGAATTTGTTCATCAGAACTTATTCTTTTATCAGTATCAGAACTTGTTCTTTGACTTGTAGTTCTGGCTTCCCTTGATAAAGAACCCCTGCCTTGACTTAGACCTCTACCCCTTTCAGAGTTTCCCTGGTCTTCATTATCATCATCCTTACCCTTTAGTGGTTGATCAGTTTTGCATTTGGACTTAATTACTTTCTCCCCCTTTTGGCATCATCTGGTAGAAACAGGGAGACAAGCAATTCCACAGAGTTTTGGATTTCATTGAGTTGGTCTTGTTGAACAGCTTGATTCTGCAAAATATCAGATAGTTGAGCTTGCTGCTTTTCTTGAGTCTTTTCTATATACCCAATGCGGTCAAAGGCTGGCTTAAAAAACCTGTTCTTTTCCAATTTGACATTCATGTCTTGCTGAATCAGTGTTTCTTGCATTTTATTCACCTTGGCTTGAGTTATTGAGTGTTGACCTTAAAGGTTCCTGGTACTCAATGCAGTAACTCTGAGCTGTGCTTTGAAGTCATCATTCATCAGCATCTCATAAGCTTTAGCCAGGTGCTCAACAAGAATATTTGCAGTAGGAACAAAATCAACTTTGTTCCACTCCTTGATCCATTCTCTTCCTCTGGAGGTTTCACTCCAAGGTACTGGTGCATCCTCTCTCACAAACTTTTTAATCAAATCAGCTTTATTAACTGTTTGTAGAGGTGCATGTCCTGAAGGACCAGCTGCATCATCAATTACATTTGTAGCAACTTCACCAGTATTATCAGCATTTACTTCAACAGAACTTACAGAATCTTCAGTATCAGCATCTTGTGATAGAATAACTGTATGTGAAGCAATAGAAGATTCATCTACATGAACATCAACATCTAGCAGTGGAGTTGCTAGTGGAGTTTGCTGAGGAATGGTTGGAGCTTCCAAGTACAAAACCTCAGGCACATTCAAGTTGTGAATATCTATTTCAGCACTTGTACCTGGATTATCAGCATGTACTTGATCAATGATAGGAGACACATGAGGTGTAGGCATGTATTCTTGAGTATTCTCTGGCTCTTGAATAGGAGATTTCTGAGCTTCAGTAAAGTCTGGTTCAGTAGTGGGAAGAGATTCAATCACAATTGGGTCTTTTGAGATCAATGATTCCTGACTTCCTTCCTCCGCTGCTGCTTCTATTCCTTCTTCAGAGATTGATGATTCTACAGCCCTCCTTGCTCTTTGCTTTTTAAGTCTCTTAGCTGATGGAGAGACTCTGGGAAATTGATCATCAGATTTTAGCTTTCTAAGCCTTTTTAGGGGCCGAGAGCTCCCAGTTTCTTGAGTTGTCTGAGAAATAACCTTCTCAGCTACTTCAGCAACAAGTTCTGATGGTTGAACCTGTACCTCATCATCAGACTCATCTCTTAAAATCATCTTTTTTCTTTTCTACTGTAACTGAGGTACTGTCTTAGTCCTCTTTGCTCTAGAAGGAGAAGGCTTCACTTGATTATATGCTGATGGTTGGTGGGCATGTTCTGATGTGAGTGTTTGTTGAGTGACAGCAGTTGGTGCTGATGGCTGTTGTGTGTTGGTGGGTTGGACATCAGGATATAACAATGAATAGGTATCATAATCAGCATTTACCAGAGCTTGCTTTACTGATAAAGGAATTCTAAGGGGTCTCAAAACTCCTTTCTTGTTGTCAGCAGTTAAGAGATCAGTAAATGCCCTCTTAGCTAACCTAAAAGGTTCCATTTGTTCACTTGCTGGTTGTGGTTCATCTGATGTTCAGTAGCTGTAAATTAACTGACAGAACCTAGCAAAGTAAACTACATTCCGGTCCTCTTTCATTCTATCTCCTATAAAGCATAACACAGTCTTTGCATAATCAAAAGACTGATTTAGGAGTGCATACCCAATTTGTTGTGTCAGAATAGGAATGGCATCAAAATTTGAGCACTTGTTGGAAAACGTCTTCGTGATGCAATCGAAGAAGAAGATCCATTCCTTTCGAATATATGGGCATTTGAGTTGACCCAACTTAGCCAAACTCTGTTCATACCAAAGATTAGCCACCATTTGCTGTAGCAATGGCTCCTCAACAGCAGAACTGGATTGACAGTTTTCAGGTAGGTTTAGAGCTTTTCGAACTGTGGCTGGAGTAACAACATACTCAACCTCCTTTGATGTAAACAGAATGCTTGGAGTCCCATGCTTACCACCATCATCATAAAGTCCTGTATGCCAAAACGTCAGAACTTGAGTTCCAGATAAATAGGATGGTTGCGTCAAAGCGAACCCGATTTCACTATGAGATAAGAAATCCTTAATAAAATGAAGTTCCGAAGGAGCTTCACTCTTAGTGAGAATGGCAACGTAGTTGTTGGGGACGAACTTTGCTCCATGAAAGATTATATCCTTGGGTGCCATTGAAAATGAGTGAGAATTTAGAGTTCCTGAAAGGTGTTTGATAAAATGTCTGTATAGAAAACCGTCAGAGAATATGAGAAAATAAGAAAAAGAGAGAGAGTATAGAAAGAAATGTAAGTAAAAGATTTTAAAATATTTTATCTCTTTTACTTATACGCTCCACTTGACAGCAGTTATTGAGAACTGGAACAGACTTTACACCTGTCAGCCATGCAGTAGTTAAGATAGTAGTTAATGGGCACAGGAAATAAGTAATGATTACTATGCACATGCACTTTTTCAAAAAAAAAAATTGTTCCCACTAAACAAGTAATTATGACTGTCTTTATCTCACTTAAACCAATATTCTGATAAAATATAACCGTTCAAGTATTGACCAAAAATAAATCAAGTAAATAAATACTTCCACGTAAGCATCAGAACTTGATTATTATCAGAATTTAAAGGTCATCAGAATATGGCTCCTGTACTCAAAACGTGAATGTTTATTTCTGTAATTCTTCACACAAATACTGATATAGTTTCCCAGAACTTAATCATCAGAACTTCCATCAGAACTTATCCTCAGAATTTATACAGCTGACACTTAAACTGTTCATCTAAACGACAATGATCACCACAGTAATTTTCATCATTCATATGGAGTGTAAGTGTGTGCTTTAATCTAAATATCAGACAAACAGTAAAGTCTGATTCACTTCAGTACATCTTAGAAATAAGGCATAACTAAGAACTTTGCTCAAAATCTGTCATTAGTCTAAAGTCTACTATAGAATGAGTTCATGCATGAGTCCACCTCAACTGTTTTGTGCTCATTTTATGCATCTTTTGAAATTCCTTTTTACAGTGGCTTCTCAGTGTAAGTGAGTCACGACTGCTTATCAGAATTTATGTTATTATCAGAGTATTTCTCCAGTAATCATAGAATGTGAAAAGTCACCAAGAAAATTTTATTTTGCTTTTTTAATGCATATTACTTAATACCAACAATGCACTTGGGTCTTCCCTTCCACACACATTTTTCTCTAGATCTCAAAGGAGTACCTGATATTTATTTCTTTTATGTATTTTTTTTCTTTTGATAAGTGAGGCTTATCAGCACTTAGTACATCCATAAGATTTACCAACATCAGAACTTAACAGATAAGAAGTACTATTCTAGTTTTTGACTTATTAATAAGATACACAAAGTAAACCTAACCAAACTCAATATCAGAATTTGCTTGTGTTAAAAGATTTCCACATAAACAATTACTTCAAACATGGGATCTTTAGTATATTAGAGACTACTAGGTCTGCATCTAGCACAGTTATTCTCATTGGATTGAATAGTCACAGAAGCATTCATATCACTATCAGAGTTTAGAAATTCACATCAGACAACAATCAGCACTTAGGTAAATTTCAATTTAAGCACAGATTACACAAAGATAGTAATATCTGTTAATACTGATCATAAAGTCTGATGTATCAGAACATAAACTGAATAGATTTAGAGAAAGAACCTGAAACCATTCCAAGTTCATTTACCAATCTTGTAAAAGTAGCTTCACACAGTGGTTTTGTGAAGATATCTGCTAGTTGTTGATCTGTTGGAACAAAATGCAATTCCACTGTACCTTCCATCACATGTTCCCTTATGAAGTGGTACCTAATGCTGATGTGCTTCGTCATTGAGTGTTGAACTGGATTACCTGTCATAGCAATAGCACTTTGATTATCACAGTAAATAGGGATTTTAGAAAATTCTAACCCATAATCCAGTAACTCATTCTTCATTTAAAGAATTTATGCACAACAGTTCCCTGCAGCAATGTACTGTGCTTCTGCAGTTCATGTGGAAATTGACTTTTGTTTCTTGCTAAACCAAGAAACTAATCTGCCTCCAAGAAATTGGCAGCTTCCACTTGTGCTTTTCCTGTCAATTTTGCACCATGCAAAATCTGCATATGAGTAACCTATTAGCTTAAAGTCTGATTCCCTAGGATACCACAATCCCAGATTAGCTGTACCCTTAAGGTACTTGAAAATTCTTTTCACAACTGTTAAGTGAGGTTCTCTTGGATCTGCTTGAAATCTTGCACAAAGACAGGTATCATACATAATATCAGGTCTACTTGCAGTTAGATAGAGTAGTGAGCCAATCATACCTCTGTAATCAGTAATATCTACTGATGTACCAGTATCCTTATCCAGTTTTGTTGCAGTGGCCATAGGAGTGGATGCACTTGAACAGTCTTGCATTCCAAATTTCTTCAACAAATTTCTGGTGTACTTAGATTAACAAATAAAAGTTCCTTCTTCATTCTGCTTGACTTGAAGGCCCAGAAAATAGCTAAGTTCTCCCATCATACTCATTTAATATCTTGACTGCATTAGCTTGGCAAACCTTTTACAAAGTTTGTCATTTGTAGAACCAAAAATGATATCATCAACATATATCTGCACCAAAAGTAAGTCCTTTCCATGGTTGAGATATAATAAGGTTTTGTCAATAGTCCCTCTGTTAAATCCACTTTCCAGGATAAACTGAGCTAATGTCTCATACCATGCTCTTGGAGCTTGCTTAAGGACATAAAGTGCTTTAGACATGATTAGGAAATTTTGAATCTACAAAACCTGGAGGTTGTTCAACATATACTTCTTCTTCCAATTCTCCATTAAGAAAAGCACTTTTTACATCCATTTGAAAGACTTTAAACTTTTGGTGAGCAACATAAGCCAGAAATATCCTTAAGGCTTCCAATCTAGCAACTGGTGCAAATGTTTCATCATAATCAATTCCCTCATGTTGAGAATATCCTTTTGCAACCAGCCTTGCTTTATTTCTTGTAATTATGCCATCACTATCAGTTTTGTTTCTGAACACCCATTTTGTACCAACAACTGATCTGTTGTTTGGTCTTGGCACTAGGGTCCAGACATTATTTCTTTCAAATTCATTTAACTCTTCCTGCATTGCTTGCACCCAATCAGCATCTTGAAGAGCTTCTTCCACTTTCTTTGGTTCAGCCTGAGAAAGAAAAGAATGATAGAGACATTTATTTGATGTTGTTATTCTAGTTCTAATACCTGCTTCAGGATCTCCAATAATCAAGTCAGGTGTATGTGCTTTAGTCCACTTCCTAGCAGATGGAAGGTGATCTGAATGCTCCCCCATGATCCATGCTATCTCCATCAATATTTTCTGATGCTCCCCCTGAAATTATGCTCTCTGAGTTGGATTCTTCAGAAATTGAGTTTCCAGAATTATCAGAACTTGACCCATCAGAACTTGATGAATCAGAATTTGAGTTTCCAGAATTAACAGAACTTGGCCCATCAGAACTTGATGAATCAGAACTTGAAGAGCCTTTTCTAGGTTCTGATGCTTCTTGAGACGTGGTTGGATCTTCAATATGCTCCCCCTGTAAAGGTGCTTTTTCCTTTGGTGTAGTCATCACAGTTTCAATAACATCAGAGTTTAACCCATCAGAGTTTGTAGCATCAGGATTTAGACTATCAAAATTTACAGAATCAAAATTTAAAACTTCATTATCAAATCTCAGCTGATCATGATTATTGAAATCTTCAAGTCCAGTAATCTTCTTATCATCAAAAGAGACATTGATAGATTCCATGACAACCCTTGTTCTTAAATTGTAGACTCTGAAGGCTTTTGTGGAAAGTGGATATCCAACAAAAATTCCTTCATCAGCTTTTAGATCAAATTTGGATAGTTGTTCAGGATGAGTCTTAAGAACAAAACACTTACATCCAAATACATGAAAGTACTTCAGATTTGGCTTCTTTTTCTTCACCATCTCATATGGTGTCTTTCCATGCTTGTTGATAAGTGTTGCATTCTGAGTAAAACAAGCAGTCTGCATAGCTTCAGCCCAAAAGTAGGTTGGTAACTTTGCTTCATCAAGCATAGTTCTTGCAGCTTCAATAAGAGTTCTATTCTTTCTTTCAACAACTCCATTTTGCTGTGGAGTTCCAGGAGCAGAGAATTCCTGCTTTATTCCATGGTCTTGAACTCAGTGCCATTATCACTTCTTATGATTTTCACAGAGTCTTTGACCAATTTATCCAGTTTTTTGATATGATCAATCAAGTTAAATACAGTTTCACTTTTTGTGTGCAAGAAATACACCCATGTGTATCTGGTAAACTTATCTACTATGACCATAACATATTTCTTCTTTGCAATAGACATGACATTCACTGGACCAAATAGATCAACATGTAGTAGGTGATAAGGCTCAAGAAATGAAGATTCAGTCTTGCTCTTGAATAAAGATTTTCTTTGTTTTGCCTTTTGACATGAATCACAAAGGCCATCTAGGAGAAAATACTGATTTTGGCAGTCCTCTCACAAGATCTTTCTTGACTAGTTCATTTATGTTGTTAAAATTTAAATGAGAGAGTTTCTTGTGCCAATCCCAGCTTTCTTCAATTGATGCTCTACTTAAAATATAGATTACAGAACCATCAGAACTTGTTGAAAGCTTGGCTTCATAAACGTTACCATGCCTGTATCCCTTTAGAACAACTTTGCCTGTAGATTTGCTTACAACTTCACAGTGTTCTTCAAAGAAATCCACATGATAACCTCTGTCACAGATTTGACTAACACTCAGCAAATTATGTTTAAGTCCTGAGACTAGAGCTACTTTCTCAATGATGACATTCCCAAGATTGATATTGCCATATCCCAGAGTTATTCACATGTTGCCATCTCCATAAGAAACTCCTGGGCCAGCTTTCTCCATAAATCTGATAGCAGGGCTTTATTTCCAGTCATATGTCCTGAACATCCACTGTCCAGAACTAGGATGTTTTTCCTGTTGCCCTGCAATCATAAAGGCCACTAATGATTAGTTTTAAGGACCCAGACTTGCTTGGATCATTTGGCCTTATTAAGTTTGTTAGCATTTATAGCGGATTTAACTTCAGAATTTATGCTAACATTTTTCATATCAGATTTTACAGTATCAGACTTTGCATCAGTACTTACACTAGAAGGAAAAGTGCTAACTTTCGTTAAAGAAGGTTTTATTTGATAATAATCATAGTACAGACTATGATATTCCTTACAAGTATAAATGGAATGCCATAAACTACCACAATGAAAATAAGGATTTTGTGGTTTAAACCTAAAAGACTGACTCTTAACTCCTGATTTAGGAGGTAAAAAGTTTATATTCTTATTCTTCATACAAAAAGAAGCAAGATGGTTCAAATTTCAAGAGTTATAGCATTTCTTTCTAGGAGCTTTAGGAACAGACTTATAATTATTGCTTTTATTCACACCTTCCTTTCCATTCCTATTTTTCCTAGGTGGCTTGACCTTGTTTACATTCTTAATCTCTTTCAGCTTATACATAAGCTGCTTCCTTATCATTAAGCCTATGTTAACTTCAGCTGATTTATCCTGTTTTAATTTATCAGAAGTTGACTCTGCCTTAACTTCTGTCCCAATATCTTTCATCTTTTCAGAATCAGACTTTACAGTTTTAGCTACAAACTTAACAGGATTTATCTTTGGCTTAGTAGTTTGTTTAACAATAATTGGATTAATTTGTTCAGTTCCTGTTTCACTTTTATCATCTCCATAACCTAAGCCCACTTTCCAGTTTCCACTACTTAGTAAATTCTGAGTTGTTCTGCCAGAGTTAGTCCAAGTCCTGATAATCTCTCTTTTCTTTTCTAACTCAATTTTTAGAGATTGATTCAATTTTAACACATCATCTCTAACATAAAAAGCATCATCTCTTTCTTTCTGAGTTTGATGGAACATAACTAACTCCTTTTCTAAATACTCATTCCTTTTCTTAAAAGCCAGATTTTCAGAAGTTAACCTATCACATGTTAAAGTCTGATCTCTATAGCTAATGAATATGGTTTTGAGATAAGATCTCAACTCAATAATATCATCGGTATGAAAAGCATAAGTTGTTTGAGGTACCTTTAACTCGGCAGCATCAGAACTGCTATCAGCATTTGCCATCAAGGCATAGTTCACCTCATCTTCAGAATCTAAAGTGTCTGTCCAGTTTTTCTTCTTTATGACAAGTGCCTTGCCTTTGTCACCTTTTCCTTTCTTGCAATCAGGAGATATGTGGCCTTTCTCACCATAATTATAGCATTTAACATTTAAGTAATCTCATCTGTCAGACTTTCCTGCTCTGCCTTCAGATTTTCTGAATCCCTTCTTATCAGAACTTCCACTTTTCCTGGAAAACTTCTTTCCCCTTCTGAATTTCCTATAGGCTATCTTTGTGATACCCTTCACCATAAGAGCACACAATTTCATCATCTCTTCATCAACATCCATCTCAGATAGACTTTCAGTTTCTGAATCCTCATCATTATCAGAACTTGATGACTCAGTATCAGACTTTATGATGAGAGCCTTTCCTTTGCCTTTCTTTGAGACAGCCACTTTGGGGGATTCCTCCTCAACCTTAAGAGCAACTGTTCTTGACTTTCTTCCATGCCTCTTGCTTCTTTTTTCCATCTCAAGTTCATGAGTTTTAAGCATACCATAAATTTCATCAAGAGTAGTTTCATCAAGAGCATAGTCGTCTCTTATAGAAGTTGCCTTCAAATCCCAACTTTCAGGAAGAGCTAAAAGGAATTTAAGATTAGAATCTTGAAGATCATATTCCTTATCCACCAGTGACAGATCATTCAAGAGTTTGACAAATCTGTCATATAAATCAGTTAATGACTCATCAGGTTTTGAGTCAAAGTGTTCATACTCTTGAGTGAGTATAGTCCTCCTGTTCTTCTTAATTGCATCAGTTCCCTGGCATCTGGTCTCCAAGGCATCCCATATCTCCTTTGCAGTCTTGCAGTTAATTACCCAGTTTGACATGACATTATCAATGGCACTATGCAGCAAATGCCTTACCTTTGCATCATTGGCAATAGATGAGATATCTTCAGCTGTATATTCACTTTTCTCCTTTGGTACAGTCTTTGCTGGCTGATCTGCAACTACAACAGAGAGCTTGGTTAGCTTATGTGGTCCTTCATTAATTCTGTCAAGGTATTCTGGATCTGTAGCTTCCAGAAACATAGTCATCCTCACTTTCCATATGGAATACCCAGAAGGTCTCAGTATGGGAACCCTAATAGTCTCATATCGACTATGGATTTGAGTCTTTGGAGTTTCTTCAGTTTTGGTGGGCTTGGTTGGAGTTTGTTCTTCTTCAGACATGATTGTTTTGGATCTTTACTGTATATATGTTAACAGATTAGCTCTGATACCACTTGTTAGGTCACACACACTGTAGAAGGGGGTTGAATATAGTGTATACTACAATCAAATCGAATTAAGAACATAAGTATGAAATATAGAATAATCTTATTAATAAAACAGTATTGCAATGGAACCGTTCTCTCTCAGTGATGAACAAATATGACGAGAGCTTCTAGGGTTACAATGAATAATATTCTCGATTACAGTAACACATCAAGTGTAAACCCTATGCTGTGTTTATATACCACACAGTTACAAGATAATCTTCTAATTGATATCGAATATAAGTCTACATCCTAAAGTATATCAATTAGTTATCTTTTCCTCCAAGTCTTCAATTCTTCATAGAATTCTTCTCCATGCATATCTCTTCTTGTGTTTGTCTTAATCTTCTTTCCTTCAATCAGCCGCCTTCCTTATCTGAAAGTCTTCTTAAGTCCTGATATTATCTCCTGATGAATATCTTCTGATATCTTAAGTTTTGATAACTTAAGTTCTGACTTTAGTTATAAGTACTGATTTCCAGTTAAGTCCTGATTTGTTTTGTTAGTCAATATCTGAAAGTAAACACAAATCATTATTAGACATGACATCACAAATATATAACACAACATGCATGATTTGCTTAACTAGCACCAAAATAGACTAACACATTTTCTAAAACTACTTTCTCTATTTCCATTTCTAGTGTTAGCATATATGTGCAGAATCTACTAGATCTATGACCCTCCTTTGTCCAATTCATCTTGGTCCTTGATCTTGTATTCTTCAAGATGCATTTCTAGGATTTCTAATTCAGTGATAAAATTGTTTGTTGACTGATAATCTTGAATCTTCAAGTTGTCTGTATTCTGAATTATGAAGTTATTTGTCGAGATCTCTTTTGCTGTGTAGAGATATCATATGTCGATAAGTAAAATGACTTATCGATATCTCAAGTTCTTTACATAGGCCTTTGACTTGTCGAGGTCTCCAGTTCTCTACAAGTAGAATGACTAATCGATATCTCCAGTTCTCTATATAAGCTTTTGACTTGTCGATATCTCCAGTTCTCTACATGAGGAATTGACTTGTCGATATCTCCAGTTCTCTACACAAGAATTTGAATTGTCGATATCTCTAGTTTCCTACATGTAGATTGATTTGTCGATATCTCTAGTTCTCTACATGGACATTTTGACTTGTCAATATCTTCAGTTCTCTACATGCAGTTTGACTTGTCGATATCTCTTGTGACTTCTCTACAAGTTATTTTAGATTTCTCGACATACTTCTCTACATTTCTTGATCTGTGACTTATCGATATCTGACTTAGAACATTTTTTCTAGAACAACATTATTCAACTCCAAGCTTCTATACTTCTCTCTGAGGCAAGATCGGGATTGATCTTCTTCCAGAGTTTATTCCTTAACTTGATGGTTGTTCATTGAAAAATCATCCAGTCTAATCTACTTAGCATTTTTACAAACTCAAGAGATATAATTATATAAAGCAATTAGATTATCATACAACTTATCTTTAAGGTTGTTAAGATGACTTAGTCTTGTTATGTACATGAATATCTTGCATAACAATTGTTGAGTGGCATTTACGACACTTTATTATGCTCTAATAAACTTTGAATTGGTGTATTTGTACTCAAGTTGTTCTGTGTTTTAATTTGTTTTCTAGTGTTTTTTCATTTCAGGCACTATTCAGGTAATCAGATGAATTAGCATTGTTTTGGTGCAAATTTGGTGTACATATGGTGTTGGAATAAAAGCTCATGGAAAACCGGTTCGAAGCAGCAAGATTAAAAAAGAAATCTGAGTTTTTCCCAGAAGGATGGTGCGTTCACGCTGTGATAGCGCGCGACCGCGCCGGGGTTCCGGAAATGTAGTGTGCCCGCACTATGATAGCGCGCGGCCGCGCCGAGGCCGAATTTCAGAATCCTATTTCTACTACAATTCTAAAGGGGAAGGCTTTCAGATTGTTGAGGGCTGCTATATATATTCATATTATGTCATTTTTAATATATATGAAATTAGAGAAAGACCAGAGTGCAAGGAGAAGACGGCAAAAGACCTTTAGCACAATTCAACAAAGGCGAAGGCGATCTAGTTTATTCTTGTGAATCTTTGTTTTGAGTTGTAATTTGGATGCTTGTTTCTTGTTTTGCTGAATATATACTCTTGTTTGTACTTGGTTTAATTTATTTATATAAAGACTATATATCATGTTTTCTTCGGCACCCACGTTGATGATGAGTCCGATTATGGGCTAATCATTATCGTGGGGTTCTAGCGGATTTATTTATGGATTTCTTTAGTTAATTTGTTTAATGCCTTAGTATGTGGTGATTTTATGATATCCTAGTATTGGTTGTGCGTATTCCTCTATGAGCGTCGCGAACTTATAAGATAGTGTGTTAATTCTTAATGAAGTGAAAGTGAATTTAAGGATTTAGAACTTGCCATGCTAGCATAGGTTCATGTATGTGTCATGCATGATTTGTAGGTAATTTTAACCATCTTACTCGCCCTATGTAATCAAGATAGATAACTTGTGCTTAAACGTTATATTGTCAAATTCTATAGACATATAGGGTCTTGTTAGGTCACACAACACTGTAGAATGGGGTTGAATACAGTGTTACTACAATCAAATCAATCTTGAACACAAGTAACAGTAAATAGATATATTCAATATAATAAACTCTGTTACAATGGAACTGTTCTCTCTCAGTGATGAACAAATATCACTAAGAGCTGCTAGGTTACAATGAATAATGTACCTCGATAATGATAACACATATAGTGTAAACCTATGTCTGTGTTTATATACTACACAGTTACAAGATAACTTCTAATTGATATGGAATATAATTCTGTCTCCTAAAATATATCAATCAGATATCTTATACAAGTCTTTCAGTCTTCTAATTCTTTCCATGCATATCTTCTTTTGTTTTAGTCTCAATCTTCTATTGTTAATCAGCTTCCTTCCTTAACTGTAAGTCCTCCCGTACTTAAGTTCTGACATGACCTTAAGTCCTGATATTATGTTCCAACTTCCAGTAAGTACTGATTCCAGTAAGTCCTGATATTTCTTGTTTGTTAAGATCTGAAAACTAAATATGAAACATATTAGACATGACATCTCAAATATATCTAATAGGTCTCAATATAATTGGTGCCTATTCAGCTTCTATCTCTTTTGTGGATGTCTAGTAGAATGGTACTCGCGCAACGAAAGTTGGCGTTTATCAGTTTTGTGTTATCTGATTAGTGTCATCACCATTGCATGCTAAGGTTAAGAATAATAAGGCTATTTAATGAAGTTAGAATCCCACGTTTGTCATATATATTAATTCAGTCAATCTTATTCTCGTAGTTATAATTGATAGCGTAATTCTTAGTTATAAACAATCTCAAATTGTTATTCTTCTTAGCATTGGATAATAACCATACATTGTTTATTAGGTGCATAAATTAATAGTTAACCAATACAGTTTCTGTGGGAACGAACTAGAAAAAATTCTATACTACTTGCAAACTCGTATACTTGCGTGTATTATTAGCGCGTGTTTGGCGACTAACAAGTTTTTGGCGCCACTGTCGGGGACTGCAGTGTTAATTTATAGTTTATGTGCTTTCCATCAGTGGTTGTTAAAGTTCATTAACTCAGACATTGTTACTTATTTGTTCCTTGTCTGGTTTCAGGTACTCTAGTGAGGGTGTATGCATACGCGTTCGCGTACTCGTAAGAGAACACTGGATAAAGTCGAGGAAGAACTTGTGGTAATTCGTAGGGAAGTTTCTGAGGAAGAAAAGAAGTTAGAGGAAGAAGAGAAAGTTGAAGAGCCAATTGTAGTAGCTATGGGTGATCAAGAAGAAAATCCAAAGGTTTTGATGGACTATTCTAAGCCTAAGATTAATGACATTCAGTATAGCATCATCAGACCAGCCATCAGGGCTAATACTTTTAAGATCAAGTCAAGCACGATCCAGATGATACAGAACTCAGTTCAGTTTGGGGGTTCTCCTACTGAAGACCCCAACATTTACATCAGGGATTTCATCGAGATCTGTGACACTTTCAAGTTCAATGATGTGACTAAAGATGCTATCAAGCTACGTCTCTTCCCATTCTCTCTGAGGGACAAAGCTAAGTGTTGGTTACATTCTCTACCAGCCAGGTCTATCACCACTTGGGAAGATCTTGCTCAAAAGTTTCTCACTAAATTCTTCCCCATGACGAAGACTACTGCAATCAGGAATGCTCTTACCCAGTTCGCACAACAAAATGGAGAATCTTTGTGTGAGGCTTGGGATCGATATAAGGAGATGCTAAGGAACTACCCACACCATGGCATGCCTGATTGGATGATTATCAATTATTTCTATAATGGACTGGGTCCTACTTCTAGACCCATGCTTGATGCAGCATCAGGAGGAGCCTTGTGGGCTAAGAGCTATGATGAAGCTTATGAACTTATTAAACTAATGGATGCTAATGAGTACCAGGATCCTTCCCAGAAACTGACTCAAGGGAAAGCTGCAAGAATTCTGGAGTTGGATGCAGCAACTGCTATCGTTGTCCAACTTAAGGCTTTGACAATGAAGGTGGACACTTTGGCTAATTATGGAGTTAATCAAATCACCAGTGTCTGTGAGCTTTGTGCTGGTGCCTATGAGACTGATCAGTGCACAATTTTTAGTGAATCAGCTTAGTTCGTGAGCAACTTCCAGCGATCGCGGCAACCTGTTCTAGCCACCTATCATCCTAACAACCGCAATCATCCTAATTTCAGTTGGAGCAACGCTCAGAATGCGGTTCAACAGCCTTATCAGTAGTATCCAGCTAAGCAGTACAACCCCCTGGTTTTCAGCAACCGCAGTATGCACCAAGACAACAACTCCAGCTGTAACAAGCTAATGAAAAATCTGAATTAGAGGAGTTGAAGCTTATGTGCAAGAGTCAAGCTGTTTCTATCAAGACCTTAGAAAATCAGATTGGGCAAATTGCCAATGCCTTGCTCAATCGTCAACCTTGTACATTGCCTAGTGACACTGAAGTGCCAGGAAAGAAGGAAGCTAAGGAGCAGGTAAAGGCAATCACTTTGAGGTCTAAGAAGGTTGCGAATCCCGAATAAACTCAAGAGTTGGCGGAAGAAGCTGGGGTTGAGAAAGAAACAAAGCAGCAAGATGAAGAAGTGGAACTAAGGAAGACTACTGTTGAGCACACTCCGCCTGATGGTAATATAGGGGGGAAACAGATTTATCCTCCACCACCTTTTCCTAAGCGGTTGTAGAAGAAAAAGCTGGACAAGAAATTTGAGAAGTTTCTGGAGGTGTTCAAGAAACTTCATATCAACATACCTTTCGCTGAGGCTCTCGAGCAGATGCCTAGTTATGCAAAGTTTATGAAAGGTATTCTCTCTCGAAAAGTGAAGCTAGATGATTTAGAGACTGTCGCTCTCACGGAGGAAATCAGTGTTGTGCTGCAACAAAAGTTACCTCTGAAGCTTAAAGATCGAGGAAGCTTTACTATTCTATTTACTATTGGAAAAGTGTCTTTTGACAGACGCTTATGTGATTTGGGAGCTAGCATCAATCTGATGCCGTTGTCATTATTCAAGCAGTTGGACTTACCTGATCTTAAACCGACATATATGACTTTGTAGTTGGCCGACCGTTCTATTACATATCCGCGAGGTATTGTGGAGGATATCTTGGTCAAGGTTGATAAACTCATCTTCCCTGCTGATTTTGTAATTCTTGATTTCAAGGAGCATAAGAAGATTCCCATAATCTTGGGAAGACCTTTCTTGGCAACTGGCCGAACCTTGATCGATGTGCAGAAGGGTGAGCTTATAATGTGAGTACTGGATCAGGATATTACCTTTAATGTGTTCAATGCTATGAGATTTCCTACTGATAACGAAGAGTGCTTAAAAGTGGAGTTGGTCGATTCGGTGGTTACATCGGAACTTGATCAATTGTTAAGGTCTGATGCCTTGGAAAAAGCCTTATTGGGAAATTTAGACAGTGAAGATGATGAAGGTGAAGAGCAATTGCAGTATTTGAATACTTCTCCCTGGAAGAGGAAGATTGATATAACTTTTGAATCTCTTGGAATGGAGGAATTGAACAAAGCTCATAAACGCCTCAAGCCTTCTTTTGAGGAAGCTTCATCTCTTGAGCTTAAGCCTTTACCTGAGCATTTGAGGTATGCATTTTTAGGTGATGCATCTACTCTACCTATTATTATTGCATCTGACCTTTCAGGTAGTGATGAGGAAAAACTTTTGAGGATTCTGAGAGAGTTCAAGTCGGTAATTGGATGGACTATAGTAGATATCAAGAGGATCAACCCTTCTTACTATATGCATAAAATTCGGCTAGAGGAAGGTAGCAAGCCTATAGTCGAGCAGCAAAGAAGACTTATCATATCATTAAGGAAGTAATGAAGAAGGAAATTCTGAAGTGGCTAGATGCATGGATCATCTATCCTATCTCTAACAGTTCATGGGTAAGCTCAGTTCAATGTGTGCCAAAGAAAGGTGGAATTACTGTGGTAGCAAATGAAAAGAATGAGCTTATCCCTACCAGGACAGTCACGGGGTGGAGAGTCTGCATGGACTATCGGAAGATAAACAAAGCCACTAGGAAGGACCATTTTCCATTGCCCTTCATTGATCAGATGCTTGACAGGTTGGACGGTCATGAGTTTTACTGTCTTCTGGATGGCTATTCGTGTTACAATCAGATTTATATCGCTCCGGAAGATCAGGAGAAGACTACCTTCACTTGTCCATTTGGTACTTTCGCCTTCAGAAAAGTCTCTTTTGGTCTATGTGGTGCACCGACCACATTTCAGAGATGTATGATGGCCATTTTTTCTGACATGATTAGCTAGAATGTCGAGGTGTTCATGGATGACTGCTCAGTCTTTGGCAATTCTTTTGATGAATGCTTGCAGAATCTGGGACACGTTCTCAAGAGGTGTGTTGAGACTAATCTAGTTCTCAATTGGGAGAAATATCATTTTATGGTGCGTCAGGGCATTATTCTCGGGCATAAGGTTTCTAATAAAGGTCTAGAGGTGGATAAGGCCAAGGTGGGGGTCATTGAGAATCTTCCTCCACCTATTTATGTTAAGGGAATTCGCAGTTTTCTTGGTCATGCGGGTTTCTATAGGCATTTCATCAAGGACTTCTCAAAAATTTCAAAGCCTTTGTGCAGTCTATTAGAGAAAGATGTTCCTTTTAAATTCGATGACGAGTGCCTTGCAGCTTTTGAAACATTGAAGAAGAGTTTAATCATGACACCTATCATAACTGCACCTGATTGGAATGAGCCTTTTGAGATGATTTGTAATGCAAGTGACTATGCAGTTGGAGCAGTTCTTGGGCAGAGAAAGAAAAATATATTTCATGTATTCTACTACGCTAATAAGACTCTAAATGGTGCTCAACTGAATTATACTACTTCGGAGAAAGAACTTTTGGCTATTGTCTACGGTTTTGAGAAATTTCGATCTTATCAACTTGGGACTAAGGTGACAGTTTTCACTCATCACGCCGCCATTTGATATCTCATCTCAAAGAAGGACTCGAAGCCTAGATTGATTCGATGGGTTCTTTTGCTCCAAGAATTTGAACTAGAGATCAAGGACAGAAAAGGAACTGAAAATCAAGTTGTTGATCATCTCTTGCGGTTAGAGAATCCTAATGCGACTTCATTAGATAAGACATTGATAAATGAGTCTTTTCCCGACGAGCAGCTGTTTGGAGTGCAAGAAGAAGAACCATGGTTTGCATACTTTGTGAACTATCTTGTGAGTAATATCATGCCTCCCGACTTATCTTATGCTCAAAGGAAGAAGTTTCTTGATGAGGTGAAGTGGTATATGTGGGATGAGCCGTTTCTTTTTCGCCAATGAGCTGACCAAATCATCAGGAGATGTATTCCTTACAGTGAAATGGGGGGATCTTGCGAGATTGCCACTCAACGGCTTAAGGAGGACATTATGGTGGAGAAAAGACAACAGCTCGTGTTCTTCAAACCGGTTTCTTTTGGCCAACATTGTTTAAAGATGGTCATCAGTTCGTTTTGAAATGTGATCGATGTCAACGTGTGGGTAATATGTCTAAAAAAGATGAGATGCCTCTTAATGTGCTTCTCGAGGTTGAGGTCTTTGATGTTTGGGGAATTGACTTCATGGGGCCATTTATCTCATCTTGTAACAATCAGTATATCTTGTTGGTGGTTGATTATGTGTCGAAATAGGTTGAAGTTAAGGCATTGCCAACGAACGATGCGAACGTGGTGCTTAATTTTCTTCACAGGCAGATATTCACAAGGTTTGGAACTCCAAGATTCATAATCAGTAATGAAGGGTCGCATGTTTGCAATCACAAGTTCACTACTATGATGAAAAGGTATAATATGAATCATCGCATTGCTGGCTTATCATCCTCAGACAAATGGTCAAGCTAAGGTAGCTAATAGAGAGATCAAGCGTATTTTGGAGAAAGTGGTATGTTCATCAAGGAAAGATTGGTCTTTGAAGCTTGATGAAGCTGTTTGGGCATATAGAACAGCATATAAGACTCCATTGGGAATGTCGCCATTTCAGTTGGTGTATGGTAAGGGATGTCATTTGCCTGTGGAGCTCAAGCATAAACATATTGGGCTTTGAAGAAATTGAAGCTCGACTTGGATGCAGCTGGAAAGAAGAGGATGCTTCAGTTAATTGAACTTCATAAGTTTCAACTTCAAGCTTATGAGAACAACAAGATGTATAAGAAGAAAGTCAAGAGGTGGCAAGATAAGGGTCTAGTGCTCAAGAAATTTGTGCTAGGGAAACAAGTTCTTTTATTCAACTCTTGTCTCCGTCTTTTTCCTGGAAAGTTGAAGTTAAGATGGTCAGGGCCCTTCATAATCAAAACTGTGTTTCCGCATGGAGCAGTGGAAATTTTTGAGAATGATCCAGGCCAAGTATTAAAGGTAAATGGTCAATGGTTGAAGCATTATTATGGTGACACGTCAAACCGTGAGGTGGTTAGTGCCGTTTTATTGTCCACTAGATCTCAAGATTCTACGAGCTAGCAACGTAAAAGAGGCGCTTCTTGGGAGGCAACCCAAGTTTGTTATACATTAGTAAGTAGAGGAAGTAAGAAGAAAAGAGAAAATCACAAAAAAAATAAAAAAAATGAAAAAATCCAGGTCTGGCTACGCGCCATTTACACAAAAACACCGCGTGGAACAGCGCGGGCCACGCCGGTTTGGCAGGCGCCTTCCCAGCACGCGGCCGCGCCGTCCCAGTGAAGGGTTTTTAGCACATAAACGCAGCGAAAACGTAAATTTAATCTTAAAAAAAAAACGAAACCCTCTGCAGGATCCATGCGAAAAAATAATATTTAATTCGTAGTTCAGTATGTTTACCTTAAGAAGCTTTACGTTAATGGAAATATGGAGGTCTTTAATAGCGATCCAAGAACGATGAACGGAGATCCTTAGCAGCTGCTCCTCAAGTGTGAAGCACTCCGCCGGTATCCACCAAGAAAACGATGTAATGAAGGAGGAGGAGATGGAGAGAATTAGGGTTTTGTAAATCTTTTTTGGTTGAGGCAAAAATAGGGTTTATAATAGTATATTTATAGGCAAAATTTTCAGCTGAAAATTTTGCCATAAAATATTATTATTATTAACCCTTTATTATTTTCACTAATAATTAAAACACCTTTAAATTATTAATCCTTTTTATAAACTCTTTAGAAATAATTCTCTCACTTGATTTAATTTCCAAAAATTAAATTCTTAATTAATAATATTAAGAACCTTTTGTTAGGTCCCAATTTGTTTGTAGAAAGGGGGGTTGAATGCAAACAATACCGTTTAATCGAATAAAATGCGGAATAAAAAGGTGAAACAAAATTCAAGTTAAATAAAACTTTTATTAAACTTGAAAGGTGTTACAACTACGGTATCGGTTACAAGGGATTAATCTCAAATCAATTATTACAAATCTAGAATAAATTCGACATGAACTTTTTCTATTTTTGTAATTAAAAGATCAAATGCTAAATGCAATTTGAGATTAAGTTCTAGGGATTTTAATCCGCTAGATTGATACACAAGAACAAGATAAATATTTCTAGTTGATTGGATTTAACTTTACAATCTAGAAATTTAATCTTGAAGAAAAGCAGATGAAAAATAAAATGTTGTGCCTTTGTTTTCTGCTTCTTTTTCTCTTGTGTGTTCTGTTGAATTATTGCATTGTAGTCTTCTACTGTGTTTTTTTTTGTTTAAGTAAACAAAACCATCTAATTTACTCAACAAGACTTTCGGCAAGACAATCAAATGAACTGGTATGACAATCCATTTGAACTGGTAGGACTTTTGGTGAGACTATCCTTTTGAACTAGCAAGACAATCCCAATAGCTAGCAAGACAATCAGAATGAACTAGCAAGACTTTCGGTATGACTCTCAGTTGTCATACCGATTGTCATAGTAGTTCAAATCAAATTGTCTTACTGAATTATTAATAGATTTTAATCTAATAATAATTCTGAAAATCCTTAATATTAATTCTGAATTAATTAATTAATTAATTCAATTAATCAATAAATTAATCTTTGCAGATATAATTTATTTTCTTAATTAAATTATATGACTTAATTAATTAATAGAGAATTAATATTAATCTTGAGCAGCAACCATTCTTCTGAAAATCTTCTGAAAATTACTGTCAAGTATGAATCAATTCCACCACTTCAATGTTGACACTCGATGTACTGTCTGGTTCATGAGTGACTAACTTCCGTGACGTTTCTTCAAGTCTTGATCTTGATACTCTTGATTTTCTTCAGACTAAATCCTTGTAATTAATTGATACCCTGACGAGATCTCTGTCACTTGATTAAATCCACAATCTTGACTTATATCACTGAGGCATGATCAATTTCTTGAACTTCTTCCAGTGAATTAATTCTTCAAGTCTGTAGATGAATAATGTTTCTTAACCCTTTGACAGATGTTACTATATGAGATCTCTCTGACGATAGATCCACTATTTACTTATTACATTCTTATTTAAGTTGAGTTAAATCCTCGAATATACAAATAGGCTATGCCATATGCCTTTCAATCTCCCCCTATTTGCTTGTTAGACAATAACAACAAATACCTAGAGGATAACTCAACTAAAAAATAAGAAAAAGATATAAACAGAAATGCAAAGTAAATAGCAGAAAAGTTCTGGATTATATTTAACATTTTCCAGATTTCGAAAGAAATTTACAAGTGAATACAAGATAGATGTTCCTCTAGCCTGAACATATAACTACATTAGACTATCTTGATTCATAAAGCTCTAATCATATTACATTGAGTTTTGAGCTAATTGATTTCAGTTGTCTTCTCTTCTGACTTCACCTTCTTCTAAATCTTGAAGCAACTCTTTGTCAAAGACACGATCCTTTTCTGAAGTGAAGCTTGTTGGTATGACTGGTTGAACTCCAACTGACTTCAGCTTATTCTTGATCTGATTGTACCTTTTAATATTCTTTTCACAATAAGCTTGAATCAAATCAGCAGCTTGAGTCTTCAACATGGATGAGTATCCACCAGTTCTTAAATGATGTTCCATCCAGACCAGATGCTTAGCTGAGTAGTCTTTAAGAGATTGTACATCTAGCTGACAGATTTGAAGACAATCAGACTTAAAGAATCTCACCCGATGAGGATTGTTGACCACTTGAGGACTAGCCCTGCTGGCAAACTCTTTAAGCCTTTCTCGAAGAACTTCATTCAATTCTGAGATTCTTTTTACTTTGTTGAGAAGAACCCAAATCTCTGACAAAGAACGATTCTCAAACAGATGAAGTGACACCTTGAAAGATCCTTCACTCTGACAATATACAAAAATGCTCATCTCATTTAGGGATCTATCAAAAGCAGCTGTGATCCTTGAGACTTCAGTCTTGATAGCATTCATGTACATGTCATTGTTAGGATTTGAGATTTCCAACTTGTCAAGAAGATGTAGGAACTGTCTATCATTGTTAGTGCTCAGCTGAGGCATATCAAGTACTCTCCTAGCTTCATCCCATTTTTCACCAATCTTCAGTCTGACATCTCTTCTCCTTTCTTGAGCCTTAATGTCATGAAGACGTTGCTTTTGAAGAGTTTCTGTTCTTTGTATGTCTTTCCTCTTGTCAATGATCTGGGAGACCTTTTTGAGTTCAGCTTCTTTTCTTTTCATCTCTGACTGCTGTTGCTGAAACTCTTTCTCAAAGATAGGATCCACTGTAGCTTCCTCTTCCCAATCTCCAAAATCACTTTCCTCTTCAGCTTCAAATAAACCATTTTTATCTTCCAAGACTGGTTCAGTGGGAATGTCAAAAATGTCAAAGTCATCCTGTTCTCCACTGTAATAGACATCATCAGCCTTTCCTTTGTCCCCAGCAGAGGTATCTTTTTCTTTCCCCTTTCCACTACTCCCTTTCTTCTCCCCCTTAGTTGAGGGATCCTCTACTGATTTTCCCTTAGATCCTCCATGACCTCCATCACCTCCCGAGCCTGAGCCTCCACCAGACGGCCCTTCAAAGTAAGTCCTTTGTTCTTCATTGGGACAGTGAGAATTTTTGATCATGTAGTACAGGTGCTTCATCCCTTCATTCAGATGTTCCATACATGTCTCTATCTTCAGAAATCTAGAGGAATCCAGTGAATGATTCATTTCAACCAAATCTTCAAGAGAAGTCATCCTTGTATGTAGAGAGCAGAAGTCAGAAATGTCATCAGCTGATAAAGTTGGAGTTTCCTGAATGGAATTTAGCTTTGGTGTGACAGTGTTCTTGAGATCTGAGATATCATTCCTTATGAGTGCCAGCTGATTGTTGACAGAGGTGGAAGAAGAAGACCGTTCAACCACTTGTGCTTTGAATGCTTGAGCTTCAGCTTGGCTTTTAGCAAGTTCTTCTTTTAGGGCAGCAATTTGAGCTAACAGGTTTACAGTATCAGTGTCTGTGTGTGCTCTCACCTGAATATCACTCGTGTTTGGTTCACTCGCCTCACGTGCTTGTGTTTCTCTCAATATAATTGCTCGTGAGGAGTCTTCCTGTTGCTGTTCTTCTGTACCTGCAGTTAAAATCACCCTAGCCTCTTCAAGAGAGGTCAGTGGTGGTGCAATGGGAATTCGCGAGTCCCGATCCTCAGTCAAACCTATCATTTCATGTGAAATAGATGTCTGAATTGCTTCAGGGATAGATTGACCGAGTTGCCCTCCACTTTCTCCAGATAAATCTGCGAGTGGAGAATCCCGTGAGGGAGCCAGAGGTGTTTGATCTGGGAGGGGAGAAAATGACTCTATTAAGGGTGGCTGAGAGTCAGATTTTCCCTCAGAAGCATGTGACTGCTCTTCTGCCGTAACTATGGCAGGCACTGTAACAGACTCTATGTGCGCTCCTCGCTCTGTGTCCTGAGTATCATCTGTGGGTATGTATGGTTCCATTGTGAGTAATGGAATTGTGCTTGACTCAGTACAAGATGCCATGGCCCTATGGCGAATTTCAATAGATTCATCCTGTTGAGAGAATGTCTCTAGTAACTGTTCATCGGCCATTTCAAAGTCCATGTCCTGTTGGGAGGACAAGGATGGGCTTTCAGATGCCTCAGTATAAGTTCTTCTTTTCTTTGGAGGAGGCAGAGCTGAGGGTTCACTCACATTTAACAATGCACTACTTCCTATTAATCTTCTGGGTAACATTTTAGACAGAGAGGGAGTGGTTGAGATAGAATGTGACTCTGTGTTTGGCTCTATGACCTGGGATTGAAGCTGTGGTTCTACAACTTCATGGTCAGCCCTATCAACCACTGGGGGTCGTTCAACAGAAGTAGGAATGGAGTGAGAGTGAGGAATTACTACCTGTAATGGAAGAGCATCTGATGTTGGAGGAGCCTGGGTGGCTTGAACCACTGGAGGTTGAGGTTGCTGTTCATGACCGGGAAGATTGAAAATAGGTAAAGGAATATAGGTGGCCATGAAAGCAGATACAAGTACTGGAACTTGCATGAATTTGAAGGTTGTGTCTTGGCGGGTGTAAATCTTTTTGCTTACTGGAGGGGGTTCGGTTACTGCAGAGTTAGCAAAAAGGGCTTTGTGTTCAGGTGTGAGAAGATGATCTGCTATAAGCATGAGAAAATGAGCATAGTAACATGATACCCTACGATTTGTAGAATGATCACGTAAAGCAGTAGAGAGACGTCTCAAGAGAATGGGAAAAAGTAGTTTGCCAAAATTGATCTTTTGATTGAAAACAACCGCAAGACCAATATACTGCAGAGTGGAAGTGATGTTGTGAAAGTTGGATTTAGTGTAGTTGGCAAACACTTTAGAAAGTGTATCGAAGAAAATATCCCATTCAGACACCAAATTGGATTTAGAAAGTTTGGTTAAATTGATCACCCCCTGATAGTGAATAGCATGGAAAAAGTTTGTGATATCATTTTCAGAGGGTAAATTACAGAAATTGTCCAATGGAAAATTTAACGCCTGATTGACTACTGTTTCATCAACCACATACTCTGTGTTTGCCACGGTGAATGAAAAAGATTTTGAATCATCGGCCACAGTAGAGGTTGTGCAAATCAGTCTAAGCAGATCGACATTTAAAATCACATTTGATTTAATAGCAGAGCTAACAATCGAATGGTCATTTAAAAATCTAATCCAAGGCTTAAATTTTTCCACATCACATTTTTCCGGATTAAAATAACCAACCTGATTATGCGCGACAATTTGGAAATTGAGAGCCATTTTAAAATAATAATAAGACACACACTTTCAGAATTTTAAGAATAATATTAAGAAAATTCGAATTAATTAAATTAATTTAATAATTCGAATTAAATTAATTATAATCGAAAAATTTAGAGAGGAATGTATCTCGTTAAAATTCCTAACTCACAAACACAGATTTGAAAAGCCAAAAGACACAAAACAGAAATTAAAATTTAAATCAAAAATATCCAAAATAAAAAAAAACAGAAACTGATTTTGATTTGATTGATTTTTTTTAACAAAAATCCAACAGCACTTCTGTATGTATATACTTGTATGTATATATCACAGAGTGATGAATTGGTATGCTGAGTAAGAACTCGAGCAAGGCAGTCAAGGAAGCAGTTTGATTAAGATCGAGTAGAGAGAGAGAGAAAAACGAGAGGAAAAAAAAACTGATGGAATTTGAAAGAAAAGAAAAGACTGAAGTGATTGAGTTATAAAACAAAGAAAACTGTTAAGAAGACAACCGGTATGACAATTCGGGATAGTCTTACCGATTGTCATACCGATAGTCATACAAGGCAAATATGAGAAAATAAAAGAAAACAAATAATAATATATAACTGGTATGACAATCTGATAGTCATACCGATTGTCATACCAGTACAAAATAAAACATAATAATTCTGATATTAATTTTATTACTGGCATGACAATCAATAGTCATACCGATTGTCTTGCCAGTTATAAAATTAATCTGATTTTAAAATAAGCAATCATTATTACTAAAATGACTTTCAGCAAGACAATTTCAATTGTCTTGCCGATTGTCATTCTAGAATAAGGTAAAATAAGTATTAACAGATTTATATATACATGTGTACTGAAATGATTTTCAGCAAGACAATTTTAATTGTCTTGCCGATTGTCATTCCAGTAGAAAGACTATATATATAATTTACAGAATATATTAACAAACAGGGAAAACTGAAGTAAAGTCTTATATTAATAGTAAAAATTCAGAAAATATTTACAAAATTAAAATAATTAAAATATTTCAGAGATAATAATATTTTCAGTCCAAAAATAGATTTCTTTTGAATCTTAACAAATTAAATTCATAGAAAAATATTTCTAGAGAAAATAAAATATACTGAGACATTAAAATTAACAATTTGAGTAAATAAATAAGATAAGATAATAAAAAATTACATAGAAATAAGCAAGAAATATGATAGAATGATAAAACAAATTTGCAAATGAATTTTTAATTTAGGAAAATTCATTTGTAAATTCATTCAAGAACAGATCTTAGATATTAACTAAATTAATCACTAAAACTATTCAACATGCCCAATTTACCAACTAATCTGGTAAATATGGATTCATCAAGTGGTTTAGTGAAAATATCTGCTATTTATTCTTCTGTTGGAACAAAGAATAGTTCAACAGTACCATTCATGACGTGCTCTCTAATAAAATGATACCTGATGTCAATGTGCTTTGTCCTCGAGTGCTGCACAGGGTTGTTGGTGATGGCTATTGCACTTGTATTGTCACATAAAATAGGAATTTTGTTCAATACAGAGCCATAGTCTCGTAGCTGGTTCCTAATCCACAAGATATGAGCACAGCAGCTTCCAGCAGCAATATATTCCGCCTCGGCCGTTGAGTTGGAAACTGTTTGCTGTTTCTTGCTGTACCATGAGACTAGCCTGCTCCTAGGAATTGACAACTTCCTGAGGTGCTTTTCCTATCAACAACACTTCCTGCGTAATCTGAATCTGTATATCCAACAAGGTTAAAACCAGATTCTTTAGGGTACCAAATACCTAGATTTGGTGTTCCCTTAAGATATCTTAAGATTCGTTTAACAGCAACGAGATGAATATCTCTAGGATCCGCTTGGAACCTTGCACATAAGCATGTAGCATACATAATATCTGGTCTACTTGCAGTAAGATAGAGTAACGAGCCAATCATACCTCTGTAGCTTGTGACATCTACCTTAATGGAGTTTTCACATGGTCCAAGCTTGACAGCTGTAGTTGATGGAGTCCTTGCTGATGCAGAATCCTCTAGATTGTACTTTTTGAGAAGTTCCTTGAGATACTTGGATTGACAAATAAATGTTCCATCTAACATTTGATTTACTTGTAATCCAAGAAAGAACTTCAGCTCTCCCATCATGCTCATTTCAAACTTGCTGTGCATTAACTTAGCAAATCTCTTACAGAGATTATCATTAGTAGACCCAAATATTATATCATCCACATAGACTTGGACTAATATAGTATCATTCTTATGTTTTTTAGAAAAGAGAGTTTTGTCTATGACACCTCTAATAAAGCTATTTTGAATAAGAAATTCAGAGAGAGTGTCATACCATTTTCTTGGAGACTGTTTGAGCCCATAGATAGCCTTGAAAAGAAAGAAGACAAAATCCAAATGATCTGGATCTTCAAAACCAGGAGGTTGCTCTACATATACCTCTTCATCCAACTTTCCATTCAGAAAGGCGCTCTTGACATCCATTTGATAAACTTTAAAGTTTGAGAATGCTGTGAATGCCAGAAATATCCTGATGGCCTCAAGTCTAGCCACTGGAGCATAGGTTTCATCATAATCAATGCCTTCAGCTTGAGAATACCCTTTTTCTACCAGTCTTGCCTTGTTTCTTGTAACCACACCATCTTCATCTAGTTTATTCCTGAATACCCACCTAGTACCAACAGCTTTCTTGTGTGTAGGTCTAGGTACCAGTTTCCAGACTTGTTGACTTTCAAACTGATTGAGTTCATCTTGCATAGCAATCACCCAATCTGGATCAGTTAGTGCTTCTTCAATCTTCTTAAGTTCCATCTCAGAAAGAAATCCTGAGAACAGACACTCATTTTGAGTAGCACGTCTAGTTCTGACTCCAACATCTGGATCACCAATAATCAACTCAAAAGGGTGAGCTTTATTCCAGACAGTCTGTCTTAGAAGATTTGATCTTGATGATTCGCCTTGAAATTCATTGTGATGTTGTGTCCTACTAGATGATCCTTCAGCATCTCCCCCTGAGTTGTTGCCATGTTGACTTGAAGATTCTCTATCAGTAGCAGTGGTATCTACATTGTTGCCAAAGTTTCCATCACTATTACCTTGAGTATCATCAAGATTAACAGGTTCTTCACCAGCAACAACCTCAGGTTCTTGACCATGTTCTGATTCTGAATCTGACATATCATCAAACTTCAGTTTCTCATAAGGATCTTCAGTTTGGATACTAGGGAGTTTAGTGTCATCAAATGTAATATTGACACTTTCAGTTACTTTGTGTTGATCAATGATATACACTCTGTATGATCTTCTTCCATATCCAACAAAAATACCCTCATATGCCTTTGCCTCGAATTTACCACGACGCTCATCTCCATCCTTGAGCACGAAACATCTGGCACCAAATACATGAAAGTATTTGATAGAAGGTTTCTGTTCATTCAAAATCTCATAAGGAGTTTTCATGAAGTCTTTGTTGATTAGAGTTCGATTCTGAGTATAACATGCAGTATTGACAGCTTCAGCCCAAAAGTACATTGGAAGACCGAATTCACTTAACATCGTTCTTGCAGCTTCAATCAATGTACGATTCTTCCTTTCTACCACTCCATTTTGCTGAGGGGTTCTAGGAGCTGAAAATTGTCTGGTAATCCCTTTGTCTGTACAGAATTCATTGAGAAGTGCATTCTTGAATTCTGTCCCATTATCTGACCTTATTGCTCTAACAGGGACGTTAGAATCTAACTCAATCATCTTGATATGATCAATCACAACTTGTGGTGTTTCATCCTTAGAGTGAAGAAATAAAACCCACGTATACTTGGAATAGTCATCAACTATCACAAGACAGTAACACTTCTTTGACATCGAAAGGACATTAACTGGTCCAAATAAATCCATGTGCAATAATTACAGAACACCAGTTATGGAAGATGTGTTAGTGCCTCTGTGACTTGCTTTCTTTGACTTTCCTTTCTGGCAAGCCTCACATAGTCCTTCTGGAGAGAATTCCAGCTGAGGCAGACCTCTTACCAATTCTCTTTTTACAAGAGAATTCATTGTTTTAAAATTGAGATGAGAAAGTCTCTTATGCCATAGCCAACTCTCATCTGACGATGCCTTTGCATAGAAACAATTGACTTCAGGATTGCTTCCAGAGTTCATATCAGCTACGAACAGATTTCCTTTCCGGATTCCCATTAAGGAGGGTTTTTCACTTTTCTTGTGCAGAATCTGACACTTCAGCTTGTCGAATAAAACATTGTAGCCGTTGTCACAGAACTGACTAATGCTAAGCAGATTGTGTTCAAGTCCTTGCACAACATATACATTTTCAATGATAACATTTCCATCTAGCAAACAGCCATATCCCTCCGTTAAACCTTTGCTGTTATCTCCAAAGGTAACCACTGGGCCAGCTTTCTCAACCACATTTGATAGCAGGGCTCTATCTCCGGTCATATGTCTTGACGATCCGCTGTCAAGAATCCACACTACCGGTTGTACCTGTTTAATGCCCTGCAATACAAATGGATTAGACCTTCTTCGGAACCCAAGCTTGGCTGGGTCCGGCATACTTGTAAAATTGGCCTTTATCAGGCAAAACAACATTCTTAATTTTAATATTCTCAACGTTCTCAATGACTGAACATTTGACCTTGTGAACACCTTGACAAATTTCTGTTTAGGCTTAGGCACAAATGTCTCCTTTCTAGCTTTAGGAGGACTAGCAGTCTTAGACCTATCATGCTTTCTATTATTCACATGCTGACGAGGAGTAGTCTTATCATTAGAAACATGCTTACCATTAAAATAAGCAAACATCAGATTAAAAGCACAAGACATACAATCAGGAACACCACATGCTTTATGAGAAGGATTAACAATAGGAAACTTATGCATGGTAGACATGGCATTTGTGTTATCCAACTCATGTGTGTCTGAGTTAGTCTCAGTTGCTTTCACAACCTTGACTGGAACTTTTGACACACTTGACTTGGAGACAGCTTTCTCATTAGCATTATCTTCAGCACGGATTTCTTCTTGAATAATAAACGAGGTCTCATCAAATGGTTCAGCAATTGATTCTTTATAGAGGGGTTCATCAACACCCTTAAGCACATGTGGTACTTCCCTGCCTTTAGCACAAACATGAGGTGGAGAGTTTATGCCTAATTTTCCAATAGCAGCATTGTAATCATAACCTATACCAGATGTTTGATTAACAGCTTGCTTATTGTAAAACTCTTTGGACTTCGAACAAGAATTAAAGTAAGCTTTAACCTTAGCCTCAAGACCAGTGATCTTGTCTTTAAGAATAGTTTCAAGTTGTCTATAACAGTCAACTCTATTCTCTAGAAAAGACACTTGATCTTTTAATTTATCTTGATTAATGTGCACAAGTCTTAATTCATTGACCTCTTTCTCAAGGTCCTTGATTTGTTGATTTAACAATTCATTATCACGACGAGCACAATCTAAGGAACCTCCTAGATGATAAACTAATTCAGCATCAGTAAATTTTACCTCTTTTCTGATGATGAGGTGCTTGCATCACTAGCCATGAGAGCAAGATTCCCAACTTCTTCATCTTCACTATCAGTATCATCCCAGCTTCTTCCCTTTACTAGGTAAGCCCTTTCAGATTTACTCTTCTGATTAGAATCGTAAGAGTTCTTCCTAGCTTGTTTTGGCTTCCTACATTCTGTGGCAAAGTGTCCCAACTCATTACAGTTGAAGCATCGAATGGTGCTTCGATCAACCATCCCTGTTTTATACCCACCACTGCTGGTGTTAGAGGATGAAGATCCACCTTTCTGGAATCTGTTGTAGTTGGACTTGTACTTGAACTTGGGATTTCTTTTGAATCTGACATTTGAGAATCTCTTGACAATCAGGGCCATTGACTCATCCTCCAATTGCTCCAGTTCTTCCAAGGAATAATAATCATCTCCTGATTGATTTGTAGTAGGAGAATCAAATTCTGCTACTATCACATTATCTTCAACCTTGGAAGACTGTACCATTCTTTCTGACTGTTGAGATTGTTGTTGATATTGTGGTTGTTGTTATTGTTCATCAGCTAATAGAGCAGTAGACGTGCTGACCACTCTTCCTTTCCCGTAAACTTCCTTCTGCTGAATCTGCTCCAACTCATAAGTCTTTAACACACCATAGAGCCTCTCCAAAGAAATCTCACTCAGATCTCTTGCTTCTCTTATGGCAGTGATTCTATGTTCGAGATGAGTTGGCAGTGTTAAGAGAAACTTTTTGTTGACCTCTCTGATGGAATAGTATTTACCATTAATGTTCAGGTTGTTGATCAATGCATTGTACCTCTCAAGCACTTCAGTGATTCCTTCCCTGGATTGGATTTAAAGTATTCATACTCAGAGGTTAGGATTTCTAGCTTGTTCTCCCTAACTTCCTATGTGCCTTCATTAATAATCTCAATAGTTTCCCAGATATGTTTGGAATCTTTATAATTCATCACATGTTTATTCATCAGGGGATTAAGGGAATCTACTAAGATTAATTGAAGGCTAGCATCCAGGGAGGCTTCTTCTAAAAGTCCTCAGGATCCTTTACATAAGTTCTCGCTTTGGTGATCACCACATCATTTTCTATTACCTCTGGTTCAATAACCATAGGAATTTTTGGACCCTTCTTCAACACTTGCAAATATTTGGGATTAGCAACTTGTAAAAACAGTAGCATCTTCTTCTTCCACATAACATAATTTTCTTTATCGAAAAGTGGAATTTTAACGGTTCCAACTTTTTGTGTAGTCATTATGAATTTTTTGAGTGAATAAAAAATTCAAGAAGTGAAAGAAACACAAAATTCTAGGATCTAGATTTGTACGTTAATCAGAAGGCTCGGATACCAATTGTTAGGTCCCAATTTGTTTGTAGAAGGGGGGGTTGAATGCAAACAATACCGTTTAATCGAATAAAATGCGGAATAAAAAGGTGAAACAAAATTCAAGTTAAATAAAACTTTTATTAAACTTGAAAGGTGTTACAACTACGGTATCGGTTATAAGGGATTAATCTCAAATCAATTATTACAAATCTAGAATAAATTCGACATGAACTTTTTCTATTTTTGTAATTAAAAGATCAAATGCTAAATGCGATTTGAGATTAAGTTCTAGGGATTTTAATCCGCTAGATTGATACACAAGAACAAGATAAATATTTCTAGTTGATTGGATTTAACTTTACAATCTAGAAATTTAATCTTGAAGAAAAGCAGATGAAAAATAAAATGTTGTGCCTTTATTTTCTGCTTCTTTTTCTCTTGTGTGTTCTGTTGAATTATTGCATTGTAGTCTTCTACTGTGTTTTTTTTTTGTTTAAGTAAACAAAACCATCTAGTTTACTCAGCAAGACTTTCGGCAAGACAATCAAATGAACTGGTATGACAATCCATTTGAACTGGTAGGACTTTCGGTGAGACTATCCTTTTGAACTAGCAAGACAATCCCAATAGCTAGCAAGACAATCAGAATGAACTAGCAAGACTTTCGGTATGACTATCAATTGTCATACCGATTGTCATAGTAGTTCAAATCAAATTGTCTTACTGAATTATTAATAGATTTTAATCTAATAATAATTCTGAAAATCCTTAATATTAATTCTGAATTAATTAATCAATTAATTCAATTAATCAATAAATTAATCTTTGCAGATATAATTTATTTTCTTAATTAAATTATATGACTTAATTAATTAATAGAGAATTAATATTAATCTTGAGCAGCAACCATTCTTCTGAAAATCTTCTGAAAATTACTGTCAAGTATGAATCAATTCCACCACTTCAATGTTGACACTCGATGTACTGTCTGGTTCATGAGTGACTAACTTCCGTGACGTTTCTTCAAGTCTTGATCTTGATACTCTTGATTTTCTTCAGACTAAATCCTTGTAATTAATTGATACCCTGACGAGATCTCTGTCACTTGATTAAATCCACAATCTTGACTTATATCACTAAAGCATGATCAATTTCTTGAACTTCTTCCAGTGAATTAATTCTTCAAGTCTGTAGATGAATAATGTTTCTTAACCCATTGACAGATGTTACTATATGAGATCTCTCTGATGATAGATCCACTATTTACTTATTACATTCTTATTTGAGTTGAGTTAAATCCTCGAATATACAAATATGCTATGCCATATGCCTTTCACCTTTTCTTAATTAATTTAAAATCAATTAAATCTCATTTAATCAATTATTAAATTTGCCATTATTAATTAATTCCTCCACCATTAAATCATTCTCTTTTATGGTGTGACCCTATAGGTTCAATATTAAGCCGGTAGTAGAAATAAATAATAATAAAATTGTTTTATCATTATTTATATAAATTCTCTAATTCATTAAATATGATTAATTAATTAATCATATTTATTCTACATCGTGAGGGATACTTCTTAGCATATCGCGACTATCCGGATAATATGAATTCACTACTTAGAATACTAAGAACCTATTCAGTGAGTAGTTACCGTACAATTAATTCCTTCTACCCTGCAATGTCACGATTCAATACAAGGCATGGAACTTGTGTCAAGCCTATCTTATTTAATAACTTGATTTCCCATTCACTATGCTTAGTTCTATTTAATGTAAATTAGAAACTCCTTTCTAATTTCATTCACTCTGGCCAGAGAATCCTGAACTAACATAAGTGGATCAGCATTGAACATTCTCTTCCTACACTGGAAGGGGTAGATCCTTTATTGATCATACACTATCTTCGTGTACAAATTCCTATACCCAGTAGAGCCCTTATAATTGTCTCTTAAGACTAAGAACTAAACCAAAGCATAGTTCAGTGAACACAAGATGACTATGATGACCTCAAGTCTAAGAATACTTGTACAACTATCACTATGTGAACAACTGCTGACACGTAAGTGAACTCCATCAGTTGTTCAGCTGTGTGAGTCATGTTCAGTGAACTTATTCTATAATAAGCACCTACATACTAGCTATAGTGTCACCACACAAATGTCTATGAGAACAGACATCCTTCATAATGAAGCAAGCATAGTATGTACCGATCTTTGCGGATTATTAATTACCAGTTAGTAATCCTACGACCAGGAACTATTTAAGTTTATAGTTATCATCTTTTAGGTCTCATTATTATGATCTCATTACAATCCATAAAAAGCTTTACTCTAAACTGTGGTATATCTTATTTAAACATTTAAATAGATAGAGCCCGCAATAAAAACAAAACAAGTCTTTTATTAATATCAATGAAATCAAAACAGATTACATAAAAGTTATTCCTAAATCCTCATACATGATTGGACTTAGGACATATCTCTTTCATCCAGGCCGCGGCCGCGCCGTGTCCCGACTTTGGAAAAAAATAAAAGGCGGTTTAGGGGGGGAAAACGGGAATTTTGTCCCAAAATCAATTCCCAACCAAATTTTACTCCCCTACATCCCATAATTCCCTCTCCAAATCAAACCCATTACTCCCATTATTCCCATAATCAAATCCCACTTCTATTCCGTATCTAATTCTCTTTTTACCACCTATATATACATACATCTCATACACAAACTTCTTCATCAATTCACAAACTCTCAAACACAAATTCTCTCTCAAACACAACTCTTACTCTCTCTAATCAATTTCCATGGCACCCAAGAGACAAAGAACTCAAGTCGATGGCAGCGCCACTGATTCTTCAACTTCGAGTGGTGTGAGGTCCAGGTTTTCTACTGTCGAGGCTGAGGAGGAGTACACGAGGCTTCTCGGGAAGCCTATTGCCAAGGAGAGAGGGTTCCTGCCATATGGGAATGATGGTAAGCTTTTGGAGATGATCTTGGAGATGGGTTGGGTTCCTTTTTGAGAGGCACCAGTTGTTGTGCCTATGAGTGTGGTTCGCGAGTTCTATGCGAAAGCCAAGGCCGAGAAGAATGGCTTCACTGTGGTGCGAGGGGGACGGTGGAGTATAGTGCAGAGACTATCGGGACTGTGATTGAGCATCCCGCGAGGAAGGTGGGGCAAGATACATGGAACAATAAGACTCTAGAGGACTTTAATCTGGATCTTATTGTTGCTACTCTGTGCCGACCCGACACGTATTGGAAGATCAAGAGGGGCACAGTCTCCGAGTATTCTACGTTCTCGGCGTCCGGCATGAACAGGTTTACCCGTGCATGGAATGCTTTTATATGTACTAATATCATGCCATCTTCGCATGTGCATGAGGTTATGGTGGAGCGTGCACGTCTGCTATGGGGCATTCTGCAGGGTGATTATGTAGGTTTGGGGATGGTGATATACCAAGGGATTCTGAGGATTTTGAGGGGAAGCATTACGGGGTCTATTCTGTATGCGTCAGTGGTGACAAAGCTGTGTGTGGCAGTTGGTTTGCATTGGCCTGTACATGAGCAGTTGCAGATTCTGAGTGCTCCGATCAATAGCACTACTTTGGCTACGATGCAAGAATGGGATGGAGGCAAGCCCGATCTGAAGGGGCTTGGGTATTCTTTTAACCACCTACCTGGTGGGAGGCCAGTTGATGGTCAAGCGAGCAGGACTGCATGGAGTTCTCAGTTAGAAGATGAAAGAGGACCATCGCAGCAGCAGCAGGTGGCAGCAGGAGCGGACATGGGAGCTAGTTTGAGTTCGACGCAGTATAGCATCTTGCGAGGAGGATGGATGCGATGCACGACATCCATAGTCATTTTGCACACGATCTCACCCAGACACTTGGGATTGCATTTAGAGCCACCAGAGTTGACATTCGGTGGCCAGTATTTTGTAAGGACTCTGTGTATCCGCCACTTGACACGGCTAACAGTCCACCCCTTGAGGGTGATGATTCTGATTTGGAGTAGGTATGCTTGATTCCTTACTATTACCTTCACTGATGACAGTGAATATTTTAAGGTTGGGGGTAGTACTTGAAGGAATATGTTTATTTGAGTCTCATATAGTTTGTATGTTCATGATAGTTTAGTTCATATAGTTTACATGTTTTGCCATGTAGTTTTTTTTTATTTTGGTAGTTTTATGATATTTTATTCATGTAGTTTCATGCATTTGTATTATAACATGATCCCTTAGATAATTTTCCGATTAATTTGTGATATTGATGCTAGTGTAGTGATGTCATATTTAGTGCTGTTGAGTCTTATTGGATTGATTTACATGCTAGATACACTTGTATTTCACTAAGTCTTATAGGTTGCTAGAGTGTTAGATCATGATCATGGTTTATTTGATTTGTCGAGGTTTAATCGCTTGTTTATATTTAGAATTTAGGGTATTCTCTTAATAATAAAAGACATGGATATTTAAAAATTGGAGAAATTGGATTTCATTGCTAGTTGTGTGGCTAGGTGCCAAATGGCTAGTAGCCGGCTCATATTTTTATGAGTAGTCTAGGGTTGAATGAGATGGAGCGAAGCACACTCATTCAGAAATTGTGAAAAAAAGAAAAAAATGAAAAAAAATGAAAAGAAAAAAGAAAAAAAAGAATAAGTGTTATGTATAATTGATCACGAGTGGGCTCTTTAGTACTCGGGTTATTAAGTTCTTAGGGGACTTTGTGCCTAGTGACCTAAGGCTTTTTATGGTCTGGGATCCACTAACCTAACGCTCGTTACATGGGTGTTATTGTATAAGTCTTTTGTGGACATCACTCATTGCACAATCAAATAAACATACTTGTATTATTTTGTTGAGAATATAAGCGTGAATCCGTATAAAACTCCAATATAAGAATTGAAGTGTTATAAGTTATTTTGAGTATAGATTTTTATTTTATTTATAACCTCGCGATTGCCTTGCTGAGTAGTGAGTTATGATTATTGATCTAGTTGCGATAGTATATCTGTAAGCATTTTCACACACGCACGTCTTTAGTTTGTAAGTTGATTTGTAGGATTTGGTTGATCTTCATACGAATAACTATATTTGTTGATATGTTGCGTATTGGTTGGTTGAGTTATTCTATTGGGGATCGTTGTATTCATATAGTTGCATTTATACATTTTTGTTTCTTGTTCTTTGAGTCTGTTTATGCTTGAGGACAAGCATCGATTCAAGTTTGGGGGTATGTTGAGTGACATTTATGACACTTTATTATGCTCTAATAATCTTTGAATTGGTATATTTGTACTCAAGTTGTTATGTGTTTGAATGTGTTTTCTAGTGTTTTTGCATTTCAGGCACTATTCAGGTAATCAGATGAATTAGCATTATTTTGGTGCTAATTTGGTGTCCAGGTGGTGTTGGAATAAAAGCTCGTGGAAAGCCGGTTCGAAGCAACAAGATTTAAGTAGAAATCTGAGTTTTTCCCAGAAGGATGGCGCGCCCGCGCTGTGATAGCGCGCGCCCGCACCGGGATTCTAGAAATGCAGCGAGCCCGCGCTGTGTTACCGCGCGGTCGCGCCGAGGCCGAATTTCAGAATCCTATTTCTACTACAATTCTAAAAGGGAAGGATTTCAGATTGTTGAGGGCTGCTATATATATTCATATTAGGTCGTTTATAATATATATGAAGTTAGAGACGGACTAGTGCGCAAGGAGAAGACGGCAAGAGACCTTTAACACAATTCAACAAAGGCGAAGACGATCTAGGTTATTTTTGTAAATCTTTGTTTTGAGTTGTAATTTGGATGCTTGTTTCTTGTTTTGCTGAACCTATACTCTTGTTTATACTTGGTTTAATTTATTCGTATAAAGACTACATTTGATATATCATGTTTTCATCGGAACCCACATTGATGATGAGTCCGATTATGGGCTAATCATTATCGTGGGGTTCTACAGATTTATTTATGGATTTCTTTAGTTAATTTGTTTGATGCCTTAGTATGTGGTGATTGTATGATATCCTAGTATTGGTTGTGCGTATTCATCTTATGAGTGTCGCGAACTTATAAGATAGTGTGTTAATTCTAAATGAAGCGAAAGTGAATTTAAGGATTTAGAACTTACCATGCTAGCATAGGTTCATGTATGTGTCATGCATGATTCGTAGGTAATTTTAACCATCTTACTTTCCCTATGTAATCAATATAGATTACTTATGCTTAAACCGTTATGTTGTCAAATTCTATAGACATATAGGGTCTCAATATAATTGGTGCCTATTCAGCTTCTGTCTCTTTTATGGATGTCTGGTAGAATGGTACCCGCGCAACGAAAGTTAGCGTTTATCAGTTTCGTGTTATCTGATTAGTGTCATCACCATTGCATGCTAAGGTTAAGAATAATAAGGCTATTGAATGAAGTATTTAATGAAGTTAGAATCCCATGTTTGTCATATATATTAATTCAGTCAATCTTATTCTCGTAGTTATAATTGTTAGCGTAATTCTTAGTTATAAACAAAATCAAATTGTTATTCATCTTAGCATTGGATAGTAACCATACATTGTTGTTTAGGTGCATAAATTAATAGTTAACCAATACAGTCTCTGTGGGAACGAACTAGAAAAGATTCTATACTACTTGCAAACTTGTATACTTGCGTGTATTATTAGCGTGTGTTTAGCGACTAACAACAATCTCCCCCAATTTGTGAGAAGATTACTTGTCACAAATTCATTCCTGATAACAAGACTACCCCCAAACTAAAATTAAAGAAAATAAGACTGACAAATTTACAAAGTACAATGTTTATACATTCGTGCAGTTACATAATGAATTGAATTACATAATCATCTGAATTTCTCATAGTCTGGTTGTTCTCTAATTAGATCTTTGAGTCTAACTAGACACTCAAGTTCTTCAATAATCTCAGTTCCTCTTAGAGCTTCAACCAGCTTGATCCATTCACTTCAGTACCTTGATAAGTTGTGAGTCTTGATGTACAGAAACACACCATTTAGAGAAACTCTGCTCAATCCATTAGCCTTTAGCTTATTTGACCTTTGCTCAAATATTTCAATATCCTGAGCATATTTCCTTTCATCTTCTTCCCTCTCATCTTTTTTCTTTGCATGTCTTTCATTTCTCTCTCCCTCTCTCTCACCATCTCAACTAACTATGCCTTCCTCATTCTTGTAGAAGCATCCCTTGCATTCATCAAACTGACCACCCTCTCAAGTTTTACAGTGGAGTAGTTCTCAATGACTTCTTTGTTTAACAAATTAAAGGTGACATCTTTGAAGTAAATTATGACTTATGCCAAAGATAGAACACGGACTTTGACTATATCTTCTGCTAGTTGTTTATGGTGGTCATCATATGTTATGTTTTCATAGATATGTAGAAAGTCACTTTGATTAAAACAATCCCAAAGTGCACCAACTTCAACTTGAGTTATTTTTGGTTTTCTTCTTGCAGACTTAAAATGAGTTTTGGTTGGAGGTTTGAATGAAGGTGTCTTGGAGAGTTTCTTTAAGGAAGTTTGGTTTTCTATAATATGGCGCCCTAAATCGGGGGTCAGGGATCTAGGAGGCCACGCCATCTTGAATCTTGTTTAACACTTATCTTGTACAACATTATATATCTACTCACACATCTATGACCCCACACTTATCAACACACACACACACACACACACACTTACATGTTATTGTCTTGGAAATGAACAATGCATTACTAGAGTTATAAATTCCACGAGGTGATAGTTATTACAGACCAAAACTAATTAAGTCTTACCACGGGTGTAACCTTTACTTAAGATTAGACCAACGGCCAAATACACGTTTCTTTATTACTACCTTACATAAGTCATACTTAAATATAAGCCGGACTAAAAACGACTGAAACCCAATCCAGCTTATACGGTCTACATGTGGCATTGCACCAAACAATCTACGAAAAAGATGGTCATTCCTACTCACTTCCAGGCTGTGAGCTTTCTGACCAGCATCTTGGTTCACTATTGTGTTGTGTCATTTTAAGAAAATAAGTGTGAGCTATAATGCCCAGCATAATAATATGCGGTATGTAAAGATTGTATAGGAAATTCATATGTGATTCCGTATATGGATATATATTTTTTTAAAGTAGTTTTTCTTGGTGATACAAACCTCATTTAAAAATAATTCTTTGATTGACTTATTATTCTGCAAATACCTTAATGGTAAACTCGGCACCTAGGCTTAAGTTACAGTATTGCATCTCAATTCCAGTTGGAAAAATAGGACATTCACCGGAGCCCCCGAAATACGATGATCAGTCGTATAACGGTAATTAGTTGTTGTTCTCTACTAGTAGAAGGACGACTCATATACATCCAGTTGTCACCCTTGCCGCATTCGGGCATATTATGTGTGGCCCATACATTCAGGCTTTTCACATACTTCACATGTTTACATGTGGAACACTAGTAGTCACTCCAGAACACAAAGTACTAGAGTCTAACCCTCCTTGTCCTTTTAAAGAATCTTATTATAAAACTGGAACTTGAATTATATCGAAGTTCCTCAAGCATTTTTCTTATTGATAGACACAAATCATCTTATATATGTGTGTATATGTACTTCTGAGAATTTTTGGAGGAAATACTAAGATAATGTGAGTTGATAGTTGTCAACAAATAAATAAATAAGGGGAAGTTTATTTTGACAATATAGTCAAAATAGTTAAAATACATCGTGATAATATTCTTCGACGATCCAAAAGTATTAGTAAGATTTTCCGAAACTCAGAAAATATTTTAATATATATTTTATGATATTTAAATGATATTAAAACATTTAATAAATATTTAATAATTAAATATTAATTATTAAATAATTAAACCTTGAATTGTTCTTCTTTTAAAAGAATATTTGAAATAATATTCATCTACTAATTTATATATAAGAATTTAACGTGATTTATAAAATATTAAATAATTGAATTTAAAATAAAATAATCATTGTAGAATACTTCTCTTATTTAAATGAATATCTGAAATAATATTCATTGTTTGAGTAATTGAGGGAATACGATCTTTGGAAATCGTTTTAAATAAATTCGAGGTAATTTAATATTTCGCAAAGAACATCGAGTTCCTTGGAATAAATATGTGCAAACTTTTAGTCGTCCAAAACATCTCCAGGATGATTCCCGGGTTTTTTTACTTTATAAACTCTGACCGACTCTTGATCTTATAATTTATGCATCACGCTCTAACATTGCATTAAAATATTCTATGATATACTCATCATAAATTCAATCGTTATTGATACGCAAAACTTGTATTTTACTATCATGGCAAATATGGCATTTGTACGAAAGACAGTAAAACAATCTTCACAACACAACATTATATGGAGTCGGGTTCATAAACTTTCCTGGGTGTTTCGAGGTGGAGGGTGCTCTAGAGTTCGTCCGGAAATCTAAAATCAAGAACATTTATCATTCCGTTAGATTCTAACCATATTTATCGTCACTTGGTAAATACGCAATACTTACTATCCATTTACAGGGCTCGCTTTACTTTTGTCATTTTAATAAAGTATGAATAATCGTTAACTTCGTTTTTCTTTCATAATCCTTTATGTCCATAAATTTCTTTTACTTTTTCCGCTCAGCTCCACTCGTGACTCTTAAGAAATTCTACTCACGCGATCCCGGCTCCAACATTTAATAAAATTGAAAAATTCATATTTTCATTTAAAATTTTTATGTAAGTTAATATATTCCATTCTTACTCTCTACAAAAATTTCATAATTTTTGAATACTTTTAAGTCGATCATTTATATTTCCAAAGTTCGTAATTCGTAGCAGTTTTTATCGCGTAAATCATTTTCACTAAAACGGACCTAACTTTTGAACCGTAAATAGAAATCAAGTGATTCAAGTGCCTAAACGATCCTTACAACAAGATCTATCATTTTCATGTATTATTTTTCAATAAATCATAGTTTATATTTTCTGTATATCTGCAGAAAACTTAAGGTTTCTATTCTTTCTTTTTATCGACGTTATGTTGATGATTCGAGTTTTGTTTCCGCTCTAAACTACTAATAAATAACTAACCGTCATCATACCATCATCTTAACACTTACTCCTCTCAAGAACATTAAATTTTTGAGGTCACAACATCAACCTTAGCATATAACTAACTAATCATCAAGAAACCAACATAACAACCATCAAAACTAGGTTTATAACTAAGATCCATGATTTTCTTGAAAATTAAACCTTAAACAAACTTTGGGTATAGATTTATACCTTTTATTATAGCTTGGAATGTGTTAGTATTGATGGATGAGGCTTGGTGAGGCTTGGGTGTGCTTAAGGATCCTAAATCTTTTCATAAAAATCAAGAAATCAAGAAATGTTATTATTTGGCACTATTCATCATCACTTTCATGGATTTATTTGACCATCCAAACATTAATTAAATACTTTGAAAAATTTATATTACCTTATTTTCATATGTAGGAAGCTTGGGAATTAATCGGAGCATTTATCCATGGCTAGAAGTTGGACTGTGAATTTTGATTCCTTGTTTTCTTGGAAATAGCCGAATCGTGCTTGTTCAAGGGGGTAGAGAGTTTTTTATTTTCTTTCTAGTTTTCTTCTTGAATAAGTGATTGATTATGTGTGTATATAATCCTAGATATGCATATCTTCATCATATCTTGCTAGCTTGGCTATTTTCAAAGCTAGTTTACTAGCCAGGTACTTCAACTACTATTCATGCTACTATTTGCCCTATCTAGGTTACTATGTTCTTAGATTGGTTACCATTTGTTTGTCAATCCTTGGTTAAATTATTACTAATTAGTTTACAAGGCTTGCATGGGAAGTTGTATGGCTTGATACGTTTTATTTGTTCGCTTAAGTATTCGCTTGGTCGCTTATTCATTTTTGTAATAAATCTTCATAGGCGATTCACGGGGTAAATTATTTCTTATAAGTCCTTTATGTTTTGAAGCCTTGTACTTGGGTTTTAATTTGTAGAATTCTAGATTCGTAACTTTAATGTGATTCTCGTATTCCTCGATGGTTCGTAAGATAAGGTCGTTTTACAAAGTTTGTTTTTTTTGAAAACTAATGACTTTTACCTACACTCATTTGGTACGTGTAATCAGAATATTGACTCAGAAACTAAATTTTCCATGCAGAACATAGTATGGGCTAAAACATTTTCCCCGATCGCCAGGGTTACTATTCATCGAATGTTTTACGAAGTCTCAAAAATTGGGTTATTACAGTCTTCCCCTCTAAAAAGTATTTCGTCCCAGAATCAAAAAGAACACATGTGGTGATATCTTTCCTTCATTGCGTCCTCTAGTTCCCAAGTTGACTCTTCGACATTCTAGTTTCTCCACAAGATTCTGATCAGCTTGACAGTCTTGTTCCTCAGCACTTGTTCCTTCTGGTCCATCACTCATACCGCTTGCTCGTTGTAGGTCAGGTCTGGTTATTAGTCTAAATGTTCGTACTCTATCACGTGTGATGCATCGGCATGGTATTTCCTTAGCATTGACATATGGAACATATTGTGCACTTGTTGCAGATTAGGAGGCAAGGCGAGCTCGTAATCTAGAGGTCCTATTCTCCTCAAGATCTCAAAGGGTCCAATGAATCTGGGAGTTAATTTTCCTTTCTTTCCGAATATCATTACTTCTTTCCACGGAGATACTTTCAACAATACTGAATCTCCCACTACATACTCTCTATCTTTTATGGTCTGGTCGGCATACTTCTTCAATCCGTCTTGAGCCGATACCAGCCTTTTTCTGATAAGTCCCACCGTTTCTCGGGTCTGCTGGACCAACTCGGGCCCTAGAATCTTATGTTCTCCAACTTCATCCCAACACAAGGGAGAGCGACATCTTCTTCTGTAAAGAGCTTCATACGGGGGCATTCCTATGCTAGCATGATAGCTATTGTTAAAGGCAAACTCAATCAGGGGTAAGTGATCATTCCAATTTCCCTTAAAGTCAATGGCACAGACCCTTAACATTTCTTCTATTATCTGGATAGTCCTTTCACTTTGCCCGTCCATTTGGGGATGGTGAGCTGTTCTCATATTCAATCCGGTGCCTACGCATTCTTGAAAACTTCTCCAAAATCGGGAGTTAAACATTGGATCCCTTTCTGCCACTATGGCAATGGGAACTCCGTGCCTTACTATGGTCTCTTTCAAGTAAATATCCATTAGCTTGTCTATGGTGTACCTTTCTTTAATTGGCAGGAGGTGTGCAGACTTGGTCAGTCAATCTATGATGACCCATATGGCATCGTGATTGGTTTTCTTCCTTGTTAGGCATGTCATAAAATCTATGGCTATATGCTCCCATTTCCATTCCAGAATTTCCAAGGGCCGTAACAGTCCACTCGGTCGCTGATGTTCAGCCTTTACTCTCTGACACGTCAAGCACTTTCCGACCCGCTCTGCTACATTTCTCTTCATGTTAGGCTACCAATAATATTCTTTTAAGTCACAGTACATCTTCATACTTCCTGGGTGAATTGAATACCTGGAGCTGTGCCCTTCGTGCAGCAGCTCATTTTTTAGTTCTTCCATATTCGGAACCCAAATTCGGGATGCATACCTCATAATCCCTCTCTCATCCTTCTCGCATCTGACCACCTCACCGGTCAATATATCTCTTTCTTCATTCATCTTTTTCTCTTGGCATACTCATATTTTCTCAGCTAGTTCTGGTACTAACCTGATTTCAAATACTCCTTCAGATGCTTTACCGGTTATCCTCACTTCAATCTCCATCTTTTCAAATTCCTTAACCAACTCCTCAGATGTCATTATCATTTTCAGTCTCTTTTTCCTACTGATGGCGTCAGCCACCACATTGGCTTTACCCGGGTGATACAGGATTTCAAAATCATAGTCTTTAATCATCTCTAGCCATCTCCTATGTCTCATATTTAATTCCTTCTGAGTGAAAATATACTTGAGGCTCTTATGGTCTATGTAAATCTCGTACTTTTCCCCATACAAGTAGTGCCTCTAGATTTTTAGGGCAAACACTATGGCTGCTAACTCTAGATCATGGGTAGGGTACCTTATCTCATATTCCTTTAACTGTCGAGAGACATACACAATCACTTTTATGTGCTGCATGAGCACACATCCTAACCCTTTGTGCAAGGTATCGTTATATATCACAAACTCTCCCTTTCCATCGGGGAGAGCGAGTACAGGTGCCGATACCACTCTCTTTTTCAACTCCTGAAAACTTTCCTCACATTTCTCCATCCACACAAACTTTTCTGTCTTTAGGTAAGCCTAGTCAATGGGTCATCTATCTTGGAAAAGTCTTGCACGAATCTCCAGTAATATCTTGCTGAGCCCACAAAACTCCTAACCTCGATTGGGGTAGTCGGTCTTTCCCAATTGGATACCCCCTTTATCTTGGCGGGGTCGACTAGAACTCCTTCGCTACTCACCACATGTCCTAAGAACTGAACTTCCTTTAACCAAAACTCACATTTTGAGAATTTGGCATACAACTTTTCATTCCTCAAAATCTCTAAGACTATCATCGTGTTCCGCGTATTCTTACTCTATCTTTGAGTAGATTAGAATATCGTCTATGAAGACTATGACACATATGTCTAGGTACTTCTTGAACACTCTGTTCATCAAATCCATAAGCATTGTGGGTGTATTAGTCGATCCGAATGACATGACTAAGTACTCATAATGTCCATACCTAGTGCGCAAGGTAGTGTTTGGTATATCTTCAGGTTTGATTTTCAGCTGGTGATATCCTGTCCTTAATTCTATTTTGGAAAGTGCACAACACTTTTAAGCCGGTCGAATAGGTCGTCAATCCTAGGGAGAGGGTACCAATTCTTGATGGTCATTTTGGTGAACTCTCGATAGTCTATGCATAGCCTTATGCTACCATCCTTCTTCTTTACAAATAACACTGGTGCACCCATGATGACATACTTGGTCTTATCATCCCGTTGTCTAACAATTCTTGTAGTTGAGAAGCTAGTTCCTTCATCTCAACTGGGTAGTCTATAGGGGCCTTGGATACCGGTCTCTTCCCTGGTGCTAATACTATAGTGAATTCTATCTCTCTGTCGGGTGTCAACCCTAGTAAGTCCTTTGGAAAGACATCCTCAAATTCATTCACTACGGGTATGTCTCGTATGTCAGGGAATTCCTTCTTAGTGTCCATCACATATGCCAAATAGGCCTCATTACCTTTCTTTAATAACCTCTTGGTCTGGTCCATGGTTAGAAATTTATGGGTCTGTTGTTGACCTTTAAACACTATCTCCTTGCCATCTTGTACTCTTATTTTTACTTTCTTTCTCTCACAATCTATCTGCGCTCTGTTACTGGATAGCCAGTACATTCCTAGGATCACATCGAATTCTCCTAACATAAATGGGATTAAGTCAACCTCAAAGACTTTCCCTTCTAGTTTCAACTTGCATCTAGGATGTACTTGATTAAAAGAAATGATTTCTCGGTTCTCTATTTCTACTTGTAATACCTCACGTAAAGGTACAACATTAAGATTTAATTTCTTAGCAAAATTTTGAGATATAAAGACTTGGTCGCTCTGAAATCAAATAAGACATTTGCACGTTCGGAATTTACCAAAAGGGTACCTATTACCATATCAGTGTTCCGGACAGCGTCCTGAATGGTCATGTTGAAAGTCCTAGCAGGAGGGGGCCGGTTGGAAGCAGCTCTGCTAATTCCTAAAGCTGGTGTCCTGGTTTTGGGGAAATCATTCCTTACGTGCCCTATCTTTCCATACTGGAAATATGTCATTCCCGGTATGGGAAACTTGGGGCAAGGTGTCCTAGTTGGTTGTATTTGAAGCACTTCAAAGGGGCTCTCGTCTGGACACACACTCCGAGGTGTCTCTTTCCACATGTTTGACACTTTGGTATAGGGGCGCAGGGTTGGCTGTGAAATGTTGCCCTAGATTTTCCGCCACCCTGGCCAATACTTTCACTTGGGGCCTTTCTAAAAACCGGGGCCTCTTGCAGGTTGGGACACCACTCCCCTAACAAATATGCTCGGAAGGCTCCTATTCCCGGTTCATCCTCCTCCTTGACTTTATATGTTCCTTTTCCTACTTTCCTTCTCTTTCAAACTCTGCTCGTTGCCTACATCAACAATCGAGGCCTTCTACACAAGGGTGGCATAATCTGCTAGCTCTAACATCACCACTCGGTTCTAAATCCACTATTTTGGACCAAGCTGAAACCTTTGTGCCTTCTTCTCTTCCGTATTCACAAATTCTGGTATAAATCATGACAAATCAATAAACTTGGCCTTCTACTCCGCTACCGTCATTCTATCTTGTTTCAAATCTAGAAACTTGATCTCCATCTGAGTCTCCATAAACCTAGGGAAATACCTGTCTAAAAACAAGCGCGTGAATCTATCCAATGGCATCATAGCGTCAGTCTCGAGGTTACGCTTGGACTCCCACCAATAGTTAGCTTCCCCCTTCAGCATGTAAGAGGCGAAGATGGTCTTGTGTCACTCTTCAACACCTAGTATCTTGAAGGACTTCTCTATCTCCTTAAGTCAGGCCCATGCCTCAACGGGGTCGGCAGATCCTAGAAACTTCGGGGGTTTAAGGGACTTAAATGCCCTGAAGGTGGTAGTAGCAGTTTGTTGGACAACATGTGGCGGTGGTGGAAGGGGCTATTTGTTCAGTTTGACCCTTAAAAGATCCATGAATTCATTCATGGGGTTTCCCCCTTGGTGGGTATCCTCAGCTTCTTCCTCTAGATATCCCTCTTCGTCGAATTCATTAAAGTCTAGGTCCTCTTCACTTTCCTCATTCACTATATGGTCAGGTTCATCCTGCCGTTGGTTAACAAATTATGCGAGCTGAGCCCTGGTCCCTCTTCTATGGGGTGGCATTGTTTTGATAATGAAAATGGTGTTAATACAATTGCATATTTTTATATTTGGATTAATTTATTTATATGTAAGCATGTATTTAAATATTTAGCATGCTTCTATCAAGGTGAAATAACAAGGTAAGATAATTACTTAATAACTGCCAGATAATATATAATAGGGTCTCCCAGACTACGTCTTGGGGACAATAATAACCATGCAAATTCATATGCGTTTCTGAGTATAATCTACCAACTACATAATTCTGAATACTGAATAACAAATACATACACCGGGCACCCTGAAGGGCTAGGAATGCTATTTACGACTAGCTATCTTGGAAAAATTAGTGACAAGTCACCCAGCCCTATACAAGGTCCATATTCGGCCACTGCTCTCTCAGTCTGAGTCACTGCACATTAGGTATCGAGCCTTTCTCATCGCTCCTGCCAGCATCAACTCGGCATCAACTACTGGAATGTATCATCCCATCACAATCATCCTCATCTACACTCGAGTACGAAGCTCAATCCCATCAATCTCCTGATGAGCTATGGTCGGGGAAGCAGCCCTAAAGTCCCCGGGGTACCCAAGCCTGGTAGCTCTCTCGGCGGTCAGCGCCTATCATAGCTCAACAATACGGGAAGATGTCGTGGTGATCTTATCATTCAGTTGAGCCACTATCCATTCATGCACTGCTACATGGATGGTCGCTTGGGGTGGTAGGGGCGAGTCCGGGTCACTAGAGTATATGTCATGAATCTCGTAAGTCTGTGCCTCCATCTCATCATCCTCGTCCTCATCAGCAGAGGGAATGGGTCTCAGTATCCCTGAGTGAGGGGTGTGAGGGTGAACATTCGGGAGAGGGTACATCTCTATGTCTATCCAGTCTAAGCCATCATCCTGGGCTCCTCGATGTCATTAGCTATAGTGTTAGGGAAGTCAGTATCCTCCTCTGGGGGATCCTCGGTAGGGTCATCATCTGAGTAATCAATAGGTGGGTCTTCCGACTCAGGAGTAGGGTCGCACTCAAATGGTATAACTTCATTAACAGGTTGAACCTCCCCCATAGGCTCCACTGGTACCTGACACAATAGGCAATGTGTTACTAACTTAGAGTCAAGATTCTCTTGAGGGTAAAACTGTCAGGAGTGCCCATGCAGTCTGACGGCGAACTCGACTTGAGTTCTAATTGATTATTATTACTCTTATGTCTACGTATTTTATCTCCTATCATTTCCAATATTTGATAACCTAAAGCTCTGATACCATTTATGTGGTACCCCAAATCCGGGGACAAGGATCTAGGAGGCCATGCCATCTTGAATTATGTTTAACACTTATCATGCACAACATTATATATCTACTCACACATCTACGACCCCGCACTTATCAACACACACACACTTATAGGTTATTGTCTTGGAAACGAACAATGCATTACTAGAGTTATAAATTCCACCAGCTGAGTGATATTACAGACCAAAAGTAATTAAGTCTTACCACGGGTGTAACCTTTACATAAGGTTAGACCGGCGGCCAAATATACGTTTCTTTCTTACTACCTTACATAAGTCATAATTAAATATAATCCAGACTAAAAATAACTGAAACCCAATCCAGCTTATATGGTCTACCTGTGGCACTGCACCAAACAATCTACGGAAAAGCTGGTCATTTCCTACTCGCTTCCGGGCTGTGAATTTTTTGACCGGCATCATGGTTCACTGTTATGTTGTGTCATTTTAAGAAAAAAAATGTGAGCTATAATGCTCAGCATAATAATGTGCGGTATGAAAATATTGTATAAGAAATTCATATCTGATTCCTTATATGGATATATGTTTGTTTAAAGTAGTTTTTCTTGGTGATACACACCTCATTAAATATAATTCTTTGATTGACTTATTAGTCTGCAAATACCTTAATGGTAAACTCAGCACATAGGCTTGAGTTACGGTATTGCATCTCAATTCTAATTAGAAAAATAGGATATTCACCGGAGCCCCCGAAATATGATGATTAGTCGTATAACGGTAATTAATTGTTGTTCTTTACTAGTATAAAGATGACTCACATACATCCAGTTGTCACCCTTGCCGCATTCGGGCATATTATGTATGGCCCATACATCCAGGCTTTTCACACACTTCACATGTTTACATGTGGCACACTAGTAGTTGCTTCAGTACATAAAGTACTAGAGTCTACCCATCCTTGTCCTTTTAAAAAATCTTATTATAAAACTAGAACTTGAATTATATCAAAGTTCCTCAAACGTTTTGTTTGTTGATAGACACAACTCATCTCATATATGTATATATGTACTTCCGAGAATTTTCGGAGGAAGTACTAAGATAATGCGGGTTGACCATTGTCAACAAATAAATAAATAAGGGGAAGTTTCTTTTGGCACTATAGTCAAATTATTTAAAGTACGTCGAGTTAATATTCTTCGACGATCCAAATGTATTAGTATGATTTTCTGAAACTCAAAAAATATTTTATAAATATGTTTTATAATTTTTATATGATATTAAATCATTTACAAAAAATTTAATAATTAAATAATAATTATTAAATAATTAAACCTTGAATAGTTCTTCTTTTAAAAGAATATTTAAAAAATATTCTTCAACTAATTTATGTTTAAGAATTTAACTTGATTTATAAAGTATTAAATAATTGAATTTAAAATAAACTAATCATTTGAGAATACTTCTCTTATTTAAATGAATATCTGAAATAATATTCATTGTTTGAGTAATTAAATGAAGTTGAGGGAATACGAACTTTGGAAATCGTTTTAAATAAATTTGAGGTAATTTAATATTTCACAAGAAAATCGAGTTCCTTAGAATAAATATATACGAACTTTTAATCGTCCTAAACATCTCCGGGATGATTCCCGGGTTTTTTTACTTTATAAATTCTAACCGACTCTCGGTCTTATAATTTATGCATCACACTCTAACATAGCGTTAAAATTTTCTACGGTATACTCATCGTAAATTCAATCGTTATTGATACGCAAAACTCGTATTTTACTATCATGGCAAACATGACATTTGTACGAAAGATAGTAAAATAATCTTCACAACACAACAGTATATGGAGTCGGTTTTGTAAACTTTCCTGGGTGTTTCGAGTTGAAGGGCGCTTTAGAGTTCGTCCGGAAACCTAAAATCAAGAACATTTATCGTTCCATTAGATTCCAACTGTATTTATCATCACTTGGTAAATACGCAATACTTACTATCCATTTATATGACTCACTTTACTTTCATCATTTTAATAAAGTAAGAGTAATCGTTAACTTCATTTTTCTTTTATAATCCTTTATGTCCATAAATCTCTTTTACTTTTGTTAGTCGGCTCCACTCGCGACTTTTAAGGAATTCTACTCGCGCGATCTCGGCTCCAACATTTTTATAAAATTAAAAATCTATATTTTCACTTGGCATTAATATGCCTTTTCTTACTCTCTGTAAAAAATTCATAATTTTTGAATACTTTTAAGTCATTTATATTTCAAAAATTCGTAATTCGTAGCAGTTTTTATCGCGTAAATCGTTTTCACTAAAATGGGCCTAACTTTTTAATTGCAAATAGAAATCAAGCGATTCAAGTGCCTAAACGATCCTTACAAAAAGCTCTATCATTCTCATATCTTACTTTTCAAGAAAGCACAGTTTATACATGCTGTATTTCTACAGAAAACTTAAGGTTACGATTCGTTCATTTTATCAACGTTACGTTCGCGATTTGAGTTTCATTTTCGCTCTAAACTGCTAATAAATAACTAACCATCATCATACCATAATCTTAGCACTTACTCCTCTCAATAACATCAAGTTCTTGATATCACAACATCAACCTTAGCATTTAACTAACTAATCATCAAGAAGCCAATGTAACAACCATCAAAACTAGGTTTATAACTACGATCCATGACTTTCTTGAAACTTAAACCTTAGACAAAGTTTGGGTAAATATTTATACCTTTATTTATATCTTAGAAGGTGTTATTCTTTATAGATGAAGCTTGGTGAGGCTTGGGTGTGCTTAAGGAACCTAAATCTTTTCATGAAAATCAAGAAATCAAGAAATGTTATTATTTGGCACTATTCATCATCACTTTCATGGGTTTATTTGACCATCCAAACCTTAATGAAATGCTTTGAAAAAAATATATTACCTTAGTTTGATATGTAGGAAGCTTGGGAATTATTTAGAGCATTTATCCATGGCTAGAAGTTGGAGTTTGAATTTTGATTCCTTTGTTTCTTGGAAATAGCCGAATGGTGCTTGTTCATTGGGGGACAGAGAGTTTTTGCTTTGCTTTCTAGTTTGCTTCTTGAATAAGTGATTGATTATGTGTGTATATCATCCTAGTTATGCATATCTTCATCATATCTTGCTAGCTTGGCTATTTTCAAAGCTAGTTTACTAGCCAAGTACTTAAACTTCTATTCATGTTACTATTTGCCCTAGTTAAGTTACTATGTTCTTAGATTGGTTACTATTTGGTTGCCAATCATTGGTTACATTATGTTAGGCCTCAATGATACCATAGAAGGGGGTTGAATATAGTATCTACAATCAATTCGATTATAAATACAAGTATATAACAGAAAACAAGTTTATTCAATATATCAAACTATGTTACAGTAGGTTTAATCTACTCTCTCAGTGATGTATGATATCACTAAGAGCTGCTAGGGTTACAATAAATAATATTCTCATGAATGATAACACATATAGTGTAAACCCTAATTAGTGTTTATATACTACACAGTTACAAGATATCTTCTAATTGATATGATATATTATGTTTCCTAAAATACATCAATCAGAGATTATCTGTTGTAGTCCTTTAGCTGTATAACTCTCCAAGCATATCTTCTTTTGTTTAATCCAGATCATCTCCTATAAATCAGCCGCTTTTCATCCCTGAAGTTTATCTGCACTAAGTTCTGATGTAAGTCCTGATGGCTTAAGTTCTAATAACTTCCTGTCTTCAGTAAGTTCTGATTTCCAGTTACGTTTTGATAGTAAGTTCTGAAACTAAACAAATTAGATTAGACATGACATCACAAATAGAGTAAAGAGTAAAGAGCATACATGATATCTGGTCTACTTGCAGTTAAATAGAGTAAAGAGCCAATCATACCTCTGATAGTAATATCTACTGATGCTCCAGTATCTTTATCTAACTTGGTGGCAGTGGCCATGGGAGTTGATGTAGTAGAACTGTCTTGCATTCCAAATTTCTTGAGTAGATTTCTGGTGTACTTGGATTGACTGATAAAAGTACCTTCTTCAGTTTGTTTGACTTGAAGTCCCAGAAAATAACTCAACTCCCCCATCATACTCATTTGATATCTTGACTGCATTAAATTGGAATATTTTTCACAAAGTTTTTTATTTGTAGAGCCAAAGATGATATCATCAACATATATCTGTACCAAAAGTAAGTCTTTTCCATGGTTGAGGTAGAATAAGGTCTTGTCAATTGTGCCTCAGTGAAATCCACTTTCAGAAGGAATTGAGTCAGAGTCTAATACCATGCTCTAGGAGCTTGCTTAAGGCCATAAAGTGCTTTGTCAAGCATGTAGACATGATTTGGAAATTTTGGATCTACAAAGCCTGAAGGTTGTTCAACATATACCTCTTTTTCCAATTCTCCATTGAGAAAAGAACTTTTCACATCCATTTGAAAGACTTTAAACTTCTTGTGAGCAGTATAAGCCAAAAAGATCCTTATGACTTCCAATCTAGCAACTGGAGCAAATGTTTCATCATAGTCAATACCCTCCTGTTGAGAGTAACCTTTAGCAACCGTCCTTGCTTTGTTTCTTGTAATTATGCCATCACTGTCAGTTTTATTTTTGAACACCCATTTGTACCAACAATTGATCTGTCCTTTGGTCTTGGTTTCAGGGTCCAGACTTTATTTCTTTCAAATTCATTTAACTCTTCCTGCATTGCTTGCACCCAATCAGAATCTTGAAGAGCTTCTTCTACTTTCTTTGGTTCAGTCTGAGATAGAAAGGAATGATAGAGATATTCATTTATTGTTGTTGTTCTAGTTCTGACACCTGCTTCAGAATCTCCAATTATTAAGTCAGGTGTGTGATTTAGTCCACTTCCTTGCAGATGGAAGTTGATCTCTAGAACTGGATCCTCCTCATGATCCATGCTGTCTCCATCAGCATTTTCTGATGCTCCCCCTGAAGTTATAGAATTTGAGTTGGATTCTTCAGGAATTGAAGAACTAGAGTTTCCAGAATTGTCAGAATTTGGCTCATCAGAACTTAATGAATCAGAATTTGAAGAGCCAGTGACTGGTTCTGATGCTTCTTGAGAGTCTTGAGATGTGATATGATCATCAGCTTGCTCCCCCTAAATAGGTGCATTTTCCTTTGGAGCAGTTACCACAGTTTCAATGACATCAGAATTTAACCCGTCAGAACTTACAGGATCAAGATTTATGTCATCAAAATTTACAGAATCATAATTTACATCTTCATTTTCAAATCTCAGCTGATCATGATCATTGAAATCTTCAAGTCCAGTAATCTTTTTATCATCAAAAGATACATTGATAGATTCCATGATAACCCTTGTTCTTAAATTGTAGACTCTGAAGGCTTTTCTGGAAAGTGGATATCCAACAAAAATTCCTTCATCAGCTTTTAGATCAAATTTTGACAGTTGTTCAGGATGAGTCTTAAGAACAAAACACTTGCATCCAAATACATGAAAGTATTTCGGATTTGGCTTTTTTTTCTTCACCATCTCATATGGTATTTTTCCATGCTTATTTATGAGTGTAGCATTCTGTGTAAAACAAGCAGTCTGCACAGCTTCAGCCCAAAAATAGGTTGGTAGCTTTGCTTCATCAAGCATAGTTCGTGCAGCTATAATAAGAGTCTTATTCTTTCTTTCTACAACTCCATTCTGCTGTGGAGTTCCAGGTGCAGAAAATTCATGCTTTATTCTTTGCTCTGTGCAGAACTCTTCCATGATTGAATTCTTGAACTCAGTGCCATTACCACATCTTATTATTTTAACAGAATCTTTGACTAACTTATCCAGCTGTCTGACATGATCAGTTAGAGTAGATGCAGTTTCATTGTTCTTGTGCAAGAAATACACCCAAGTGTATCTTGTGAACTCATCCACTATAACCATAGCATATTTCTTCTTTTTAATATACTTGACATTGACTGGACCAAATAGATCAACATGCAGTAAGTGAAAAGGTTCAAGAATTGAGGATTCAGTTTTGCTCTTGAATGAAGATTTTCTTTGTTTTGCCTTTTGACATGAGTCACAAAGACCATCAGGAGCAAATATTGATTTTGGCAGTCCTCTCAAAAGATCTTTCTTTACTAGCTCATTTATGTTGTTGAAATTTAAATGAGAGAGTCTCTTGTGCCAATTCCAACTTTCTTCAATTGATGCTCTGCTTAACAGACAGATTGCAGAACCATCAAAATTTATTGAAAGTATGGCTTCATATATGTTATCATATATGTAACCTTTCAGAATCACTTTGCCTGTAGAATTACTTATAACTTCACAGTGTTCTTCAAAGAAATCCACATGATAACCTCTGTCACAGATTTGACTCACACTTAGCAGATTGTGTTTAAGTCCTGAGATAAGAGCTACTGATTCAATTATGACATTCCCAAGATTGATATTGCCATATCCTAGAGTCTTTCCCATGTTACCATCTCCATAAGAAACTCTTGGGCCAGCTTTCTCCACAAAGTCTGATAGCAGGGCTTTATTTCCACTCATATGTCCTGAACATCCACTGTCTAGAACCAGGATATTTTTCCTGTTGCCCTGCAATCACAAAGACCACTATTGATTAGTTTTAAGGACCCAGATTTGCTTGGATCCTTTGGCCTTATTAAGTTTGTTAGCATTTGCAATGGATTTAGTTTCAGAGTTTATGCTAACATGCTTTTTATCAGACTTTATATTAGACTTTGCATCAGAATTTACACTAGAAGGAATTACACTAACTTTGTTTAAAGAAGGTTTTATTTCATAATAATCATAGTACAAACTATGATATTCCTTGTAAGTATAAATAGAATGCCATAAACTATCACAATGAAAACAAGGATTTTGTGGTTTAAACCTAACAGACTGACTCTTAACTCCTGATCTAGGAGCTAAAGAGTTTACATATTTATTTTTCCTGCAAAAAGAAGCAAGATGGTTAGAGTTTCCACAATTATAGCATTTCTTTTTAGGAGCATTAGGAACATGCATATAGTTATTACTTTTATTCACACCTTCCTTTCCATTCCTATTTTTCCTAGCTTCCTTTACCTTGTTCACATTTTTAATCTTCTTTTAGCTTATACTTAAGCTGATTCTTTGTCATTAAGCCAATATTTACCAAAGATGGTTTATCTTGTTTTAATTTGTCAGAAGTTGACTTTTCTTTGATTTATGTTTTAGAGTCTTTTATCTCTTTAGAATCAGACACAACAGTTTTTACAACAAATTTAACAGGATTTACCTTTGGCTTAATTACCAAAGACCCTTTCTCACTTTTACCATCTTTATAACCTAACCCATATTTCCAGTTTCCACTACTTAGAATATTCTTAGTTGTTTTTCCTGAGTTAGTCCAAGTCCTGATGATTTCTCTTTCTTTTTCTAATTCAGTTTTTAGATAATCATTATGTTTAAGCAATTCATTCTTAACATACACAACATTATCTCTCTCTGTCTGAATAGTGTTCATCTTGACTAACTCTTCTTCAAGATAGCTATTTCTGTTATATACTTTAGATTTTCATATTTAATCTTTCATTCTCTAAAGTCTGATCTCTATAGCTAATATAAATGTTTTTCAGAAATAATCTCAACTCAGTAATATCTTCTGTATCAAAAGCAAGAGTTGATAGAGGTACCTTTAGTTCAGCAGCATCAGAACTGCTATCAGCATTTGCCATTAAGGCATAGTTCACCTCTTCTTCAGATTCTAAAGTTTCTGTCCAGTTTTCTTCTTTGTGATAAGTGCCTAGCCTTTATCACCTATTCCTTTCTTGCAGTCAGGAGAGATGTGGCCTCTTTCACCATAATTGTAGCATTTGACATTTGAGTTGTCTCCTCTGTCAGACTTTCCTCCTTTTCCTTCAGTCTTTCTGAACCCTTTTTTGGCAGAACTCCCACCTTTCCTGGAAAACTTCTTACCCTTTCTGAATTTCTTGTAGGCTATCTTTGTGATACCCTTCACCATAAGAGCACACAGTTGCATCATCTCTGCATCAACATCCACTTCAGATAAATTTTCAGGTTCTGAATCATCATTATCATAATATGATGACTCTAAATCAGACTGTATGATGAGAGCCTTTCCTTTTGCCTTCCTAGAGACAATTGGCTTTTCTTCAGTCATTAAAGCAACTGTCTTAGACTTCCCTCCATGCCTCTTCTTTCTTTTCTCCATCTCAAGTTCATGAGTCTTGAGCATCCCATAGATTTCATCAAGAGACATATCAGCAAGTTCATAGTTATCTCTTATAGACCTGACAATTCGTTCGTGTCGAATATTTTCGTGTTGTGTATTTTCGTATTTCGTGTACTTGAAGGTCAAAAATAAAACCGACATGTTTAGCGTTCGTGTATATTCGTGTTCGTATACTTTCATTTCGTGTCGTTTCGTGTATATCGTGATAATTGAATATTAATATATATTAAATTTAATATTAATATAAATTAAAATATAAGATTTTTAGGTAAAAAAATTATTAAATATATGAAAAATATATATTTAGATCTCATATCTATACAATATAATGAAATCAAATCATATTTTAAAAATAAATATGCATACATTTATTATAATTCTACATATATTCATAAAAATATTAAAATTTAATTATAATATTTATTTATATCGTATACTTCATGTCGTGTCGTATACTTGAAGGTTAAACACAAAACCGACACTAAATCTCGACCGTGTACTTTCGTGTTCGTGTACTTTCGTATCGTATACTAAAAATGCAAACACAAATACTAAATTTTTGTGTCATTTCGTGTTGTGTAAGTCATGTCGTGTCTAAAATTTCTGGGTCTAGTCTCTTATTGTAGTAGCTTTCAAATCCCACTTTTCAGGAGGAGCTAGTAGGAATTTCAGATTTGAATCTTCTGGATCATATTCCTTATCCACTAGTGACAGATCATTCAACAGCTTTGTGAATCAGTCATATATATCAGTTAGTGACTCATCAGATTTTGAGTCAAAGTGCTCATACTCCTGTGTGAGTATTGTCTTCCTATTCTTTTTGATGGCATTGGTTCCTTGACATCTCACTTCCAATGCATCCCAGATTTCTTTTGCAGTCTTGCATCCAATCACCCTATTTGACATGACATTGTCAAGTGCACTATGAAGCAAGTGTCTTACTTTTGCATCCTTGCCTAGTGAAGAGATGTCTTCAGTGGTGAGTTCTCTCTTTTCTTTGGGAATTATCTTTTGTGGCTCATTCCCAACTACAACAGAAAGCTTTGTGGGCTTATGTGGACAATCATAAATTCTGTCTAAATATTTTGGATATGTAGCTTCCATAAACATGGCCATCTTCACACTCCATACAGGGTACTCAGACACCCTGAGCATAGGAACCCTGATGGTTTCATATCTACTGGTGTTTTGAATCGGTTGAACCTTTGTAGGTTCTTGAGGGTCTAGTGTTTGATTGATCAGACATGATTGATTGTTTGTTTGAATCTTAACTGTATGTAAGCTTAATAGATTGGCTCTGATACACTTGTTATGCCTCAATGATACTATAGAAGGGGGTTGAATATAGTATCTACAATCAATTCGATTATAAACACAAGTATGTAACAAAAAACAAGTTTATTCAATATATCAAACTCTGTTACAGTAGGTTTAATCTACTCTCTCAGTGATGTATGATATCACTAAGAGCTGTTAGGGTTACAATAAATAATATTCTCGTGAATGATAACACATATAGTGTAAACCCTAATCTTAGTTTATATACTACACAGTTACAAGATATCTCCTAATTGATATGATATATTTTGTTTCCTAAAATACATCAATCAGAGATTATTTGTTGTAGTCCTTTAGTAGTATAACTCTCCAAGCATATCTTCTTTTATTTAATCCAGATCCTCTCCTGTAAATCAGCCGCTTTTCATCCCTGAAGTGTATCCGCACTTAAGTTCTGATGTAAGTCCTGATGGCTTAAATTCTGATAACTTCTTGTCTTCAGTAAGTTCTGATTTCCAGTTAAGTTCTGATAGTAAGTTTTGAAACTAAACAAATCAGATTAGACATGACATCACAAATATATCTAACACATTATTACTAACTAGTTTGCATGGCTTGCATGGAAAGTTGCATGGTTTGATTCGTTTTATTTGTTCGCTTATGTATTAGCCTGGTTGTTTATTTATTTTCATAATAAATCTTCGTAAGTGATTCACGGGATAAATCCTTTCTTATAAGACCTTTATGCTTTGAATCCTTGTACTTCGGTTTTAATTTATAGAATTTTAGATTTGTAATTGTAATTTGATTCTCATAGTCCTCGATGGTTCGTAAGATAAGGTTGTTTTACAAAGTTCATTTTCTTCGAAAACTAATGGCTTTTACATACACTCATTTGGTACGTGTAATTATAATATTGACTCGGAAACTAAATATTCTATACATAACATAGTGTGCGCTAAAAAGTTTACCCCGATTGTCAGGGTTACTATTCATCGAATGTTTTACAAAGTCTAAAAAATTTGGGTTATTACATATAATAGGAATTTTGAGTAGAGAATTTGCAGTAGATTTATACAGGTACTTGGGCTTTGAGGTTTGGATATTTTGAGATAGTGTTTGTCTAGGTGTTTGAGTTGGGATTGGAAAAGTTTTGGATGTTTGGGTTAAAGGTGTTTTCCTTGAGTTTCTTCCATCTCCTCAATCCTTCTTCTTCTTTTTCTTCTTCTTCTTCTTCTTACTGTCATCCTTTCCCTTCTTCTTGTCTCTTTGCTAGACTTATCATCCTTATTACTTCCGCTACCTTTGCCTGATTGACTTGGATTTGAGCCAAAAGATTTATGCTCACCTTTATTTTGCTCATCATCATCCAAGTCATCATCTTTTTGATTTATTTGTGACTTTGTAGCACAATATCTACATTTTTCAGATATCTAGCAAAAAATTTGATCAGCTCCACATCCTCATCAGTTTTATTTTTCTTAGTCTTAAACCTAGTCTCTATAGTCATCATCAACTTCTTGTTGCCCATGACATAATGCTTTGGCAGTTGGAAGTGTTTGCATCTTCTAGTGTTGGGGCAGATGTAGGCCACTCCTTTGCTTAGATGTAGGTAAGCTTTAGGGAAAGCACCTATTTGACCATTTTTAAGCTCATGAAGTAAAAGAGTGTCCTCTGCTCTCATCACCTTAACTTTGTTGATGAATATATCCAGTTCAGATGCCATTCTCCTTCTCTGGTTCATTGTAGGTAGATGGATCTTTAGGACCAAAGTTTGCAGGAATGACCATATCACCTTCTGTTGATTCAGGCACCCTAATCATAGGAATAAAGGGTCCATGATTAAGAATTTCAATATACATCAGATTGGCCATCCTGATGAACATCATCATCTTCTTCTTCCATAGGGTGTAGTTTACTTTGTCAAAAACAAGAATCTTGATACTGCTAATCTTTTGTGCACTCATACTTTGAATATCTAATCTGTTTACTTTCAGATTTTTCTCTGATACCACTTGTTAAGTATGAAGTGCAACACATGGGGCGAATGTATTATCTTAATTTTACTTTAAATGTTATGGTTTTTGGCTTATGAAATAAAAAATTTGTATGAATTTGTACTGATAAAATATTAGATGCAAACACACAAGCAGATTATCAAAAACTCACTTGATTTATATTAAATCAAATTTGTCTTGCTACAAATTCGTGTTCTTGAAAATAAGAACTTATATACTTCTCTTGGGAGAATTACAAGATTTTCTAGATCTGTTTGTTACTTGTAAACAAAGGACATGTGACATGCTTTATAGATCAACATGCACAGTTTACATAACTTGCACTAAAATGGACTTGTTAATGTTGTGTACTTGATGATAACTTGAACAAAAAACTTAGTAGATTTTGGTTTAAGTAAAATTGTAGCTTTCAACGGATGATCAATTTTCAACATCCGTTGAAAGAGTAGCTTATGTACAATAAGACTAGTAGCACATTTCTGCATACTTGGATAACTTAATGAACTAGATGTTATAGATTGTTCAAGTCATCTTAACTACTAGATTGATATACAAGATAGGATGGTTAATTTTACATATTAGATTCCTTGTAATATTGTGTAAATGAAGTAGAGTTAACTGCCAAAAAGGCAGTCTCAACGGATGATTTACAAAGCTTCAACGAATGATCAACATAAGTCTTGATGGATGGCCAGACAAAGTTTCAACGGATGATCAGACAAAGTTCCAACTGATGATCAATCTAAGTTCCAACGGATGTTCAAATTCAAAAGAGCAGTTGATAGTGACTTGATAGTCACATGCGTTGGTTGTATGCAAATGGAATGTGGCAGTCTGTTTGAAGGATTTAGAGAACAAAGAAGCATTTCCATTTCCATGCTAAACAGATGATATTCAAAGATGCTGGAAAGAGAAGTGTAGCGGCATGAAGTTAGACTAGATACAGTTTGTTCTATTATCTTGTCTTTTTATCATGTAACTTGGTGATATATAAACCAAGTGTAATAAGTTGAATAGTATCCAAGTTAGTAAGCAAAAACTAGAGAAATATATAAGGCAAAATCTGTAAAGAATTTCTCTGTAGTTCTTATTGTTCAACTTGTAAGCAGTTGTTTACTATTTGTATCACAGAGTTCTCTACTTATATATCTCTGGTGGAAAAGTTCAATCCACCAGAAAGTTTTTAATACTTGTATTTAATTGCTTTGTGATTTCATTTATGTTATATTTTTATTCCGCACCATTGTAAATCAAACACAGTTATTTATTTGTAGAAGAATCATTCTTAAAATCCAAAAAGAAGCCATAATTACATTCAACCCCCTTCTGTAATTCTTGTTTTTTGGGAATAACAATTGGTATCAGAGCAGGCACTTGAAGAACTAAGAGTTTAAAGATCACAACAACTAACAAGATGAGCAGAAAAGATGTTGGAGTAAAGATTCCATTTATGGACAAAGACAACTGTCACCATTGGAAGGTGAAGATGCACCTGCATCTCCTATTTCAAGATGAAGCATATGTGGACTGCATTGAGAAAAGTCCACATGTCCCTAAGCTGCTACATAAAATGAACCATCTGTCCCTAAGCCTAGAGCAGAATGGTCTGATCTTGATATTGAACAAGTTCATAAGGATAAAAAGTCCATGAACATCTTGTTCAATGGTGTTGATGGTAACATGTTTGACAACATCATAAACTGCATAACTGCTAAGGATGTCTGGGATACAATTCAAGTTATATTTGATGGAACTGAGCAGGTAAGGGAAAATAAAATGCAACTCTTGATTCAGCAATATGAGCATTTCCACAATGAAGAAAGTGATTCACTCACTGACACTTTCAGTAGATTTCAAAAATTACTGAATGCTCTAAAATTGCATGGAAGGATCTATCAAACAAAAGATTCAAACCTCAAATTCCTTAGATCTCTGCCAAAGGAATGGAAGCCTATGACAGTCTCATTGAGAAATTCTCAAGATTACAAGGAATTCACCTTGGATAGACTGTATGGGATTTTAAAGACTTATGAGCTTGACATAGAGCAAGATGAGAAGATGGAGAAAGGAAAAAAGAAGTGAGGATCCATTACACTGGTTGCTGAGCAAGAAAAGGAGAAGGAGACAAAGGTTGAAGCTGTTGAATCGGCATCAAACCATAGAGTTTGTGAAGGCAAGGGAAAAGGGCTAGTAGCTGAACATGAAGACAATTTTAGTCAAGATGACATGGATGACATAGATGAGCATCTTGCTATTCTATCCAGGAGATTTGCCAAGCTCAAATTCAAGAAGAATTTTGGAGCAGCTAAGTCAAACAGAGACATGGTTGATAAGTCTAAATTCAAGTGTTTCAAGTGTGGCTTAGCATGTCATTTTGCTAATGAATGCAGAAAGCCTGATTCCGGCAAAAAGAAGTTTGAGCCTGTTGATTATAAACAAAAATACTTTGAGTTGCTCAAGCAAAATGAAAGGATTTCATCACACAGGAAAATGACCGGGCTGCAGATGTACTAGAAGAGGATTATGATACAAGCTATGCCAATCTAGCACTTATGGCCAAATCAGATGAAATAGAAGTTAGTTCATCCAGTAATAATGTAATCACCACTAATCTAGCACACTTATCTAAAGCTGAGTGTAATGATGCCATAAATGACATGTCTACTGAATTATACCATATGCGAGTTACACTCAAGTCTCTCACTAAAGAAAACACTAATCTTAAAGAGAACAATCTTTTTTTAAGTGAAAGAAACATTGTGTTAGAAACTCAATTCGTTGAGTTTGAAAAAGTTAAAATAGAATGCAATATTGCCAAAGATGAATTGACTGAATCTCTAAAGAAAGAGGAGATTTTAAGAAAGCAGCTTGAACGAGAACAGGAAGTAATTAAGGCATAGGAATCATCTAGAGATGTCCATGCTCAAATTACTAAAGTTCAAGGTATAGAATCTTTTTGTGATGTAGCCTGGAAAAAGAACAAGGAGAAGCTTAATTCCAATCTGGTTGAAGGACTTTCAACGGATGTAGATTCAACGGATGATGAAAATTATCCGTCGAATAATCAAAAGGATTATCCATCGAAAGACAATGAGCCAAATCCGTTGAGTGCGAGTAAACCAGTTAGCAAAGCTAAGCTAGCTAAATTGACCGATAAATATGGATTAGTTTCTAAGAACTTTGTTCCAGGAGAAACAAGTCAAGTGGAATAAAACAAGAGAGTCAATGTAGGGCATCTGCCCATTAAACAATTAAATGACAGATTGGAGAAAATTGAAGTGAGAACAGAGTGTAAAAGGAAAAATAATAGAATTGGGAAAGTAGGAATTAATAAACATAATAACTACACACCTGATAAATATGCACCAAGAAAAATCTATGTTAAGTGTGGTAGTGTTAATCATTTTTCTGTTAATTGCAAACTTGCTATTCCTGCTCCCATATATGTACCTCCTTCATTTCCTAGCATGACTACAATGCATGTTAATGTTATGCCTACACATAATTTGAATGCACAGTTTTCTAATATGCCATTTGCACAAAATCCTTACTATGTTGCATTTAGTATGCCACAAATGCCATTTAGCATGCCTTACTGGAATAACATGTTTGCATAAAATATGCCTTTTCATGTTAATCAGTCCATGCATGATAATTATGCAATGATGAATGGTTTTAAGGGTTCTATTCAATTGACTAAGGATGAATCTGCAATGCCTAAGTCAAATGAAGACAAACCTAAGAAACCTAAGAAAAGGCTAACAAAACAAGACCCAGGGAAACTTGGGTACCAAAATCAACTTGATTTGGTTTTGTTATGTGCAGGGAAACAGAAAGAATCTTTGGTATTTGGATAGTGGGTGCTCAAGGCACATGACTGGATATTCTACCATGCTCACATAGTTCAAGGAGAGAGCTGACCCAAGTATCACTTTTGGAGATGACAACAAGGGTTATACTGTGGAATATGGCTTGATTTCAAAGGATAATGTCATCATTGAAGAAGTTTCCCTAGTGGATGGACTCAAGCACAATTTGTTGAGTATCAGCCAACATTTAATTCTGAAGCCTATGTTGTGACCAACAAGAGAAGTAACAAAGTGGTTCTCACTGGAGTGAGAAAAGGGAATGTGTATCTAGATGATTTTAACTCATCAAATACATAATCTCTCACTTGTCTATTTAGCAAGGCAAGTCATGATGAAAGCTGGCTATGGCACAAGAAGTTGTTCCACCTTAACTTCAAGTCTATGAATGAGCTAGTCAGGAAAGATTTGGTAAGAGGTATTCCTCAAGTGGAATTCTCAAAGGATGGACTGCGTGATGCATGTCAGAAAGGAAAACAGATCAAAGCATCATTCAGAAAAAAGCTTGATTCAACAATAAAAGAACCTCTACAATTACTGCACATGGACTTATTTGGACCAGTAAACATACTGTCAATCTCAAAGAAAAGGTACTGTCTAGTAATTGTGGACGATTTCTTAAAGTTCTCTTGGACATACTTTCTCAAGTCCAAAGATGAAGCTAGTGAAATCATCATCAATCACATAAGACAAGTCAACAATCATCCTGATTTCAAAGTAAGAAGAATCAGGAGTGACAATGGAACTGAGTTCAAGAACTCTATGATGAGATCATTTTGTGAAGAGAATGGGATCATGCATGAATTCTCAGCTGCAAGAACCCCTCAACAAAATGGTATTGTGGAAAGGAAAAACAGATCTCTTATTGAAGTTGTAAGGACAATGCTAGAAGAATCAAAGTTACCAACATATTTTTGGGATGAAGCTGTAAATACTGCATGCTGCACTCAGAATATATCTTTGGTTAATCAAGCAAAATGCATGACACCCTACCAATTGTTCAAGAATAGGAATCCAACACTGAACTTTTTTCATGTCTTTGGCTGTAAATGTTATATCTTAAGGAATCAAACTGATCAGCATGGGAAGTTTGATGCCAAAGCAGATGAATGCATTTTTGTTGGATATATTATTGGAAAAGCATATAGAGTCTACAATCTAAGAACCAACATTGTTATTGGAAAAACATATATAGTCTACAATCTAAGAACCAACATTGTTATGGAATATGTACATGTTGTGTTTGATGATAAAAAGATTGAAGGACTGGAAGATGAAGATTTCCATGAAAGCCTCAAATTTGATTATGTTGAGATGGTTTACGATGATAGTGATGATGAGAATGATCAAGAAGAAAAATCTAAGGACAATGTAGAAAAGTCCACAACCAATGAAGCACAGAATTCAACATCCGTCGAGAGACATAGTCCATCATCCGTTGAAAGACAATCTGCATCATCCGTCAAAAGGAAAATTTTAACATCCATTGAACCTTCAGTAGAAATTGAGGGCCAATACAGATCACAATTAGAAAAAACCCCAACTACAAGTCAAAGATCCACAAACTCAGGGGGAGTTTCTTCTAATCAAAACTCTGTCACACATCAAGACAACAATGATGCCTCTTTATCTAGAGCTAATCTACCTCAATAGAGAAAGTGGACTAGAGATCACCCATTTGAAATGATCATTGATGATGCATCTTCAAGAGTGCAAACAAGAAAAGAAACTCAAGTGGAATTTCTATATAGCAGCTTTCTATCTCAGGAAGAGCCTAGAAAGGTATAGGAAGCTCTATTGGATCCTGATTGGGTTTTAGCTATGCATGAGGAGCTAAACCAATTTGAAAGGAATAAGGTATGGAAGCTGGTACCCAAACCTAAAGGAAAGAATGAAAGTGGACTAGAGATCACCCATTTGAACTGATCATTAATGATGCGTCTTCAAGTGTGCAAAAAAGAAAAGCAACTCAAGAGGAATGTTTATATAGCAGCTTTCTATCTCAGGAAGAGCCTAAAAAGGTAGAGGAAGCTCTGTTGGATCATGATTGGGTTTTAGCTATGCAGGAGGAGCTAAACCAATTTAAAAGGAATAAGTTATGGAAGTTGGTACCCAAACCTAAATGAAAGAACTATATTCATACTAAATAGGTATTCAGAAACAAAATGGATGAAAATGGCATAGTAGTCAGGAACAAAGCTAGATTGGTTGCTAAGGGCTACTGTCAACAAGAAGGAATTGATTTTGATGAAACCTTTGCTCCTATTGCAAGACTTGAAGCCATTAGAATCTTCTTAGCCTATGCAGCCCATGCCAATTTTAAAGTCTATCAAATGGATGTCAAAAGTGCCTTTCTAAATGGAGATTTGGAGGAGGAAGTATATGTCAGTCAGCCTCCTAGTTTTGAAGACCCAAATTTTCCATAATATGTCTACTATATTTTGAAAGCACTTTATGGATTGAAGCAAGCACCTAGAGCCTGGTATGATACTTTGTCAAAGTTTCTCTTAGAAACTCACTTCACTAGAGGCACTGTTGACAAAGCCTTATTCCTTAGAAATGTTAATGGATCTAGTATACTTGTTCAAATTTATGTAGATTATATTATGTTTGAGCCTACAGATGAAAAACTTTGCAAAAAGTTTGCCAAACTCATGCAAAGTAAATATGAAATGAGCATGATGAGAGAACTAACTTACTTTCTTGATTTACAAGTTAAGCAAGTCAGTGATGGAATATTCATTAGTCAAACTAAATATATTTATGATCTTTTAAAGAAGTTTGATCTAATGGATTGCACATCTGCAAAAACTCCCATGGCCACTGTAACTAAACTTGAATTAAACATAACCGAAAAGTCTGTGGATATTTCAAGATAGAGAGGCATGGTTGGATCACTTTTATATTTAACACCTATTAGGCCAGATATAATGTTTGCTATCTGTCTCTGTGCTAGATTTAAGGTTGATCCTAGAGAATCTCATTTAATAGCTATTAAGAGAATTTTCAGATATCTCAAGGGAACACCAAAACTTGGCATTTGGTACCCCAGAGATTCTGGCTTTGATCTAACTGGTTCTTCAGATGCAGATCATGCAGGTTGTAAAATTGATATAAAAAGTACAACAGGAACCTGTCAATTTCTAGGAAACAAGCTAGTATCCTGGTTCAGTAAAAAGCAAAATTCAGTTTCTACTTCTACAGCTGAAGCTGAATATATTACTACTGGTAGTTGCTGTGCACAAATTTTATGGATGAAAAATCAATTGTTAGACTATGGTCTAAAAGTGAATAAGATTCTTATTTTCTGTGATAACACAAGTGCTATTGCCATCACTGAGAATCCAGTACAACATTCAAGGACAAAGCACATTGACATCAAGTACCACTTCATTAGAGAGCATGTTATGAATGGTACTGTGGAACTTCATTTTGTTCCAGGTGAAAAACAACTTGCAGACATCTTTACCAAACCACTTGATGAATCCACCTTCACAAGGTTGGTAAGTGAGTTAGGTATTATAAAAACTTGTGTATTTCTAATCATTTTAAAAGTGTAATAATTGAATAAATAATTAAATAAAATGTGTGCATTGATTTTTGGCAGCAGTTTGTTGATTATTATTTATTTATTTGTGGTCTGTTGGTATATGGATTGGATTTTGTGATTTATTATTGAGATATGTGGTTTTGATATGCTTTTAAAAGTGATTTTATTACAGTTTTAATTCCATAAATATTTGGATTGTCTCAAAAATTTGTTTTATAATTTTATAATTTCAATAATTATTTTTAGGACTTTATAAAATTGAGAAATCAATATTTCACTAATTATTTATCTTTAAATAATTTTCTGAGTGTGTTTATTTATAAATTCCATATCTAATTCAAGAATTTTTCAAAAATCACGAAACTCATATTTTATTAAGTTCATAATATTCTGAGAATTTTAAAATTATTTCGGGAATTTTTGGGATTTATTTCACCCCCGCATTCTTTTGTTTAATTGCTAAGAGCGGGTATAACTTGTGTTTCAAAATTTGTTTTAAAATTATGAAACTTATGTTTTTATAAACTTCGGGATATTAATGACATTTTTAAGACTATTTTCGTAATTTTTGAAGATTGTTTTATGCGCACCTCGGTCCGATAATTTCGAATTTTCGGGGCAAATCGCTATTTTAGGACACGTGTTCATTTCTCGTTATTTGTTTGATACGTGGCATATGTACAAGAATTGAAAAAAAAATAACAAAACAACCCTCCCTTTCTTCACCCTGTACTCGGTTGTTTCTCTCTTCTCTTATCTCTCTCTCTCTCTCTCTCTCTCTCTCTCTCTCTCTCGTTTTCTCTCGGTTCCTTGCTCCATCTATTCCTGCTCTTCATTTTTCCTCCGTCCCTGTCGCTTCCTTGCTCGATTTCCGCCGCCGTGACCTCATTCCGGTGAGCTTGGTAGTTCAGTCAATTTTGTATATTTATATATATACATATGTGTATGTGTGTGTGTCTGTCTGGGTGTGTGTTGTGTGAGCGTGTGTGTGTATTATGTGCCGTGTGTGTGTATGTCGATGGTCTGTGTTGTTGGTGGTGTTGTCGTCCCTGTGTTTCCGGCTTTGGTTTCGGTTCTGTGTGTGTGCAGCGCGTGTATACGCGTGTGTTGGTGATGGAATTTTAATTAAATATTATTATTTTGCAGGAATTACTTTTGAATAATATTCGTGATATGAATCTTTCGTGCAGAAAATTTTCGAATAATCGGTGAAATTTTCACGTTGGAATTCGAGTAATCGAGTGCCCCGAGAATTTTTCCGCCGCCCACAATGACTTTGTACGAGCGGACGGTGGACGGTGATGACGTTATTCTGAGTCCTAATTTTCATAAATGAATAAAATGATTTGCGTAAAATATTTTTGAACTTAAATAATTATTTATTTGTACTACTAGTTGTATTGAGATGTAAGTGGTATGAAATTGTGGATTATTGTGATTGTTGGGATTGACGTCGATTGTAAGCGACGGGTAGGCTTATAAACAAAAGAGTTGTTGCCAAAAAATTTCTAAAATATATTTTCAAACATACTTTATTAATTAAATATTTTACCCGTATTTATATACAGACTATGTAACTACGTGATTGTGTGTATAATAACTATACGAGTCGGGTTATCGGATTTGGTTATTAGGGTTTGAGGATATCAAGCATGTCGGTATAATTGATTAGGATATTCTGTATTTATAGATCTCAGTCAAGTTTCGCCAGGACCGAAGTCAGCGTAAAAGCTACTTAGGGTTTCGAAAGCGTTGCAAGGTAAGTAGCCCTGACCATTCTTTTATGGTTCAGTACATATGAATAGCTAATGTTTTAATCTCGTAATGGAACAAAAACGTTTTAAGTTACGTATCCCCTGTAATTATAAATCATTGTTTTAAATCTATTTTGGGGAAAAGTAACTTCAAAAGGTACCTATCTCGAATGAAAATAACTGTGAACTGGTTTTTATGTGTGATGTTAAAACGAATGGTTTTAAAATGAGATAGGTACAAGTGTTTTGAAAACGGGATAAAATGATCAGATATGGGATACATTGGGGCCAGGGGGCTATTGAGGTGGCGTAAGAGGCTAATTCGGTTGCGCGCAAATTATAATTGATTACACCAGCAGATCAGAGACCTAGCTAGTCTCTGAGTTCCGGAAGAGGTAAATGGGATGGCAATTAGAGCCGTCTGGTGTTGATAGCCTGATCAGCTGTCTTCACATATCCGTACGTATCTGATTTGTCTTTGTGATTCCCGTAAGGGTATAAGTACTTGATACAGTGATTTTATAAATGTGAATAGCATGCTAAAATTGGACTCTGGTACTTACACAGCACACTACTACGTTTGTTTTGTTAAAAGAATGCTAGTTAGTGATATACAGTTATTTCAGCTTTTCGTTATATAATGTTGTTCAAATGATTATAGTTTTGTTCATGTCATTGTTTACATTACTGTTTTTATCCTGTTATTCATAAGTTGGTACTGCTGAGCGATTATGCTCACCCTTGCAACCTGTTATATATATATATATATATATATATATATATATATCGCAGATGCCTAGAAGACCAATCAGACCTTCGAAGAACCGTGTTTCAGCCCCTTCAGGACCCGGCTCCTCAGAGGTAGTTAGTATCAGGCCACGTGTGGGCTGATGAGTTGCTGAATAATTAGTGTATGTCAGACTTTTGAATAAATGGTTTATAATAATATGTAGCTTGGATCATACTTGAATCTGGATCGGATCTTGGTTTGGGGTCGAGTTAGTTTATTTTAATAATAATCTTGTTGTTTATATTTCTGGTTAGTGTGTTTGGTGACGTCAACTCCTGACCCCGGGGTTGAGGCCGTCACAGTTGGTATCAGAGCTACAGGTTCAAGTCCCTGATCTAGGTTAGGGATTGTGTCGAATATGTGTTAAATTTAGTCTTAAGGTGTGAGTCAGCAACTCATATAGAGGAGCAAACCCTTAGAGTCAGTCGAGGGTTCCGACGGCATTACCCTAGCATCTATTAAATGTTTTGATAGAACTGCCTTGACCCGGTTGTGTCTTTCCTGTATATTTATTCTGTTGGTAGTGGCCTATTGTGATTTCTAGTTCTCCATCTCGGGAGAACCCCTCAGACTTGGATAGCTCTAACTCCGAGAGGACCATGGATGTTGTTGCTAAGGAGACATATATGCCTCCCCCAGCAGTTCCTTCCTTTGTACCGAGGGACATCCCTGGACCTAGCGCATGTCCCCGCTGGGTACGTAGGTCTGTGTCTTCTGTTAGGGATTTTCCTCCCGGCTGTGGTCCTAGTTCTTCCTCGTTGAGACCTCCGGTTCCTCCTGTGGCCCCTAGTGGTACCTCTTCTCCGATCCCTTATCATGTTCACCAAGCGGTGAATAGATCTTTTATCAGAGAGCAGAGTTCGGGGTTGGTTGCTCAGCTTGACCAGATACCAATTGCACCTTTCCAGGGCATCCCTGCCCCTTTCCTTGAGGTGCAGGCCCGTGTGCGATCTTTGACTCAGATGGCTGTTCAAAGGGCTAGATCCATTGACCGTTTCATTAGCTCAGAGTTCAGGATTGTTCAGTATCAGGATTTAGTGAACTGGTTAGTGTTTGAGTTAGGTTCTATCGGTGGCAGTGGCAGTGATTAAACCAGGGTTGCAGCAGAGAGATACAGAGCTCAGAGTTGGCATCCAAGAGTTCTGTAGTTGTTTTCTTTGTATATGTATATTATGTTGTGATAGTTTGTAGTAGGCGGAGGCTGCTATGACAGCCAGTTTTGATGTGTATTTGGATGGTTTCTTTTCAGTTAGATTCCAGTTGTACCAATTAGATTTCTGTTGGTTATTGTATCGTAGCTGCTTTATTCTGTTGTTCAGTTGTTATATATACTTGTGCGTTGTTATTATTGTTGTTACTATTATTGTTGCTTCTGTTGCTGGCATTTCTAGATTATGATCATTCACTCAGGATGGATCCAATTTAACCGAGGATGAGGATATTATCTTAGTGGCAACACTCTCCTGATATATATGTATAAACTGCTTGGAGCAATCCATTTTCTTATATATGACTGTTATATTTTAGGAGAATGCCACTAAAGAAGAATTCTCAACCCAATAACGGATCTGCTGGGGTTCCCTCCATGAGTGAATTGATGGATTTGTTGCGTCAGCAATCTACTCAGCTGGCCCAATTGCAACAGCAATTCCAGTAGCAGCAGCAACAACAACAGCAACAACAGTTCATACAGCAACAACAACAGCAAATCCAACAACAACAACTACAAATCTAGCAGAAGCATGAGATGAGGGGGACAAACCAGGTTGTTAGTTTTAAGTCTTTTCAAGCAGTGAAGCCCCCAGAGTTTAGAGAAGAGGTGGATTCTGTTGTTGCCAGGATATGGTTGAAGGAAATAAAAAAGGCGTTTGCGCTCACCAAGGTGAGTGAGGATTTAAAGATAGATTATGCTAGTTATTTTCTGAAGAATGATTAGAACTATTGGTGGGAGTCTACGCGAGCATTAGAAGGAGATAAAATGTCCCATGGACCAGATTCACAGAGCTGTTCTTGGAGAAATATTTTCCGGATTGTCTCCAGAGTCAGATGGAGATGGAGTTTTTGGAATTGAAGCAAGGACATAGGAGTGGTACGGAGTATGAAGCAAAGTTTACGGAGTTGGCCCTTATAGCACCAGAATATGTGAGTTCGGAAGCTCAACGAGCGAAGCAGTTTCAACAAGGGTTGAAGCCAGAAATAAGGAGTGGAGTTGTAGCTCTATAACTCAAGACGTATACTTGGGTAGTTCAGGCTGCCTTAGTGATAGAAAGTGACCAGTGGTTAGCTGGAAAGGAGCAGGGTGAGAAGAAAAGGAAGTTTGAAAGTGGACCTGCTAGGTCAGAATCAAGTATAGCAAGTCAGAAGTTCCAGCGTTGGTTTGGAAGGAATAAGAATAAGAAATTCCGAAGATAGAATTTCCCCCAGGCTAGGCCCAGTACCACTTTAGTTAGTTCTACCTCGACAAGGTTTAGCAAGCCAGCGATCGATTGTAAGACACGCGGGAAGAAGCACGGTGGTTAGTGCCGAGAAAATATCAATTGTTTTAAGTGTGGTAAAAAGGTCAATATTCCACAGAGTGCAAGTCTGAGACTCAAGGAGTAACTTATTTTAGTTGCGGCAAAGTGGGGCATATTGCTAGGAATTGCAAATCAGTGACCTCAGGTAGTGTCAAAGGGAGCGTGTCTCAAGGACCAACAACCAGTACTTCTAGAGCTAGAACCTTTAAGATGACCAAGAAATCTCTAGGTCATGATTCCGAGGTAGTTGCAGGTACGCTTTCTCTTAATTTCGTACCTGTTAACATTTAATTTAATTTAGGAGCGTACAAATATTTTATATCTATGAACTGTGTTAGTAAATTGTAATTGATGTTAGGAGACTTAGTCGAACCTTTGACCATAGAAGTGGCTAATAAACATAAAGTATCGGTAAGTCAGTTATGTTCTAAATGCTCCATAGAGATTTGAGGATATACTTTCCCTGCCGACCTAATACCCTTTAAGTTAGGAGACTTTGATGTTATTTTAGGCATGGATTGGTTGTCTTTATATAAGGAAAATATTGACTGTAAGAAAAAGAGAGTTGTTATGTACACCCCAAATAATAAAAGGATCAGTTATCAAGGATAGAGGCAGGATATAAAGTTCCTTTCAGTATTGCAAGCAAAGAGATTGTTGTGGCAAGGGTGTGAGGTGTATTTGGCTCATTTGGTGGATACGAAGAAAGAGACCCCTACTTTGGATGAGATTCCCATTGTAAGAGAATTTCCTGATGTCTTCCTAGAGGAGTTAACAGGATTACCACCTGATCGAGAGATAGAGTTCTTTATTGATTTGATGTCGGGAGCTGAACCAGTTTCCAAAGCTCCATATAGAATGGCTCTAGTGAAAATGAAGGAATTGGCCAAACAACTTCAGGAACTATTGGATAAGAGAGTTATTCGACCCAGTGTTTCTCCGTGGGGTGCTCCAGTGCTATTCGTAAAGAAGAAGGGTGGAAGTATGAGATTGTGCATTGACTATAGAGAGCTGAACAAGTTGACAATAAAGAACAAGTATCATTTTCCACGCATCGACGATCTGTTTGATCAGCATATGGGGGCATGTTATTTTTCAAAGATTGATTTAAGGTCTGGTTACCACCAACTGAAGATAAAGCCCGAAAATATTCCCAAGACTGCATTCAGAACAAGGTATGGCCATTATGAGTTCTTAGTAATGTCGTTTGGATTGACAAATACGCCAGCGACTTTTATGGATTTAATGAATAAGGTGTATAAGGAGTACTTGGATAAGTTTGTTATTGTATTTATTGATGTCATCCTCATATATTCAAAGACTCCAGAAGATCATGCAACGCATCTACGGATTGCCCTTTAGAAGTTGAGAGAAAAGAAATTATATGCAAAATTCTCCAAATGCAAGTTTTGGTTAACAGAGGTATAGTTTCTTGGACATGTGGTGAGCAAGGAAGGTATCAAGGTAGACCCTTTAAAGATTGAAGCCGTATCCAAGTGGGAGCAACCGAAAACTCCGACGGAAATAAGAAGTTTTCTTGGATTAGCTGGATATTACCGAAGGTTTGTAAATGATTTCTCTAAAATTGCATCCCCATTAACCAAGCTAACTAGGAAGAATGAGAAGTTCATTTGGACGGAAAAGTGTGAAGAAAGTTTTCAGGAATTGAAAAGGAGGTTAGTGTCAGCTCTAGTACTAGCATTGCCAGATGAGACGAGAAACTTTGTGATTTATAGCGACGCTTCTTTGAAAGGATTGGGTTTTGTACTAATACAGCACGACAAAGTAATCGCCTATGCCTCCAGACACCTAAAGCCTCACGAGCAGAAATATCCAGTTTATGACTTTGAGTTGGCAGCTATAGTGTTTGCTCTGAAGTTATGGCGTTATTACTTGTATGGAGAGAAGTGCGATATTTATACAAATCATAAGAGCCTGAAGTACATATTCACGCAGAAGGATTTGAACATGAGACGGAGAAGGTGGTTGGAACTGATTAAGGACTACGATTGTTCGATTAACTATCACCCATGTAAAGCCAATGTGGTGGTTGATGCCTTGAGCAGAAAAGAGAAGTTAAATATGATTCGGATTGCGGACGAACTAGCACGAGACTTAGAAAGGATGGAAATTGAGGTTCGAGTACCAAGTGAAAGTCAGGAGCAACTATATGAAGTTACCTTCCAGCCAACATTGATGGAAAAGATCAAAAGGTGTCAAGAAGGAGTTATGGAATAGGAATTGGATACTCTGACAGGAGAAGGGTTGTGTACTCAAAAGGATAACCCAGGTTTGTTTAGATTTTCCTCTAGAGTTTGGATTTCTAATGTGCCGGAACTGAAGAATGAAGTATTACACGAAGCGCATAACTCTAGGTTTTCAATCCACCCTGGTAGCACTAAGATGTACCAAGACTTGAAGAGAAACTTTTGGTGGTCAGGCATGAAGAAGGATATTGCCAGTTGGGTTAGTAAATATCACGTGTGCTAGACAGTAAAAGCGGAACATCAATGACCAAGTGGATTGTTACAACCTTTGGAGATTCCCCAATGGAAGTGGGAAGAGATTGCCATGGATTTTGTAGTAGGATTGCCAAAGACGAGAGCAAATCACGACGCCATTTGGGTAATCATTGACAGGTTGACCAAGTCAACGCATTTTCTTCCGATCAATGAAAGGTATTCTTTGGAAAAATTAGTTAAGTTGTATTTAGGATAGTGACCAAGTATGGAGTTCCTGTGTCTATAGTATCAGATCGAGACCCGAGGTTCAATTCTAGATTTTGGACCAAATTCCAAGACTGTTTAGGAACTAAGTTGAATATGAGTACCGCCTATCATCCTCAAACAGACGGTCAAAGTGAGAGAACCATTCAGACCATAGAGGATATGTTGAGAGTTTGTGTTTTGGATTTTAAGGGAAATTAGGATGAACACTTACCTTTGATTGAGTTCTCATACAACAACAGCTACCATGCCAGCATTGGAATGTCGCCTTATGAAGCTTTGTATGGACATAAGTGCATATCACCATTGTATTAGGATGAAGTAGGAGATAAGAAAGTGTTAGGCCCCGAGTTGGTTCAGCAAACCAGAGATGCGGTAGCATTGATTCAGAAAAAGGTTAGAAGCAGCCCGGGATAGGCAAAGGAAGAATGCAGATTTGTATAGGAAGGATATGAACTTCGAGATAGGAGCACTGGTATTACTAAAGGTATCACCGTGGAAAGGGTTAGTACGATTTAGTCAAAAAGGAAAACTTAGCCCCAGATTTATAGGACCATTTGAGGTTCTGAAGAAAGTAGGGAAGGTTTCCTACGAGATAGCGTTACCACCGCAGTGGCAGAACATTCATAATGTGTTCCATGTATCTATGTTGAAGCTTTATGTTCCTGATTCGAATCAAGTCATAGAATATGAACCAATTGAGCTTCAGCCAGATTTGTCCTATGTGGAACAACCGATCCAAATCTTAGACCGTAAAGAACAAGTCCTTAGGAATAAGTTGATTTCCATAGTGAAAGTCTTGTGGAGAAATCCTCGAGTAGAATAGTCTACTTGGGAATTAGAGTCAGACATGCTTGATAAATATCATCATTTGTTTAACTAAGTCAGATTCTGGGGACAGAATCTTTTTAAGAGGGAAAGGATATAACGACTCGTATGTTTCCAATTATTTTAAAAGTGATAAATAATTAAATAAAATGTGTGCATTGACTTTTGGCAGCAGTTTGCTGATTATTATTTATTTATTTGTGGTCTGTTGGGATATAGATTGGATTTTATGATTTATTATTGAGATATGTGGTTTTGTTATGCTTTTAAAAGTGATTTTATTACAGTTTTAATTCCATAAATATTTGGATTGTCTCTAATTTTTTTTTATAATTTAATAATTTCAATAATTATTTTTAGGACTTTATTAAATTGAAAAATCAATATTTCACTAATTATTTATCTTTAAATGATTATCTGAGTGTGTTTATTTGTAAATTCCATATCTAATTCCAGAATTCTTCAAAAATCACGAAACTCATATTTTATTAAGTCATAATATTCTGAAAATTTTAAAATTATTTCGAGAATTTTTGGGATTTATTTTACCCGCGCGTTGTTTCGTTTAATTGCTAAAAGCGGGTATAACTTGCGTTTCAAAAATTGTTTTAAAATTATGAAACTTATGTTTTTATAAACTTTGGGATATTTATAACATTTTAAGACTATTTTTGAAATTTTTGAAGATTGTTTTATGCGCACCTCGGTCCGATAATTTCGAATTTTCGGGGCAAATCGCTATTTCAGGACACGTGTTCATTTCTCATTATTTGTTTGATATGTGACAGATGTACAAGAATTGAAAAAAAAATAACAAAACAACCCCCCCTTTCTTCACCCTTGTACTCGGTTGTTTCTCTCTTCTCTTATCTCAGACTCTCTCACTGTTGTGTTTTCTCTCGGTTCCTTGCTCCATCTATTCCTGCTCTTCATTTTTCCTTCGTCCCTGTCGCTTCCTTGCTCGATTGCCGCCGCCGTGACCTCATCCCGGTGAGATTGGTAGTTCACTCAATTTTGTATATTTATATATATACATATATGTGTGTGTGTGTCTCTGTGTGTTGTGTGAGCGTGTGTGTATTTTGTGCCGTGTGTGTGTGTGTCGATGGTCTGTGTTGTTGGTGGTGCTGCCTTCCCTGTGTTTCCGGCTTTGGTTTCGGTTCTGTGTGTGTAGCGCGAGTATACGCGTCTGTTGGTGATGGAATTTTAATTAATTAATATTTTGTAGGAATTATTTTTGAATAATATTCGTGATATGAATCTTTTATGTCGAAAATATATCGAATAATCGGTGAAATTTTCACGTTGGAATTCGAGTAATCGAGTTCCCCGAGAATTTTTCCGCCGCCCGCGATGACTTTGTACGAGCGCATGGTGGACGGTGATGACGTTGTTCTGAGTCCTAATTTTTATAAATAAATAAAATGATTTGTGTAAAATATTTTTGAACTTAAATAATTATTTATTTGTACTACAAGTTGTATTGAGATGCAAGTGGCATGAAATTGTGGATTGTTGTGATTGTTGGGATTGACGTCGATTGTAATCGACGGGTAGGCTTATAAACAAAAGAGTTGTTGCCAAAAAATTTCTAAAATATATTTTCAAACGTACTTTATTATATTAAACGTTTTACCCCTATTTGTATACGGACTATGTAACTACTTGATTGTATGTATAATAACTATACGAGTCAGGTTATCGGACTGGGTTATTAGGGTTTGAGGATATCAAGCATGTCGGTATAACTGATTAGGGTATTCTGTATTTGTAGATCCCAGTCGATTTTCTCCAAGACCGAAGTCAGCGTAAAAGCTACTTAGGGTTTCCGAAAGCGTTGCAAGGCAAGTACCCTGACCATTCTTTTATGGTTCAGTACGGTTGAATAGCTAATGTTTTAATCTCGTAATGGAACATAATCATTTTAAGTTACATATCCCCTGTAGTTATAAATCATTGTTTTAAATCTCTTTTGGGGAAAAGTAACTTCGAAAGGTACCAATCTCGAATGAAAATGATTGTGAACTGGTTTTGATATGTGTTGTTAAAACAAATGGTTTTGAAATGAGATAGGTACAAGTGTTTTGAAAACTGGATAAAACGATCAGATATGGGATACATTGGGGCCAGGGGGCTATTGAGGTGGCGTAAGAGTCTAATTCGGTTGTACGCAAATTATAATCGATTAGTCCAGCACGTCAGAGACCTAGCTAGACTCTGAGTTCCGGAACAAGTAAATGGGATGGCAGTTAGAGCCGTCTGGTGTTGATAGCCTGATCAGTTGTCTTCACATATCCGTACGTATCTGATTTGGCTTTGTGATTCCCGTAAGGGTATAAGTACTTGATACAGTGGTTTTATAAATGTGAATAACATGCTAAAATTGGACTCTGGTACTTACACAGCACACTATTATGTTTGTTTTGTTAAAAGCATGCTAGTCAGTGATATCCAGTTATTTCAGCTTTTCGTTATATAATGTTGTTCAAATGATTACAGTTATGTTCCTATCATTATTTACATTAATGTTTTTATCTTGTTATTCATATGTTGGTATTGCTGAGTAATTATGCTCACCCTTGCAACCTGTTATATATATATATATATATATATATATATATATATATATATATATATATATATATATATATATATATATATATATATCGCAGATGCCTATAAGACCAATCAGACCTTGGCAGAACAATGGTTCAGCCCATTTAGGACCCGGCTCCTCAGAGGTAGTTAGTATCAGGCCACGTGCGGTCTGATGAGGCTGAATAAGTTAGTGTGTGTCAGACTTTTGAATAAATGGTTTGTAATAATGTGTAGCTTGGATCATACTTGAACCTGAATCGGATCTTTGTTCGGGGTCGAGTTAGTTTATTTTAATAACAATTTTGTTGTTTATATTTCTGGTAAGTGTGTTTGGTGACGTCAACTCTTGACCCCGGGGTTGAGGCCGTCACAGGTATGCTTAATTACTCCTAATCCATTTTTATATCTCAACGGATGTTCATTATCCGTTGAAAATGAACATCCGTTGAACTTTATTATTCGTAGAAGTATCAATTATTACTCTGGGTAGTTTTGTCATCATCCGTCAAATTGTACACAATCTTAGCCGTTAATTTTGAGCTTCATAAATCGAATTTACTTACAGCCTGTATGTATATTTCAATGGATAATATTAGAATTTTGACTGTTTTTCTTATTTTTAAACGGCTATTTTGGGTTAATTTGATTGGTCACTTTATTTTACTTTTTACTTTTTGACAATTAATTTCCGAGATTGTATAAAAGCTAATTTCATTTTTATTGTTTATTTTTATCTATCTCAAAGAAATTTCTCTAACTTCTTCTTCCCAAAGCAAAAACTCTCTCTACAACTAATCTCAATCACAGCAATGGCACCTGTAGGTAAGATGTCCTCAACTGGGTTCGTCTATGAAAAGAATAACTTTGTGGCTCTGGTGAACAAGCAAATTCCGGCATCTGAAGACTATCACATGATGATGGACTTCATACTGAACTGCAAACTGAGCTATGCCATGCTTGAGTCCCCAACCATTTACTGTGAAGTTGTTGAGGAAATTTGGACTATAGCTGTGTTCAATTCAAAGGACAAGACTATTACATTCACTCTCAAAGGTAATGAACATTTTGTTAATTGTGATGCAATAGAAAAATGTATTGAATTGCCTGAAAATAACACACTTGCTCCACACACAGACACTGATGTGAGTAACACGCTAGTCTATATGGGTTATGCTCTAATTGCCACTAAGTTAGGTGAAGTTGAAGATTAGGCCTTTGATGGGGATAAATAAATTATGATTGTATAATTAAATACTGCATTAATTGTACAAGTTGTGGGCTGCTAGGCCCAAAAAAAAGATATATGATACTCAGACCAGAAAGGTTAAGCCTGATGGACCAGATCAGGCCTGATGGAATAAAAAAGGCCCAAAAGCCCTGATTATTAATTAATTTCATAATTAATTAATAAGGGAAAAATTAGATTTTGAGAAGAGTCCCGATAAGGATATAAATCCTTAGAGATTAGCCTCAAGGGGACCTAAAAGGATAAGGAATCAGTTTCCTACTATCTAGGACTCCAAAGTCCATTCTAATTATGAGACTTGCCCACCAAGTCTCCTATACCAAGTCCAATTCAAGGACTCCCAACATCTATATAAGGGGCCTCACCCCACCAATCAGAACTATGTTTTTTGGCTTGATTCTCTAATTCACAGAGATACGTAGGCATCTCGTAAAGGCAGATCGAGCCACGAAACACGAGAGCAGCCATTAAAGGCCTTGAGCTCCCGAATCTTAGTAATAAATACAGCAAATAATAACCTTAGTTTTTTGGATAGATGGAACTAAGGTACTCCTTGATAGATGGAATTCTGTATAAGAGATCTTTCGTGGTTCCTTACTTGAGGTGTCTCAGGCCCGACGAGGCACGCTTGGCTCTTGAAGAAGTGCATGAAGGTATTTGTGGGCAACACTTGGGGGCAGGGCCTTGGCTCATAAGATAACCCGTTTAGGCTTCTATTGGCCAGAAATGATGACTGATGCCAAAGAATATGTAAAGAAATGTGATCGCTGTCAGAAGCATGCACCAGTTGTTAGACAACCCCCCGAGATGCTAACCTCTATCAACTCGCCTATTCCCTTTGCTATGTGGGGGATGGATATTCTAGGACCTTTTCCTATGGCCACGGCACAAAGGAAATTTCTGATTGTAGCCATTGATTATTTCACCAAGTGGATCGAAGCCAAACCCTTGGCCAAAATCACAACTAAGCAGGTTGCACAATTCCTGTGGGAAAACATTATGTGCCGATATGGAATTCCCCGTATCCTCGTCACTGACAATGGAACACAATTCAACAATGAGGAATTCAAGAAGTATTGTGAAGAAAATGAAATTGAGTTACGATTCACCTCTGTGGCTCACCCGCAAGCCAATGGGCAAGCAGAGGTAGCAAATCGGATAATCCTGGATGGACTAAAGAAGAGGATCGAGAAGTCAAGGAATAATTGGGTGGATGAGATACTTCCCATATTATGGGCCTATAGGACTACCTGTAGAGTCACGACATGAGCAACTCCTTTCATGTTGGCATATGGGGCAGAAGCAGTAGTTCCCGTGGAGATATAACATTCCTCTCCAAGGATTCAGGCTTTCAATGCTGTAGAAAATGAGGAAGGGCAGAGGTTAGCCCTGGATCTAATTGATGAAGTGCGAGATGAGGCACATGCAAAGATAGTAGAATATCAGAAAAAGGCTTCATTCTATTACAACCTAAGGGTTAAAGAGAGATTTTTCAAACAAGGAGATCTAGTCTTGAGAAAAATAGAGGCTTCTGGTGTCGGACAGAAAGGAAAGCTTGCCCCGAATTGGGAAGGGCCGTACAGAGTCAAGAGCGTTCAGGATAGAGGAACCTACAAGCTGGAAACTATGGAAGGTTTTGAAGTCCCGAGGACCTGGCACGCACAAAACCTGAAGGTTTATTACGTGTAAGATAGGTGAAGTACGATTCTCACTTGTCATTGTGACAAGTAGGTTTAAAAGCACCTTGAAGCTTTTCTTGCGTAGGATTTTATATTCCAATAGAATTTACATTGTCTAGTTATTGTTGATTAGGGTCGAACCCATGCTATGTAAGGTTTTGGAAAACCAGACTTCATATTAAAGAGTTTGAAATTATTTATATCTAAGGATGTTTAAAGTTCAAATGCGTATTAAGATTGTAAAGTTAAAACAGAAAGAGGCAAGAAAAGCAACATATAAAATATAACCCCGAAGGGTAACAAGTTTAGATATGAATAAAGTTCAAAAAGAAGGTATACAAAAAGTTAGGCCTTGGAAGGCTGAGATTCCTCAGAACCACTATCCGAAGTCTCCTCGGAAGTCTCAGTCGTTTCTTCGGACGTCTCGGTTGTCCCCTCCGAAGTCCCTATAGAAGTTCCCTTTGCAGGAGATGCTGGCTGTTGAGGCGCTGCTTTTGGAGGCTCTTCCACCCTGGCCTTCTTAGCGACAGGCTCAAACTCCTCCTCGGAAAAATCTTCCTCCTCTCCGTCCTTGATCATAACAGCAAGCTTCTCAGTAACACCTCCAAGCTCTGGAACCCGCACAGGGCAAGGAAAGGAGGACTGCTCAAGGACCTCTGGAAACTCATCCTGGATGGCCTCCACAGCAGCATCCCAGCCCTCTTTATAGCTAACTGGGTGAAGAAGGGCATCATGCTCCACCATCAAGTCCTTGAATTCTTGGGTGTCCATCCAGCCATCAAAGGCTTTGTCCTTCTGCGCCTTCAGAATGACATTTTCGGCCCGGGCCGTCTCCAGGTCAGAAGTGGAAGAGGCCAGTTGAGCTTCAAGGGCCTCTATTTTTTGGTTGGCCTCCTCCAACTTCTTGTTGGCATCTTCTAGGCCAACCTTCCAAGCCTTAGCTTGGTGAATTGCCCCTTGGAAATGGGCGTTAGCCTGCAAGAGAAATAGCGAAAGTTTAGAAAAGAAACATGGAATGATAAGTACGAAGGGCATAAGTAAAGGACGTACCGTCTCCAGAGCCTGGGCTCCAAATAGCTCATTCTCCTCTAAGTCCTGTTGAAGGACAAAATCTTGATAATCCACCGGGGAGATGGAATGCTTAGACCATTCCTTGGACAGCACCGTGCTGCCCACAATTGAGTCCTTGCCCCGGATCCCCCAAGCAGGTTGAAAATAGGCCCCTGGCCTCTGCTTGGTGCGCAGAACTTGGCTGGGGCCTTCCTCATCTGGCTCCGTTACCTGAAGAAGGAACTCGGGGAAGCGGTCGCCCAGTCGAGGGTCTTTAAAGATCTTCCCGGCCCTCTTCATCCTGGTTGTCTCCAGGTCCTTCGGCTTGGTAGCCTCCTCAATCTTCTCAGCCACTGCAACAAATAAAGTCAGTTGAAAACCAATGAAATAAAAGTGCAGGAAATAAAGGAGGTAAGAAAGGGAACTTACTTTTCTTATTAACGGGCGAAAGGCCGCATTCTACCAGGACTGTCTCCCGGATAAGGTCCCAAGAATGGGAAGTACCGTTGTCTTGCGTAAGGAGGTTGAAACCTCTAGCCTCCTCCTCAGACAAAATTATGTCATTTGGGCTCCCGTCCACGGCCAGCCCAAAGGATGATCGAAACAGGGAGCCCCAATCTCCACCTTCCCAAATAACAAACAAAAAATCTTTCTTCGACCCCAAGTTGTTGTCAGGGATGGACTTCCCATTCACGATATGGGGGATAGTGGGGCGCTGGTTGATAGAAACCCAACCCGGACTTTTATCAGGGCTGTTTTTGAACTGAAAAATCTTCCTGAAGACAGCAACAGATGTGGGGACGTTGTGCTTGGTGCATTGCGACAGATAGCACAGAATCAATCTCCAGGAATTAGGGGGAAGTTGGCAAGGGCTGATGCCCACATCAGCCAGTAGCAAAGGAATGAATGGATGAAAAGGGAGTCTAATACCTGCCCTTAGAGTGTCCCTATAGACGCATAGCGCGTCCTTCTTCCACTGACAGGCCCTGTCGGCCGGACCCGCAAGAACCAGCTTAAAAGGCTCCTTGATTTTGAAGCAGCTGCTCAACTTTTCCAGCTCCTTGGGATCCCGTAAAGCACTAATATGATCGTGCGCGTCCAGATGCGCATCAGACGGATACTCGTCCCCTCGAGTGTTGATCATGTCGATTAAGGAAGTATACCTTGATCGAATAGGAAAATCGTTGGACTTTCTAGCCACGTTCATCTTGGCCAAGCGAGTCATTCTTTTGTCAGCCATCTGAAAAAAGTAAGGGGCATGTAAATAAGCTATCTTAAAATGGCACACAATGGAAAAATAGACACGAAAAGCAAAGGGAGGAATCTTACCTGAAGAAGCGCTCTTGAAAAAGGCTTTGAGCTCCGACTTGCTGTTATTCCTCTGAGAATCTTAGCAGGAAGATAAAGAAGAAAACTAAGAAATGAGAAAGTGAGGAGTAATAGCCTTTCCTCATTCCTTTATATAAGAGGAAAAGGAAGTTGAAGGGACGAAAAGCCCATTGAGAACAAAAGCCCATAGGAAAAAGCCCAGAAAAAAGAATATTCCAGAATATTCCTAGGAATTCTAGAGCATTCTAAACAGGGTGTATTAAGCCCAGATCAATAAAAGAAGCCCAATAAGATTTGAAAAGGCCCAATAAAAGAGGCCCAATAAGATTTGAAAAGGCCCAATAAAAGAGGCCCAATAAGATTTGGAAAAGCCCAATAATAGAGGCTCAGTAAAATTTAATAAGGCCCAACAAAAAAGGCCAGGCCCAAATCCAATTAGGATTTGGAAAATACAATACCCTAAATTAAAGCTAAATAAAGAAGGCTAGTGGAAGACCAGGAATCAGGTCGAAATCCAGGTCGTGAATCCTGCCCGAAATCTTTCGAGCAGACACCCGAAAATAACGGGTAAAAAAGACCAGAATCCAGGTCGAATTCCAGGTCGTGAATCCTGCCCGAAATCTTTCGAGCAGACACCCGAAAATAGCTGGAATAACGGGACTGAATTGAGGTCGAAGCTTCGACCAGGAATGAGGTCGAATAAACCAAGCATCTTTCAAAAAATGGGGATTAAAAACCCAGGTCGAAGTTCGACTAGGATCCTGGTCGAATTCCATGTCGTGGATCCTAGTCGAAATCCGTCGACCAGGAAGCAGGAAAACCAAAGAATCTTCGAACAGGATTCAAGTCGAAATATCAACTAGAATCCTAGTCGAAATCCTAATCGATAGGCTCATGACAAGAAGCTAAAAAAAAGGTGGAATTTTCGACCTAGATCCAGGTCGAATTCCAGGTCCTAGATCCAGGTCGAAATTTCGACTAGGATCTTGGTCGAATTCCAGGTCGTGGATCCTAGTCGAATTCCTTCGACCAGGATGGCAAAGCTGACCCCTATTTTCGACTAGGATCCAGGTCGAAATTTCGACTAGGATCCTGGTCGAAAAAGGGCTGGAAATTTGAAAAGTCCAGAAAATTAGGGAAAATCCCAGAAAATTAGGGGAAAATCCCAGAAAATTAGGGAAAATCCCAGAAAATTAGGGAAAAATCCCAGAAAATTAGGGAGAATCCCAGAAAATTAGGGAAAAATTCCAGAAAATTAGGGAAAATCCCAGAAAATTAGGAAAAATCCAGAAAATTAGGGAAAAATCCCGGAAATAAGGGAAAAATTCCTGGAAATTAAGATAATTCCTGAATAAAAGGAAAAATTCATTGTAAATGTGTAGGTCGCTCCACACTTTACGGAAAAACAAAACCCTGTAAGGAAACGAATAGACTTAACTTCTGCGAAACCTAATCAATGTTTCCCAAAAGTTGGGGGGGCAAATGATGGGGATAAATAAATTATGATTGTATAATTAAATACTGCATTAATTATACAAGTTGTGGGCTGCTAGGCCCAATAAAAAGATATATGATACTCAGACCAGAAAGGTTAAGCTTGATGGACCAGATCAGGCCTGATGGAATAAAAAAGGCCCAAAAGCCCTGATTATTAATTAATTTCGTAATTAATTAATAAGGGAAAAATCAGATGTTGAGAAGAGTCCCGATAAGGATATAAATCCTTAGAGATTAGCCTCAAGGGGACCTAAAAGGATAAGGAATCAGTTTCCTACTATCTAGGACTCCAAAGTCCATTCTAATTATGAGACTTGCCCACCAAGTCTCCTATACCAAGTCCAATTCAAGGACTCCCAACATCTATATAAGGGGCCTCACCCCACCAATCAGAACTATGTTTTTTGGCTTGATTCTCTAATTCACAGAGATACGTAGGCATCTCGTAAAGGCAGATCGAGCCACGAAACACGAGAGCAACCATTAAAGGCCTTGAGCTCCCGAATCTTAGTAATAAATACAACAAATAATAACCTTAGTTTTTTATCCATAACAGCCTTAGAAAAGAATGGAGTTTCTTCTGTGATTCTTTTATCAATGTATTTTCTGGAAAAGTCAGTAATTTTAATGTTGTATCTTACTCACTAGTTCAATGCTTTACATGCTTCTTAGTGATAAGTATTTCAATTTCAGCACATCTGTCATGTATGAGATAGGGAATAATTTAGGGGATATTAAAAAGAGGTCTAAGAATATCTATTATGCTAAATTTCTCATGATGCTAGCTAATTTTATTTATGAGAATCTCTCAATTGAGAACCCAACAAACAATTTAGCTTGTTGGGTCCAAGAGAGAAGAGTTATTTATGATCTTAATAGGTCAAATCATCACAAGGATGTTCCACTTATATACATGCCCATCATGGAACAGCCTCAGGTGAGTGAGGTAAACACGTCTGTCTCCATTACTTCTCAACCTATTTCTTTGGAAATAACTGTGGCAATGGCATCTGTGACAATGACCAAACAGATACCTACCCAAGCCATAAAACCAAAAGTTTCAAAATCAAGGTCAAAGAAAGCCCCCTCTAGTTTCTCTCAATAGAAGCTAGTTGTAAAATCTACTAAAAACCAAGAGGAGAGTGTGAAGGGTGAGATTGGTGAAGGACAGGAAGAACATAAGAGAAGCCCCAAGAATAAGGTTGGAGAGGTGAGTGAATCCCAGCCGAGCCACAATGCAGTTTCCCAACAAACTGTAGTGCTTAATAAGGACATTAGCTCATTGCTAGTTGCATCCTCCCAAAATGATGTGACTATTGAACAAAGCTCTCATCCAAGAGCACTGGCCAAAAGGGTAAGGGACACAAGCTCACTCCAAACTTATGCTAGAAAGAAGAAATTTAAAACCATTGGGGATACACAGGGTGTACACACTATGCCTACTGCATTCAAAGACTCAGTACATGCACCTTCTCAAAGTCAGGTTGATGTGGCTCCAATAAATGTGGAGTCACAGCCAAAATCTTTAACTATAGAAGCACCAAACACACCAAACTCACCCATACATTCATTGGATGTAGATATGATTCATACATCAATTCTTAATTCTGCATCTCTAACTCTCATGGAGGAGCCAAAAATCCAAGCAAGTGAGCATCATTTTTTAGATGATTTGTTGGCTCACTTGCCATTTCTCTCTGAGTCTATTGAAATATCTGTGAAAAATCTCAAATCAATCACCACAGATTTTACAGTAGTCTCTACTTCAAACTCTTTCATTTCCACTATTTCAACGAATATTGTTCATCCGTTGACAAGTGATTGTATCTCGACGGATGTGCTTAACAGCATTCATCCGTTGAAACTCTCAACTACTATTTCGACAGATGTTCCTCATCCGTTGAATATCACTGCACCACTTCAAACTTCAACAAATTTTATAAGTGCAGATGATCTAGTAGTTGTACAATCAGTCTTAGGACTGAGGAAAGTGAGTGAATTGAGTGAGAGGCTGAGTTGCTCTCAGGAGAAAGGAGAGGAAAAGAGTGAAACTCTACAAGCTATTTCTTCCAGCTTGGCAAAAGTGAGTGAGTGGAGTTCCACCTTAGTAGGTAAAGGTGAGCGTGTGAGGGTGGGAAGCCAAGGGGAGCTCTTGATGTAAAAATAGAGAAAACATGAGAGAAAGGTAGGTACAGGAGAGATAAGGATGGAAACCATTGCTAGTGAGTCAATGAATGTCAGTGATGCAGAAAAAGAGAAACTGTTTCAGGAAGAATATCAAGTTGTCATATATTCTATCTCTTTGGATGCTGAGACATTAACTTATCCTGTTACAGCATATCAACTTTTGGCTGGACAGAGAAATGAGGAGGCTGAGAAGCTACTCAACTTGGTGTACACTACTTCTTCTATACAAAGGGCTAATGATGCCATTACAGCCATGCCACCTATAGCTAGTGATGATATTGACTATGAAACTGGTGGTTCTGAGGATATTTTTGGGGATGAAGATGATGGTGAAGAAGAGTTCATGGATACAGGGGGAGAAGCAGGCCCTAGCTCAAGATCAAACATGCCATCTTGGGTATTTTTCAAGACATGTGATAAGCACCATTTTAAATCCACTCTGTCTCACATCATTCAACAAACTCAGACAGCTCTTCAAACTACTACAAATGCCAACAGTTAGTGACTTGTACAAGCACACTTAAACTCTCTCCAACTACATCAAATTCAATCTCTCAAACAAAATATGGATATCACTGAGCTGAAAATAGAAATTAATCATGTCAAGAAGGATGTTACTGAAAGACTGGATGCTAAGTTTCCCAACACAACCATGTTTGACATCAACAGACAACTAAGGAAAAATTTTGATCTAGCCAGCAAGGTGGACTCCTTGGACACAAAACTCAAAACCCTGGAAGCTTCAATAACTGCAATCCATCTACATCAAGCCCAACAAACTCAGCTACTTCAAAAACTGGTGGCTGCACAAACTTCTTCCTCCACTCAACTTGATGCTAATAAAAGGGGGAGAAAGATATTATTCCAGTTAGCCAAGGGGAGTCAACGAGTGCGGGGGAGCAAGTGCTCAAAATTCAAGTAAGAAAAGTAATTGTTCCGGCAGTTACTTTCCCAAAGCCACCAGCCTTGGACAACATTGATTTGATCAAGATAGCAGCTGCTAAGTTGGAATCAAATGAGAAATCTAAAAAACTTGATGTTGCAGCAGTTGAGAAAGAACTGGATGACAAATGGAAGAAGATTTTTGAAGAAATTCAAAAGAAGTTTGGTCCAATTGAGAAGAAAGACAAGGTCTTTTCTCACTTCTCTCAGTTGAGACAAATTTCAGTCAATGAAATTAGCCTAGGGAACTTAGAAAGGGGTCAAACCTTAACAATCAAGTCTCCAAAGGCCAGTGGGATTTTTAAGCCAAAAAGAAATTATCCAAAAACCTCAGACAAAAATCCAATGGACCTATCATATGAAACCCCTGGGCCAGATGAAAAGAAGCTTCTTGGAAGGTCCATAGCTTTCTTCAAAGATCCTGCAGACTCAGTGCTAAAGAAAAGTATTGCTAAAATCTACAGAAATGGTAAACTGATCTATGTAGTGGCTGGACATCCATAATTTGTAGAGGCTAAGAAAGAAGAAAAGGAGAGCCTCAAACAACAACAAAAGCAAGTTGCTTTAGATTCCAAGAACCAAGCTAAGAAGCCTGCAATCACAGAAGCTATATTGCCAACTGAGACATCTAAGAATCTGGATGAAGGAAAGAAAGAAACCAAAGCAGATAAAGAAAAAGTTTAGATATAAAATGCATGCAAAGAGGAAGATAGATTTTTATGAAGACAAGGAAGATTACATGCCATCCCAATCTACAACCACAAGCCAATCAGTCTTACCTACTGTGAAGGAGGCTGAATTTAAGGTTGATCCCAACATCACCTTTCATGGTGATCTTGTTGTTCCAAATGATGAGCCTATAGATTGGGACAACTTGCCTCTTCCTGATCTAAACCTCCCCATATTTGCTAAACAAAGGAAGACAAAAGAAAGAGTGGTCAAAATAGTCAAGCCTACCAAGCTCAAATCCAAGCAAGTGGCCAAACCCGAACCTACTGTCAACAAAGGAGATCAACTCTTCATATGTGACATCAAAGAATTTTCAGACATAAATCTCTCTCTGGATGAGCTTGAAGAAGTCAGATCTATTGATGCCTACAAGCACCTTCCAAAGAGACTAGTCTTCAGGTACAAGGGTGGTAAAGAAATTACATGGCCACTTCACAGAATTCTCAATGAAGGCTATTCAACTCTAATGACTGTCTTCTCCTCAATCAAGAAAAACTTTGGATTCAACATAGTAGCCAAGAAAATGGTACTAAACAAGATTGCGGATATAAAAAATAGCTGGAGAGGACCAAATGCACTCCCAAGAGTATTGACTATTCCCTTCAATGGATATAGGGTGCATTTAAGGCCATAGTGGATCATGGAGTTCAAGAATGAAAAGAATATTAGAAGATTCTTCAGATTGGAAGATCGGCTAAAGATTGCAAGCAATGAAACTCTAAAATAAATGCAAGAAAAGCTGGATCTAACAAATAATGAAGAATTGGAATTTTACAGACAACTCCAAAACCAGATTGAAGAGAATGATATGAAGCTGGGAAAGAAGCCAAGGCAATCAAGGAAATGATCTTAATTTGCTCATTCTAGAGGAGCACCTTGAAAATGATCTATAAGACACTCTACAAATCCTTCTTTGTGAGAATTTTCAATAAACTGCAGAACTTGATATTTTTTAATCTACTGTACTTCATTCTGTATTCATAGAGTGTTTTTTTATCATCAAGTTTCTCTTAATTTATGGCTATAATTCTAGTAGACAAAAATTGGGGGAGATTGTTAGGAATATTTTGTGTACTTGATGATAACTTAAAAAAACACTTAGTAGATTTTGGTTAAGTGAAATTGTAGCTTTCAACGGATGATCATTTTTCAACATCCGTTTAAAGAGTAGCTTATGTACAATAAGACTAGTAGCATATTTTTGAATACTTGGATAGCTTAGTGAACTAGATGTTGTAGATTGTTCAAGTCATGTTAACTACTAGATTGATATACAAGATAGGATGGTTAATTGTAAATATTAGATTTCTTGTAATCTTGTGTAAATTAAGTAGAGTTAACTGCCAAAAAGACAGTCTCAATAGATGATTTACAAAGCTTCAACAGATGATCAACATAAGTCTCGACGGATGATCAGACAAAGTTTCAACGGATGATCAGACAAAGTTCCAACAGATGATCAATCTAAGTTCCAACGGATGTTCAAATTCAAAAGAGCGGTTGATAGTGACTTGACAGTCACATGTGTTGGTTGTATGCAAATGGAATGTGGCAGTTTGTTTGATGGAATTAGAGAACAAAGAAGCATTTCCGTGCTAAATAGATGATATTCAAAGATGCTGGAAAGAGAAGTGTAGCAGCATGAAGTTAGACTAGATACAGTTTGTCTTATTATCTTGTCTTTTTATCATGTAACTTGGTGATATATAAACCAAGTGTAGCAAGTTGAATAGTATCCAAGTTAGTAAGCAAAAACTAGAGAAATAGATAAAGCAAAATATATAAAGAATTTCTCTGTAGTTCTTGTTCTTCAAATTATAAACAGCTGTATACTATTTGTATCACAGAGTTCTCTACTTAATATATATATATATATATCTGGTGGAAAAGTTCAATCCACCAGAAAGTTTTTAAAAACTTGTATTTAATTACTTTGTGATTTGATTTCTGTTATATTCTTATTCCGCACCATTGCAAATCAAACACAGTTATTTATTTGTAGAAGAATCATTCTTAAAATCCAAAAAGAAGCTAGAATTAAATTCAACCCCCTTCTGTAATTCTTGTTTAGATTGTTTGGGAATAACAGGACTAACATATTTTCTAAAGCTACTTTGTCTATTTCGATTTCTAATATTAGCATATATGTGCAGAATCTACTAGGTCAGTGACCCTCCTTTGTTCACTTCATCTTGGCCTTTGATTTTGTATTCTTCAAGATAAATTTGTTGGATTTCCAATTTAGTGATAGAATTGTTTGTTGACTGAAAATCTTGAATCTTCAAGTTGTCTGTATTCTGAATTATGAATTTGTTTGTCGAGATCTCTTTTGCTATGTAGAGATGTCACATATCGATAAGTAAAATGACTTATCGCTATCTCAAGTTATGTACATAGGTCTTTGACTTGTCGAGGTCTCCAGTTCTCTATAAGTAGAATGACTTGTTGATATCCTTAGTTCTCTACATGAGAAATTGACTTGTCGATATCTCCAATTCTCTGCACGGGAATTTGACTTGTCGATACCTCCAGTTCTCTACATGCAGAATGACTTGTCGATATCTCTAGTTCTCTACATAGACTTTTTGACTTGTCGATATCTTCAGTTCTCTACATGCAGATTGACTTGTCGATATCTCGTGGGACTTCTCTATAAGTCATTTTAGACTTCTCGACATACTTCTCTATATTCCTTGATCTGTGGCTTATCGATATCCGACTTAGATCAATTTTCCTAGAACAACATTATTCAACTCCGGGCTTCGATACTTCTCTCTGAGGCATGATCGGGATTGATCTTCTTCCAGAGTTTATTCTTTAGCTTGATGGTTGTTCATAAAACAATCCTCCAGACTAATCTACTTAGCATTTTTACAGTTATAGAATATAATTAGATTATCATACAACTTATCCTTAGGGTTGTCAAGATGACTTAGTGCCTATTTGGGAAATCGTAAAATAAGTAACTTATAATTTAAAATGAATAAGTGACTTATAAGTGATAAATAGATTAAAAATTATAAGTTATATCGGTGTTTAGATAACTTTACTTAAAAGTCATAATTATTTTTACTTAAATGAACTAAAATAAATATTTTCTATATACAATTATCTTAATTCATGAGTTTTGAATTAATATAACATTTTATTAGGTCCCGAAATATCGTTGAAGGGGGGTTGATTACGATACTGACTAAATTAAAAAATTCTTTCGAATCTTTTGCGGATATAAAATTTAGTGTTCGGTTATTGGTTCTGTGTTCTTGAAGTGAATAGTGTTTGGAACAGTAAAACGAGGAACACAAGATATTCGGGGAAATAGATATTCATATATAAATCCTCGGGGGTGTTGCTACACTCATATAAATAAATTATCTGGCTACAATCTAAGTACAACAAAGTTCCTAGCTACTACAAAGATCAAAAAATTAAATCCTATACAATGATCTAGCTTTTGTTTGCCTAAGGATTTAATTATCGGGTAACGATTATAATGCCCCTATGAATATACAAGAGTTAAATTGGGCATTATAACGTTACTCCGGTGAGAAGATAAATGAATATACAAAAATCTTGAACTTTTCTGTAAATCTTTGATAATGGTTTTTATCACCTGTCGTCTGAGAAGAAGATAAAACAGAACAACTGAAAATTGTTGAATTCTTCTCCTGCTTGAGTGTACGCTTATATCAATTGAAATATGTGGCTAAAAATGAACCACATAAAATAATTGATTGTACAATAAAATTATGGCTGAGGAGTTAGTTGCGACCAGGGATATTTTTCCTTTACTTGCGACTACAGGGAGGCTTTTGGCACTTAGAAATTATTCCACAAGACTTTACTTGCGACCACAGTGGGGAAGTGCAAGTTTTATACTTAGCTTTTTTCAATCAAAACTTACTTCCGACCAGGTTACCAAGGGGAGGAGGACTTTTTGCCTTGGAAATATTTAGCTCCAAAGTTACTTGCGACCAAGTAACTGCATTGAGTTACTTTTGACCTTAAAGTACAAGTACATGTACTTAGTAACGAAACAGTCACCTAGATCCTTATTCTTTTTCCTTTGTTTTTGTTTTTGTTTTTGTTTTTTTCTTTTCTTTTATTTTCATTTTTTCTTCTTTTCTTTTCTTTCCTTTTTCTTTTCTTTTTCTTTTCCCTTTTCCCTTTTTTCTTTTCTTTTATTTAAGGTTCAATTGCAACTAAATTAATTTATAAAATAAACTTAAATATAACTTATATAAATAAACTAATTTAGATTTATAAAATAAACTTATTTAAAGTTTATAAAATAAATCATTTTAAGTTTATTAAATAAATTATATTAAAATCCATTAAATAAATTTATTTAAGTTAACAGTTAAACTTTGAACTTGGCCAATCCCTCTAGCTGTTTAGATGTATACCCTGCTCATCTTCTCGTACTTAAATAGATAAACGTTCAATCCAAGTACGTTCCTCAACTTAACAATTCTTCTATAAATAATACCAAGATTCCTTTTAGGAACTGTTGATGCCTAGTGCAACTGGTCTGGTTCACAGACAAGTAATTTTGATTCAGGTCTTCGTATTATAGCCTCGATTACATTATTAAGCTTGCAACTTTATCGCTTCAGACACTGACTGTTAGTAAACAAATGTCTAGAATCCTTTCTGGTACTTTAATAACATCTTCATTGCTACTACAATCTTGAATACTTCATTCACTCTTCTTCACTGACGTTTGAACATATAATTGAACTCCTGTCGGTGCCACTGAATATAACTTCAAGACTGCAGTTGTCTTCTTTAACCTCTGTCTTTTACCCTGTCTTCAATTCTTCAGATTCCTATGCTTCGTACTATGTCTATTCTTAATCAATGCCAATACACTAAAATCTTCTGGTAGCCCTTATACACTGAATCTTCAACATTTCTGAAACTCTGAAAGTATTTAACCTTTATTCTTCACTGAGGCATGATCATATTATTGAACTTCTTTTAGTCTCCTGTAAATAGACTTCAATCCTTCTTCTAATCTTTTGATTCTTTATATTTTCCTTATTTTCATTTCTTCTTATTTCTTGTGTAGTCGTAGTATTATTAACCTATCATGTTCTAGTGTTGTTCTCGTGTTGAGTTATCACGTATATTGTTCATACAGTTACGTAGTCTCACCAACACATTTATAAACATATATTTTAAAATTAAAGTTAATAAAAAAGCAGAAAATCAAAATAAGTTGAGAAAAAGTATTTCGTTGGTAACATTCAACTTATCATCTTATAAGTTATAAATTTGACTTATAAGTAAGGTCGACAAACACTCGTCCATAAGTTGTTACAGACTTATAAGCTATAAGTAGCTTATAAGTTGTCACGCAAACATGCCCTTAGTCTTGATATGTATAGGCATGTCTTGCAAAACACTCGGTCTTTCGGGTAATTGTTTGGTAGGATCATATTACAAAAAATGAGGGATATAAGTTTAGAATAAAAAAAGCATAGTTCTTGGGCATGTTTGGTTAATGATTAAATCATTTTTATCATTTTGATGATTAGCGAGTAGTTGTTATCAGTATTAAATTAGATTAATCACATATCTCTCTTGCTTCTCCCCCTATGAGAATCAACTGCTTAAAAGATATCACCTTCGTTTACCACCTCTCCTGTATAATAGGATCTGCAGATAAAAACCAATGGTACTCCCCTTTTGGAAAACAACTTCTCCCCTATGAAGAACAGTGATGAACCAAACCACTTCTTCTAATAACTAGGAAATCACCTTCGTGTTTACCACCTCTCACGTATAATAGGATCTGTAGTTTCAAATAACAATGGTGTGGTGTAGTGTACATGTGCTTTACTTTTTTCCTCCTTCCTACTATTTTTCCCCTTTAGTTGAGGAATCCTCCAAACTATTATATAAGCTTTTATCTCCCCCTTAGAAAATGAATGTATGCTGTTGTCTGAAGAAGTTCTCATATTTTACTCGGTTGGAAAAGAAATAACAAGTCATAGACTGATCAACCATGTCCCTTTAAATGCTACAGAAATGGCTTCACTGTTGATCATCCTGTTAACCAATCTTACCAACTCCTTATACCTCCCAACTATAAGATCACAATTGTTAGGCCCCGACTATTCGATTCCAATCTGTAAATATTAGATCCCTAAGAGTTAGGTTCCAATCATAAATAGATTCGAGGCCCGGGATATCAAAAACCATGTTTAGGGATATGGAATGGGATATGGTGTTTCTCTTTCTTCCTCACTGTGAGTGTGTGATTCTATTTTGTATACCTCACAAGTGTTTCACTCTTCTCTCCACTCGTGTTTACACTCATTGTCACAAGTGTATCACTCCTCTCATAGCTCCAAAATCCAGTTGTACCTGTGAGGAAAATCACTTTATCCATCCTTAAGGAGGTTACAGGTGGTGCAATGGGAGTTCACAAATCCCCATCCTCGTTAGACTTGTCAGATGAATCTGCGTCATAATCTACAAGTTGCTAGTTTCCCTTTGAGGGTTCCAGATTTGAACTCTGGGAAGGTAAACAATGATCCAAAGAATTTAGCATAAAGATCAAAGTTCCCTTTTAATGTCTGTGAAGATATTTCCTTGTGATTCATCAGGTAAATCTGAATCATTGTCAACAAGTTTTCGATCTACAATTATGTCAGATCAACTATCTGCAGATGCATCCAGGTTTATTAGTCCCGGGGAGGTAAATGTTGTGCTAGATGTGGTAGCCATTACAACACCCTCTCCTAATTAGAGCCGGCAATTTCGTACACGACACGATAACACGACACGAAAATGACACGAAAATAACGGGTTTGGTTTGACATTTTTGATACACGAACACGAAAGTACACGAACATGAAAGTACACGGATGAATTTAGTGTCGGTTTTGGGCTTACACTTGGGTAAACAACACGAAATGAAAGTAAACGAAATAAATAATTATTTAAATAAATTTATCAAAATTATATGAATACATATATCTTACAATAATATTTTATGTATAATATTTATAGAATATATATACAAAATAGATTCAAATTTAAATTTTATAAGACTTGACTACACTTGAGTCTTTATGACTTATTGACTTAAGACTCGACTAGAAAAAACTTAATATTTAAATATATATTTTATTTATCTTTATTTTTATTATTAATTTAAATTACACAAAACACGACACGAAACGTACACGAAATGAGGTACACGAAATGAAATGAATCCTTAATGGTTCGGGTTTGAGTTAGACATTCATGACACGAAACACGAAAGTACACGACACGAAAGTACACAAAACAAATGAATTGCCAGCTCTACTCCTAACACATGTGAAGGCAGTTGATCCATTGAAGGAATCTTGAACAATCAAATCTGACCATAAAATGGTCAAAACTCTTATTTCCGTCAACTCTTCCTTTGTGTGTGAAACCTATCCTTGTGCATCAAGAATTGTTTATGTTTGAGGTGGTGACACTATATCGGATACCCTGGCCGACAGGGGAATTTCAATAGATGCACCATGTTGAGAGGATGAATCTAGTAACTGTTTTTGTGCCTTTTAGCCATTACATCTTTTTGAGAATATGCACGGGGGCTAGCAATTGCCTCAGTTTTAATATTACTCTACTTTGTAGGAGACAGAGCTACTGGGCTGACTTTAAAACCTTCCTTCTGTGGTGCACTAAGGCACTTTCTCTCTCATGCTCATTCATACTTCATTTTAGTGGTAAGAGAGTGTTGGTTGGTTCTATTTTTGTGCTTGTCTTTATATTCTGGGATGGAAGTTATGGGTTTTCAACCTCACTCATGACTATCAATGAAGGATGGCCATTGGAGGTTGAACCTGTATCACAGAACATATGGAAATATAGAGATAAAATGCATTTAATATCTATAATGAATGAAAATCATGCATTTAATCTTTGAGAGAAATGATGTACAATAGTGATTTCAAAAAGATTTTAATGAAATAAACAATCACTACTGTAAAAAGAAGTTTGATTTTTCTCTTAAAACTGTTCGAGTGCACAATTCTTTTTTTATGCATAAAAAGATAAATAATCATCTCTTTTAATATAAAAAAGACATAGACTCATGACCTAGCAGTTTTAAGAAGAGAAAGAAAGTTTGTGTCTTTCAATATGAATGAGTTTTTGTAAAAGCATTGATTACTTAAGGTAAAGTCTAAGCAATTATCATTCATGTCAAAATCTCCATAATTTATTTTTATAAGATTATAATCAACAAAATTGTTTATTGATAAATAACCTTAATAAGACTAACTATGCTGCTGATTTCAAATTATAGTGAATCTTTCAGATATAGCAAAGCATCTAAATTCACTAGAACTTAAAATCTCACAATAATCTGCAACAAAATATTAACAATATATCATTTGACTGATACTTGTCAAGTACTTTAGATACCAATAATTATGTTGCATCCTACTTTAATATAATTAAATCATGAAACTTATTTGATATGGGATTTTTTAACATCATAATTCACATATATTAAAATAAGATATTAATGAATTAAATACCAATTATCTATCAAATAAACATTAGCATTCAATTTCATATATTATACAATTTTTAACTCCTAACAACTATAATATCCCAAACAATATTGGTTCGATAAATAAAGCGACATTAACCAACATTATCTTGTTTGCAATCTTAGAAAGATTTTCTAAGTTCCATATACTTTGATCCATTGAGTATTGCATCTATTACCAAAGTATTTAGGAATTTGCAAGTAAGTATAAAAATTATTCTAAGTTGACAACATATGGTTATTTCTACCATAGTTGTACTTAATATAAGTGATTGAAGATAAGCATTGATTACTTAAAGGAGTTCTAGATAATATCATAAATAATAATACTTCATAATTAGTTCATAGTTAAACTCTTAACTAAATACCATTAACTGATATAAGTTAAAAGTTAGCACACAACTAATCATGCTACTAGCATGATTTCAGTGAATTCTGAAGATATATAATCATTGTTAAATTTACTAAAACCAAAGTCTCACAATTAACTTATAACCATTTAGTTACAATCAATATACTAGATATCAATCGTTAACAGATTTAGTTATGATCAATCATGCTGCTTATTTATTTAAGTTAGTTTGAATTATGGAGCAACTAAAATCATTGGATTGCTTCAATTTCCATAATCCAAACTTCCTAAAATAAATAATGAATAAATAAATATTAAATATATATGAGTTAGATACTAGCACTTAAATATTTATAATTATCCTTGAATAATCACCAATAGGATATATGACTTATATACATGGCAATCACTCTCTGGATAATTAGTAATTTTAGAAATACTTTCAAAGCATATAAAATATTGAGAGTTTTATACACATAACTTAGAAAATACTTCAATTTTCAATATTAGTGATTTTAGAAATGATCATTGATTACTTAGAACAAGAATTCTAAATAATATCACTAATACTATAAATATCACAATTATTTATATATGATACAAATAACTATGCTGTATATTATTTTAATATAATTAAAATAATATTCAAACTTAATGATATAATACTTAATTACCACAAATGTACATGACATTGTAATTATGATAATCAAGATAGTAGCACTAAGTATGAGGTACTGGATTACTGATAAATTCACAAGTCCTTTAAATATTGAAGATTTAATACTTGTGAACTTATATGAAGAATATCTTACAGATGAGATTTCCAAATAATGTGTAATGAATGATATCCCACACTTATAAACCAGTCTTGAAAGATTAATTTTAACAAGTGATTTAATAAGTATTTCTGCAACTGAATCTTTGACTAAAAGACATGCTCTCGAAATAAATGATACATGGTGTCAAGGTGCCTCGTCATAGAGTGTTCTATAGAGTTGTTGGATTTGAGGTTTTTTCTTATCATAACAAGAAATAAATCTTCTTTCACGAAGTTGACAGCTTCCCGAGATGCTTCTCCTGTCACTTAGGTTGACAGCTTCAGAGATGTTTCTCCCGTCTTTCTTATAACCTGTGTAATCTATATCTATATATAACCAAACATGTTAAGCACAATATATTTAGGTTACTTTACTCTAAGAGTTGATAGTCCCTTAAGATATCTAATAATCTTGTTAATAGCTATAAGATTGGATTCTCTATGATCAACTCAGAACCTTGCACTTTAGCATCTTGAGAACATTACATGTTGTCTATTTGCATTTGAGTAAAAGAGTGAGTTTGTCATACCTCTATATCTTGTCATTTTACCTGAGTTACACTGATCAAGCTTAAGTGGTGTCTGTTAGTAAGTAGTCTTGGCATGTTCAGAGTCTTCCAAATTTTGCATCTTCAAAAGATCCATAACTTACTTGTATAACCAACATTCTTTTGGTTTACTTATGCTCCAAAAAGAAATATTCTTTTGGCTTTCTTGAGCTCCTAAAAGAATTCTTCTAATGGCTTGCTTGAAGTAATTCCAAAAAGAATTCTAACTTTTTCAACATGCTCCTCCATACATACTCTGCAATTATTTAACAAATAATCTTGCACAAGTTTTTGTAAGTAGACCAACATATAACATTATCATTATATCACAACACATATAAAATAATATGTGTGTGCCTAGTGATAAGAGAGTTATTAATATGACGACTCTACTATTTCATATTAAACTGTAACTTAGTTAGAGTGCCATACCATGTCCTTGACGATTGCTTGAGTAGTATACTAGTTCATACCAACCTGAAGTGAGCTTGTGAAGAAAAGATATACAGAGTCTAATTGATCTGCTACTGCAAATTCCATAAACTGTTTTGCATTGACTTCCTCTTTTGACTCACCAACCAGGAGTGCACTTGTACACATCTACTAGAGTCCAATTCCAAGTTTGAATGTGCATCAGGTGCCTGATATGTCGTAATATCCTCAAGTCTCATCACTGGTGCTTTTTGTTAGATACTGCTTCCTGATAATAACCTAGCATCCAGTTTGGCCTTGTCCCTCGTAACAATGCCATTGTCATCCAGTTTTGACTTCTGATTATCCTTGTACCAATTACAAAATTGTCATTTGGTTTGGATACCAGCTTCCCTACAATCTTCTTGCTGACTGATTGAGTTCATCTTGCTTTGCAATCACCCGATCCATCCGGATCTATCAGAGCTTCTGTAACTTTCTTAGTTTCTTCTTCAGATAGAAAACTAGAGAAATAATCATTCATGCTCAGTAGCCCTGCTAATCATTACTCCCACCATCTGGATCACTTAAGAACTAGACTCTGGGAATAATATTGACATCAAACCCTTTGTCTCAGCAAATATGTTCTTGTAGTGTTCTCTTGATTTACATTGTGGTGTTGAGTCTGACTAGTTGATCCTTCTATTGCTCCCCCTAAGTTGTTGCTTGGATTCCCTGAAAATCTGTACCCTTGCTGACTAGCTTCATTGAAATAATGAGTTGTGTTATAAACTGCCATTCCACTGCTTATATATGAATCATCAATACCATTAATTTCTTCTTTAACAACTTAGAGCATAAAGTTGTTGAACTGTGCACTTAGACTGTCTATCATCTTCTGTTGATCAACCACAAATGACCTGTAGGTTGTAGACTCCAGTGAGTAGCCGTGGAAAATACCCTAATCAGTCTTAGCTGCAAATGCCAAGATCTTCAAACAACTGAAAACATTTAATTGTTTGCTTCTGTTGAACATTCTCTCCAAACACTTTCAGGTTATCCATTGTTCGCTTCTTTTGGCCATTAACTCATTAGTGGTCTTCATATAATCATCCTGATCTAGGTCTAGTCTTACTTGTGGCAAACTGTATTGACTGCTTCAGCCCTTTGGTATTTATAAAGTCTTGATTAGCTTGACATTATCCTTGTTGCTTTAATCAAGTTCTGATTCTTCCCTTGTACCACTCCATCTTGACACGGAACTCACAGTGCTGAATATGTCTCAGAATGTTCGTGATGTTACAGATATTAATCAGTTCCGCTTCTTGAATTCAGTCCCATTTAGGGATGAGCAAAACCGAATCGAAACGAAAAACCAAACCGTGCTAATTCGGTTCGGTCCTAATTTTTCAGAAATTTGGTCTATTCGGTCCGGACCGAATAGATCGAAATAAAATTCGGTTCGGTTCAGTTCTTTTAAAAAATATTTTGGTCCGGACCGAACAGACCGAATAGACCAAATTATAAATACTATAATTTTATATTATATACATTGTATATACATCTTAATAATTATAATCATAATTTTTAATTTGTAATTGTATTTATACAATCCTATTACTCTATATATCACCTTACTTTGGTTATATTTTTGATTTTATAATTTTTTGTTTAAAATTTCAATTAAATATTATTTTTTAAAAAAAATTGGTCCGTTTGGTCCAAAACCGGACATAACTGAATTATTTCGGTTCGGTTCGGTCTTGTCCATCTTACAATTTTGGTTCGGTCAGGTCCAAGAAAAAATGGTAATTCGGTTTTTCGGTCTATTCGGTTCGGTCTGGTTTTGGACCGAACCGACCGAATGCTCAGCCCTAGTCCCATTATCTGACCACAAGATCATTTCTTTTACAGTTACTTCCAGCTTGATCTTTAGATATGATCAATCACCATCTGTGATGTCTTGTCTTGAGAACGCACGAACAACAACTTTGTGTTAAGAGTAGTCATCAATCATCACTAAGGTATATCTTTATTTTGATGTGATTTTGTCTTTGACTTCTCTTCCTAACATGCCTCATATTTACCATCCTTCTGAATTCCAGATGAGGCTGTCCTCTCACTAATCGCTTTTCATAAAAGAGTTCCTTGAGATGATATTCAAGGGTGAGAGCTTCCAATGCCATAGCTAAACTTTTGTCAGATGAAGCTTTATGGTAGAAACCATTGACTTCACCTTTCCTGAGATTCTAGTCTAGCCACGAGCATTTCCTTTCCTTATTCTAACAAAAGCAAGCTTCTCAACCTTCCTGCTTCATATGAGACACTAATCCTTCATTGAATTGACATTTTGTCCTTTGATGTAGAACTGTCTAATAAGAGGATTTGTGCCTTGCTTCTTTAGCAATAAAGATGTTTCAATTGTTATCAGTGACACCAATGATTAGTTGTTATCAATGATAGCAATTGTTGAACCTGTGATGAGATCCCTTTTTTCTGTATAGCTTGTCCCGTGATGAAAACCTTTGTTGTCATCTCCAAAGATTATTATCGGAATAGCTTTTGTTGATCATATTTTATTGTGAGTCTCTTTCTTTGATCATATTCCTTGAGTATAAATTACCAAGAATACATATGAATCAATTAACCTGTTATGTCATGCACTCACAAATTGATTAACATTTCTTGTTACCCAACTTATCAGTTTGGGTCCATATGGATTAGAAATTTTGCTATAAACGAGATAACAACAGCTGCAACCTTATCATGCTAATTCTTATCTTTGACTGACCATCTTTTTCAATTTTAATACCCTTGACGAATTTGTCTCTAGGCTAAGGAAAAATGGTTCCAACCTTACCTAAGGAGGATTAACAGTCTTTGCCCTATTGTACTTCTAAAACACACTTTTCTGTAATTAATGCAAGTACTAAGAGATGCATTCATGGCATTGAAATAATTAAGCAATGTATTAAGAATACATGGCATTGATTCAGAAACATTATACATAAGAATTAAGCAAGACAGACATGATATGGAACAAAAAGAATTAACAAATAAATCACTAATTCTATCTAGTTCAATCCTGTTGATGTATCTCATCTAGCTGTCTCAATCTACATATAAACTAATACATCTTAACAAATAATTCAGATAAAATGAATAAATCACATTATAATAGGATACAGGAGATAAACATAAATAAAGGTCTTAAGTGCTGGAAAACATATATCTCACTAAAGCAATAATTCATGTTCAACAAATATTCAAACACATATTTAATATCATCTAAAGTAACATGCACAAGTTAAACATCAATCCTAGTTACCAGAAAAATATTCTGGTGAACTAGTTCAGCATTATCTATGTGTGATGTTATCATGCTTGTGCGAGTGTTAAACATTTAAACACTAAGATATTATCATGCACTGAATATTGAGAGCAAAATATTTTCGTTGTTCAAGAAATTGAAACCTGAGATATGTGAGTTGGACCATCTTCAGAGATTGCTATGAAAACAAGATATTCATGATCTTCCTTCTCATCATCTTATCCATCCCAACTCCTTCCCGATGTACTATGAGTTTTGACTGGATGCTTCCCTAAGAAAACATTCCACCTTTGTCTCAACTCATCAACTGAGTCCTTACTCATCCTTGTTTGTCAAGCTTCTTGTTCTGTTGTAGCAAAATCCCTGATAGTTATTTGACACATATTTTTTGTCAGGACTGTAACTATCAAATCTTGTTTCTGTCTCATTCTCAGTCTTGTAACCACCTCTTGAACTAAATTCTTAAAAGTCTCTGCTTCAGAATAAATAGGATTGATCCTTGGATATAGCTTCTGTATTCCATGTGAATCTGATGCGACTAAACTTCCTTGACATGTGAAACACTGCCCTGACATCCAGTCCCTCAAGTGGTTCTACCTGAGGTTCCTATAATTCAGCTATCAATAACTCTTATATTATGTCCTGAGGTTCCAATTTTAATGCATGTAACTGAGATATTTGTATGTCCCCACTATTCTCTCTAACCTCCATAATTCCTGCCTTTCTGATCTCTATGATTCTTAGATAGATGTAGCATTGGTACAAACAACTATGTACATGTATTATCTGGAGTCATTGGAGTTGTCTTAAAATCTTTGAGAAAAATTGTACCCGTAGAAATTTCATTTATTTCCTGCATCTGAAAATCCAGTGGTATCCTATGCAGTAAGCCTTTGAGGAAATTCCATAATTTTCTTCTGTAGGTTAAATCAGCTTCATTGGAATAAGAAAACCATTATCTTCAATTTCCGTATTCGGGAATTTTCCGTCTGAATAGCACATGGTCTTCGTTTTCTTTGAAAGATTAAAATCATTTTAAAAAGTCCGGAGAAATCTTGAGTCTACCAATCCTTTGAGAACCCTTAATTTAATATTTAAGGAAAATTAAAATTTCCAAAAATTTTAATTTTCTTAGAAAATAAATTAATCAAAAATAAATATTTACGTAAAATCTAATTTTCAAGAATTTCGAATTTTCTTAAAAATTAAATAAAGCATAATTTTTTTATTTAAGAAAAAATTAAATTTAAGAATTTTAAATTTTATGGAAAAATAAATAAATCAAAAATAAAAATTTTGGCGCTACAGATTAGAACACAAGTGCTAACTTGCGACCTGGTGTACATTGAGAGAGGATGTTACTTCCGACTAGATATAAAGTCTTTTGTCTTGGATTATTTTCTTTACACCACTCGTTGCTCACAGTAGTCGCAAGTAAACTAATTAGCCAAATTCCTTTTTATTTACTTGCGACCTCTACCACACTCTACAGCTCTTACTTGTGACCCTTGTCCTTGGAAAAAAGAAAAAGAAAAACTCAGTCTTCTATTGTTGTCGCAAGTAAGAGAATTGTAGAATTAATCTAAGTGCTTGGAACTCTCTGGCGTCGCAAGTAAACCAAGCGTGTCCTCCAATCCCGAAACAAGCCGTTTTTGCTGCCATTTTCTATTTATGCATGAGATGCATTGATCTGTTAAATAACTTGTACAGTTTTTCCAGGCGCGTGACTCCACCATAAGCTGCTTCCAAGAAAACAAGCTCGTTGATTTCCCACGCGTGAATTCTTGATCACAGGGCTACCAAAACATCCTGAATTGTCGAAGAGAACCACGAGTAAACAAAGAAATGGCACCTTATTAACTAAGAAATTGGCAGCCAATTATTCAAAGAAATCGGGGGAAAGAAATTTAATCAAAAACTTTTATTTACTAAAATTGTAGTGGTAAATTATTTTAATCAAATTTATAAAATAAATTTATTTAAATTAAATTCATATAATAAACTTATTTAAATTAAATTTATAAATAAATTTGCTAAATCAAATTTATGAAATAAATTTATGTAAATGCAAATTAATAAAATAAATTTATTTAACAAAATCTCTCGTCAATTGGAGTTCAAACAGTTTCTGCACACCGAGCTGCACTGGACTAACGATCCTGATTTATGTATCAATCAGTCAGCTCTAGTACCAATTGTTAGGTCCCAAAGTATCGTAGAAGGGGGGGTTGAATATGATACTCACTAAATTAAAAAATTCTTTCAAATCTTTTGCAGATATAAAATTTAGTGTTCGGTTAGTGGTTCCATATTTTTGAGGTGAATAGTGTTTGGAACAGTAAAACGAGGAACACAAGATATTCGGGGAAATAGATATTCATATATAAATCCTTGGGGGTGTTGGTACATTCCGGTAAATAAATTATCCGGCTACAATCTAAGTACAACAAAGTTCCTAACTACTACAAAGATCAACAAATTAAATCTTATACAATGATCTAGCTTTTGTTTGTCTAAGGATTTAATTATTTGGTAACGATTATAATGCCCCTATGAATATACAAGAGTTAAACCGGATATTATAACGTTACTCCAGTAAGAAGATAAATGGATATACAAAGTTTGAACTTCTCTGTAAATCATTGCTGTTGGTTTTTATTACCTCTCGTCTGAGAAGAAGATAAAACAAAACAACTGAAAATTGCTGAATTCTTTTGCTGCTTGAGTGTAGTCTTATATCAATTGAAATATGTGGCTAAAAATGAACCACATAAAATAATTGATGTATAATAAAATTGTGGCTGAGGAGTTAGTTGCGACCAGGGAGCTTTTTCCTTTACTTGCGACTACATGGAGGCTTTTGGCACTTAGAAATTATTCCACAAGACTTTACTTGCGACCACAAGGGGGGAGTGCAAGTTTTGTATTTAGATTTTTTTCAATCAAAACTTACATGCGACCAGGTTACCAATGGGAGGAGGACTTTTTGCCTTGGAAATATTTGAGCTCCAGAGTTACTTGCGACCTTAAAGTACAAGTACATGTACTTAGTAACAAAAACGTCACCTGGATCCTTATTCTTTTTCCTTTGTTTTTTTTTGTTTTTTCTTTTCTTTTATTTTCTTTTTTTCTTCTTTTCTTTTCTTTTTCTTTTCCCTTTTTTCTTTTCTTTTATTTAAGTTTAAATTGCAACTAAATTTATTTATAAAATAAACTTACAAATAACTTAATAAACTAATTTAGATTTATAAAATAAACTTATTTAAAGTTTATAAAATAAATCATTTTAAGTTTATTATATAAATTATATTAAAGTCCATTAAATAAATTTATTTAAGTTAACAGTTAAACTTTGAACTTGGCCAATCCCTCGAGCTGTTTAGCTGTATACCCTGCTCATCTTCTCGTACTTTAACAGATAAATGTTCAATCCAAGTACATTGCTCAACTTAACAATTCTTTTATAAATAATACCCAGATTCCATTTACGAGTTGTTAACGCCTAATGCAACTGATTTGGTTCACAGACGAGTAACTTTAATTTAGGTTTTTGTATTATAGTCTTGATTACATTGTTAAGCTTGCAACAACTTTATCGCTTCATATACTAACTGTTAAACAAATGTACTTTCACCGAAATCCTTTCTGGTACTGAGAATGTCTTCATTGCTACTACAATCTTGAATACTTCATTCATTGTTCTTCACTGACGTTTTAACATATAACTGAACTCCTGTCAGTGAGTATAACTTCAAGACTGCAGTTGTCTTCTTTAACCTATGCCTTTTACCCCGTCTTCAAATCTTCAGATTCCTATGTTTCGTACTCTGTCTATTCTCAATCAATGTCAATACACTGAAATCTTCTGGTAGCCCTTATACACTGAATCTTCAACATTTCTGAAATCCTGAAAGTATTTAACCTTTATTCTTCACTAAGGCATGATCATATTAATGAATTTCTTTCAGTCTCCTGTAAAGAGACTTCAAGCCTTCTTCTAATCTTTTAATTCTTTGTATTTGCCTTGTCTTCATTTCTTTTGATTTCTTGTATAGTCGTACTATTATTAACCTGTCATGTTCTAGTGTTGTTCTCGTGTTGAGTTATCATATATACTGTTCATACAGTTACGTAGTCTCACCAACACATTTATAAACATATATTTTAAAATTAAAGTTAATAAAAAAGCGGAAAATCAAAATAAGTTGAGAAAAAGTATGTCGTTGCTAACATTCAACTTATCTGCTTATAAGTTATAAATTCGACTTATATGTAAGGTCGGCAAACACTCGTTCATAAGTTGTTACAGACTTATAAGCTATAATTAGTAGCTTATAAGTTGTCACGCAAACATGCCCTTAGTCTTGTTATGTACAGGCATGTCTTGCAAAATACTCGGTCTCTCGGATAATTGTTTGGTAGGATCATATTACAAAAAAATGAGGGATATAAGTTTAGAATAAAAAAAGCATAGTTCTTGGGCCTGTTTGGTTAATGATTAAATCATTTTTGTCCTTTTGATGATCAGCGATTAGTTGTTATCAGTATTAAATTAGAGTAATCACTTTTACTAGATTTTGTTGTTTTAATTAATTTATTTGATAAAAAAATAATAGATAAATGTTAATATTTTAAATGCACATATGTTGATTGTTCAATTCTAAAAAATCCTTGAAAAAACTCTTAAAATTAACAAATCAATCAATATTAATATACTAATATAAAGTAGAAGTCGAGAGCGTTTATATGACACATCTAGCATCATCTCATTCTATTTTTTGGGGGTTTTTTGAATTAAAAATTATTAAAAACTATGATTACCTTATATTATTCTACACTTTCTACACTTTCTTTTTAAAATAAACTTACCATTTTAATTATCTCCTGGGATTTCCTTTTTAACATATTCTACTAAAAATTATCCACTTTTTTAACTTATTAACTTAATATAAATTACATTATTCTCTCAAATAAACTATTTAAACTCAAATCATCAACTTTTTATTCTCTTCAACACCTTTCAAATATTTGATAATACATGCAAATACAAAGTTATATATTAATGATTTTTCTAAACTTTCTCTTTAGGTCAAAGAATACTTTAATTTACCTTTTAAAGATTTACTAATAGAGGGACATAAAATGTAAAAACCCAAATTTTTGATATCGGTAAAAGGCCTTTATGAATAGTAACCTTGCGGTTTAATAAAAACTTTTGCGACCACACCATATACGAGTTTTTAATTTAAGATTCCGAGTTGATATTGTGATTATACGTACCAAATGAGTGTATGTAAAAACTATTAGTTTTCGAAGAAAATGACCTTTGAAAAATGACTGTATCTATGAACCATCAAGGATTACGAGAATCAAAATATAGTTAAAAATTTAAAATCCTACAAATTCATATCCGAGTACGATACTTTAAAACATAAAGAAAGTATAAGAAAGGATTTACACCGCGAACCGTTTACGAGAATTTATTACGAAAACGAATAAGCGACCGAGCGAACGCGTAAATGAATAAATAATTGTATCAAACCAAGTTAACTATACTAGCTAACTAGAGTAAGAAACTAACCATGGTCAAGTAACCAAATAGTAACCTAACTAGATGGAATGATAACCTAAAACCTACTAAATATTAACCAAGGATCTAAACTAAGTAGAATAGCTTACAACCTAGGATGGCTAGCCAAGATTTTCATTGATTTATTAGTTCTAGGATATATTCAAAATCATATCTCACAAACCTTTCAAGAGAAGCATTTCAAGAAACCCAACAAAACTCTCTCTCTCTTCAAAACACAATGCTGATTTCAAGAACACCATGAAAAGCAAAATTCATATCTCATGTTATACTCATTCAAAAATCACCAAATTTTTACCAAACCTCTTTCATATCATGATAAAGTCGCACACCAAATTTCAATCCCATCCATGAAGTTTTCAATTTTATAAAAATGTTTGAAGTTGAGGGTGAATAGTAACTCCGAAAATCACTAACTTGTTTTCTTGATTTTTCATGGATGTTTAAGGCTCCTAAAGCTAGACCAAGGCTTCATCAAGGATCTTATGACTTTATTAAGTATTAAAAAGATTAAAGGAAGGTATAAACATTCATCCAAACTTTGTTTCAGTTTTAAGTTTCAAGAAAAGTAAGGATCTTGGATATAAGTATGGTTTTGATGATTGATTTGATATTTTCTTGATGTTTAGTTAGTTAGTATTAAGGTTGATGTTTTTTGCCTTAAGAACATGATGTTCTTGAGAGGATTTATTGTTGAGATGATGATATGGTGGTTTTTGATGGTTGTATAATGACTTAGGACGTAAATAAAACTCGAATCGTAATCGTAACCTCATTAAAACGAACAAATCACAACTTAAGTTTTTTGCAGAAGTTACCGAATGTACAAACTGTAGTTTCTTGAAACAAAAGACTTGATCATGATATAAAATGTTATGAGGATCTTTTAGGCGCTTGAATCGCTTGATTTTCAATTTACGGATCAAAAGTTATGACCGTTTTAGTAAAAACGATTTGCGCAACAAAAACTGCTACAAATTACGAACTTCGTAAATAGAAATGATCGACTTATAAAAAAAATAAAAATCATGAAATTTTAAGAGAGAGTAATAAATAGAGTTTCTTAATTCCATAAAAATTTCTAGTAAAAATATTGATATTTAGATTTTATAAAAATATCGGAGCCGAGGTCGCGCGGAGTACGAACATCAAAAAGAATCCCCTGTTAGAAACTGCTTCTTCGGGATTTTGACCCTTTTCCCAGAAAACCATTTTCAAGTAATGTCTTCTAATTTTTTTCTAGATCGTGCATGCGAAAATAGTGCGTCAGTTGAATTAACGGTTTGAGGGAAATCAACATTTTAGTGAAAATGGTATGAATAGTTAAACTCCGTAGTTGACTGAACTTTTAAAATGTTTTTCACCTATTTAAACTTATTTTATCAAAATGAAACTTTTATGATAAATATTAAAAAACTCAAGAAGCTCCTCGAGGTGGTTTCGCATTAAAGTATTAATTTTTCGATTTATTAAAAATGTTAGAGTGTGAGTCACGTAATAGTAACATCCGGTAAAGTCAACTCTAAAAGACTACGATGACCGTCCGTTTCAACCAAGGATTGATACTTATTTTGAGTCGGTCGAATATTGAAAATTATGAAGTATTGTACTTATTAGAAATATAAGGTGGTGATGGGATTAGGAATACTGATTAAGATTATGATATTTGTTGATTAGAAAACCCGGAACGAGAGAAAGTCGGAAAACGTATATTGGACTTCAAGCAAGTTTTCAAACCCTACATTTTAAGAACTGTTGTGTTGTGATTGCTTTTAAATACTGCAATATATGTATGATAAATGTTTTACGGAGATTTACAAATTGTTATATATTGAATCATAAGATATGATGATTTTGGTAAAATAAAAGTACCGAATTTGAAATGATATATTTAGACTGAGGATTGGTCGGTGTAAGTTTATAAAAACCCGAAAGTATTCTGGAGTTGTTATATTTGAGAAATGTTAACGTTAGAGAGTAGTGTGATATGTATATTGTAGACCGATAATTGGTCGATATGTATATTATAGTAAAAACCGGGGAATCATCCTAGTGATATTTTGGGCGATCAAAAGTCCGTATTTATTTTATTCCAAGGGACTCGATGTCCACTTGTGAAGTATTAAATACCTTGAATTTATTTAAAATAATTTCCAAAGAACGTATTACCATAACTATATTTAATCACTCGAACAATGGATATTATTTCAGATATTCATTTTAAATAGGAGAAATATACTCCAACAATTATTTGTTTTAAACTCAATTACTTATATCTATTAAATATTACTTTAATTATTTAAACATAAATTAGTTGAGGAATATTATTTCAAATATTCTTTTAAAAAGAATTATTCGAGGTATAAATATTTAATAATTATTATTCAATTATTAATTATTTATTAAATGATTCAATATGATTTAAAAGTCATAAAACCTATTCTAAAATAATGTTGGATTTCCGAAAATTATTCGAATACTTTCAGATCGTCGATGAATATATCTCGACCTATTTTAAATATCTAAACATAGTTTAAAAGGAAACTTCCCCCTTATTTATTTATCTGTTGACAACGGTCAACTCACATTGTCTTAGTACTTCCTACGATCGGAAGTACATATATATACACATAAGATGAGTTGTTCTATCAACAAGAAAAATGCTTGGGGAACTTCAATGTGGTTTGAGTTCTCGAGATATGATGGAATTATTCAAAGGACTTGGAGGGGTAGACTCTAGTATGAAGAGTACTAGGGAGACTACCAAAGGTACCGCAGGCGAAGGTACTCTGTGTACTCAGGAACTTGTGAAGTATGTGTATACCCGAAATGGGACACGTAGCCCGAATGCAGAAAGGGTGATAATCGGGATACGGAGTTGCCGTCCTTCTACTAGTAGAAAAGATTAATGTTTTCTGTAGTACGACGGATTATCATATGCGGTGGCTCCAGTGAATGTACTATTCTTTCAATTGAAATTGAGATGCAATACTGTAACCCAAGCCTAGGTGCTGGGTTTACCATTAAGGTATTTGCAGAATAATAAGTTAATCAAAGAATTATTTTTAAAAGAGGTGTGTATCACCAAGAAAACTACTTGAATAAATACATATCCTTATATGGATTAATATAATTTCTTTAACAGTCTTTTCATACTGTTGATTATTATGGCTGAGCATTATTGTTTACTCTTGCTTTTTTTTAAATGTCACAACACAACAGGTTACCAATATACCAGTGTTGGACTTAGTCACTTGAAATCATGGGGAGAATCCCTTACAGCTTTGTCTCAGGTGGACCAGAGTATCTAGATAAGTATAAGATGTTAGTAGTAATTATTGTAACTTCATGTAGAGGTTACAGATAATTATTTAAGATCCTGTAAAGTACATTTGAGTGTAATAAAAAAGATTATATTTTTTACATCATTTTTAGGCTATAACTGGTGTGTGTGTGCGCGCGCGTAAGATTGGGGTCTGTTGGATTATTGAATCAATACAGGTTACACATGAGTGAAGGATGGCGTGACGACCCAGATTCCTGACCCCATATTTGGGGGCGTTATAGAAATGGTATCAGAGCAATAAGTTATTGTACTAAGAGACGAGAGTGTTGGGAGTCTGTCTAGATTCGAGATTGCGTAAGAGCTCATATAGAGTTCATCATTGGACTACCGGATGTAGCCCCAATGTATAGGTTAGGATAAGTGTATATTTGAGGTATTAAAACATGACTGATAGGGCCATTGGAGATAATCAGAATGATGAGAAGAAAAATTAGAATCATATATGATTTGGCAAATATGTGGTTGTAGAACTCGGAGCTAAGTCTCCAGGGCATTTGGGGTAAAGACGATATTACCAACACCATATGTTAATTTTGATAACACGAGCCTTGTTACTCGTAGTTCTTTATAGGTTGCCCATGAGGGGGCATCACATGTGAGAACCATGAAGTCTAATTATTAATATACAGTTGAGGTTATTGACCCAAACTAGTTGAAGGTGTCAATTTACCAATGAGGATGTGAATATCGTATTAATCACGAATTCACCAGAGATAGTGTCCAATATACCCTTAAGGATATTTTTATATTAAGGAAGATTTGAACGTAATATACGAATGTCATCGTAAGACGAGTACACTACATGATAATATTAGTGCGTGTAACATATAAGGTTATGATGGCTTAGCTCAAAAATCAAGAGCATCGAGAATCGATGGCATGTCTACAATTAAATGGCGTAAGATTACAACGAGCGATGGTTCAGTCTTTGAACCTTCTAAAAGGATAGAGCAGTGAGTCTAGAGTGGAATTCTTCGATAGAAATAATATCAGAGACTATGTATATATATTCGTAGAACTCAATATATTCAGTAACGTATGTTCAATTACACACACATGCCACCGGACTATGGACTGCATTAAGATCCCTGAGAGATCTCTTTGATCTGTTCCTAGGGGGAACTGGCCACTTGTAATTAGTAATGGATGTGTGTAGAAGGCCCTATCGGCTTAACAGATGCTTTTGGAATATTTTTTATTTAGGTCTTCGAGGTAAAACACCAGAATGACAGATATACGTGCGAAAGTCAAGATAATAATCGATTTTAAAATGATGTTGAAAGAGACACTAGCTGAAACATGGAATTACAAAGACGAAGAGATGGTATCATCCTTAGACGGATAATGATGAGATTTAGGATAATCAGTGAAATATTTTGACACCTACTTACTGTCACACTACTCCCTCCAAACTGTTGATCATTCGTATTGCCTTGATAAGTCGTATCAGGCAATCCTTTTCATTCCCTACTTTGAACTTCTGATGTGACCATCTTGAATAGTCTTTCTCCGCATTAGGACTTATCAATTCTTTTAGTTGATCCATGAATCTTCATTCATAGATTATGTTCTTGTTCGGCTCAGAGCTATTTATACCTTATTTCAACTATCCAAGGAATTTTTAATAAATTTTACTCAATTCATAAATTTTTAATATTGTTATAATATGAGACTAAAAAATCAGTGCTATGTTGGTGCAATCGGAGCAACGTAATGAGTAAGTTATAAAAAAAGGGAATAATATGTTTAGTTATTATCATAAGGATCTTTAACATTGTTATAGAAGAACGATAACAGAGATACCGACGGTATTAGTGAGGTACGCTTCTGTGAAACATTATCGGAATAGGTACTAATGAATTCGGGAAAGACCAAGCATGTATGAATTCGAGGAATAGGATTTTGAAAAAGTGAAGGTAAGATTAGTAACAACCCCATGTTAGCAATACCTGACGATAAAAAGAGGATTTTGTGTGAAGTATAATGATATGACTATGTGGCTTATGGAATGTGACATAAAGTGTTCTAATAATAATCTAGAATAATCGCGATAAGGTTCGTACTGAAAGGGACAAAGAGTTTAAATTATAAGGAAAATTTGGAATTTTTTTCTTACAGTGAACAAGAGATAGAGGCTATAGTGAAATTGATCAAGAGTTATAATTGAGAAATCTATTATCATCAAGGAAAGGCCAATTTGGTGGCCGACATTTTAAGTAGGAAAGATATATTGAAGATAACAAATTTCAGAATAACTAATGAGGAGGATCACACAAATGAATTTAAAGTAAGACAATGTGAAGAGAACCCTTTATAATGTAACGGAAAGGATTAAACACAACTAGAAACTTAAGAGGATACTAGTCATGACCGGATATGAAAAGGGATGTCATTGAGTAGGTAAGTAAGTACTCGACATGGATAAAAATGAAAACAGAAAGGAGAGTATTAAAATTTTGACGATTGCGACTTGTAAATGACCTATATGGGAGTAAGAGTTTATTATAATAAATTCTGGAGGAGGATTATCAAGAACCAAGTAAGCCGTCGTGCTATTTTAGGATTTTGAGTAATAGGTTAAATAAGACCGCTTATTTTATTATGCAAATGATAGATCTACGCTCTATAAAATTGTTATGAACATGGAAGAGATAATTGGTGATAGAGAGACCCCGTGATATTGCGCCACGCAACGACCCAAGAATTAATTTCAGAACTGGATTATTTCCCAAGATATTTTATGAGAAAGGACGAACAGAGGCATGACTTAAAGTTCTTAAATCGACAAGTAAGATGGAAGGACTATCCATACCATTGAAGATACGTCTATCGGCTTGCCTTTTATTTAGAACGGTTAGGAGAATCACCTATCATTGATAGAAAATTGATATAGATATACTTACCACGCGAGCAAATAAAAAATAGACGTCGATATCCCTTACGAAGGACAACGTGGAAGAATGAAGGATGTTATGGTTAGAGCTGACTGAAGGCAAGGAAGATCGTACACGCCCTTTAGAGGCCACTAGTAGTTGTTCCCAATAAATGCGAATACGTCTAATATGCTAGCGAGAATAATGAATACGACCCGAAAGGTATCTGTTATTCCCAAACAATGCAACAAGAATCACAGAAGGGGGGTTGAATGTAATTCTGGCTTCTTTTTCTGATTTTAAGAATGTTCCTACTTAATATATGACAGTGTTTGATTTTACAAGAAGTGCGGAATGAAAGTAGAATAGAAATAAAAGCACAAAGTAATAAAACATAAAGCTTTAAAACTTTCTGGTGAATTTGAACTTATCCACCAGAGATATATATATATATATATATATTTGAGAATTTTGTGATGCTTGAATTACACACAGCTGCTTACAAGTGAACTTACAAAATTACAGAGAGATGCTTAAAAAAATACAGCTTTATCTATCTCTTTGAAAATTATGCTTACTTTGTTAGTTTATTCTACTTGCTACACTTGGTTTATATATAATCAAGTTACATGATAGTAAGACAAGACAATAAGATAAACTGTATCTAGTCTAACTTCATGCTACTTCATTATCCAGCATCTTTGAATGTCTTCATAATTGCATGGAAATGGTAATGCTTCTTTGTTCTCTAAATCCTGCAATTAGGCTGCCACATTCCATTTACAAACACCCGACGCATGTGACTGGGTTGTAACTGTCAACTGCTCTTTTGAATTATGATTATCTGTCAGGACTATGTTTATCATCCGTCGGGAGCCTTGTTGATTATCCGTCGGGAGCCTTTGTAGATCATCTGTCGGGAGTTTTTTCTGTCACTTGACTCTATTTCACGTATACAGAATTAGAAGACATCTTATATTTACAATTAGCCAACCTATTCTTTAAATCAATCTAGTAGTCAACATGACTCAAAGAATCCTACAGCATCTACTCAACTAAAACATTGTTATTTGCAGAAATGTGCTACAATACTTATTATTACATAAGCTACACTCTCGATGGATGTTTAGTTGTCATCTGTTGGGACCATAGAGTTCATCCGTCGGGACTATATTAGAACATCCGTCGAGAGCTACAAAAATATAAAGTTAAATCTACTAAGGTGCTTTGTTCAACTTATCATCAAGTTCACAACATATTCCTAACAATCTCCCCCAATTTATGTCTACTGGAATTGTAGCCAAAAATTAAGAGAAACTTGACGATAAATAAATACCCTAAATGAACAGATTAATAATGGTAGATAAAACTAGTAAGTGCTACAGTTTATTTGAAGATTGAACAAAGTAAAGTATATAAAGAGTTCTCATAATCATTTTCAAGGTGCTCCTCTAGTCTGAGCAGATGATTTCTATTTCCTTGATTGTCTTGATTTCTTCCCAAGCTTCCAGTTATTTTCTTCTATTTGATTTTAGAGTTGTATGTGAAATTTAAATTCTTCAGCATTTGATAGATCCAACTTTTCTTGCATTTCCAATAGAGGCTCATTGCTTGAGATGCTCAATTGGTCATCTAATCTGAAGAATCTTCAAACAACTTTGTCATCCATGAATTCCATAAGCCAGTAAGGTCTCAAGTGCACTGTATTTCCTGTGAAGGGAATGGATAGAGTTCTTGGAAGTGCATTTGAGGCTTTTCAGCTCCTGAGTTCTTCTATCTTCTTTAGAACCAATTTCTTGGCACTCACATTGAATCCAAAAATTTTTTTTGAAGGAAGATAAGATCTTTATCAAAATAGAACAACTTTCTTGAAGAATTTTGTGAAGGGGCCATATGATCTCTTTCCCACCCTTGTATTTGAACACCAGTCTTTCAGGGAGATTTTTGTGAGCATCAATTGCTCTTACTTCTTCTAGTTCATCCATGTAAAGATTTATATCTGAAAACTCCTTGATGTCACAGATATATAGAAGATCTCCCTTGTTGACAGTTGGTTGAGCTTTGGTTAAGGTTTTGGTTCTGAGACTCACAGGCTTGACCTTCTTGATTGCTCTTATCTTTGTCTTCTTTGACTTGTTGAAGATTGGTAAATTAAGTTCAGGAAGTGGCAAACAATCCCAGTCTACTGGCTCATCCTTGGGAACTATTGTCTCACCATGAAAGTTCCTTGTAGGATCCACCTTAAATTCTTCCTGCACCACTGAGGGCTTGGATGTTTGAGTTGTAGTTGTAGACTGGATGCGAATGTAATCTTCCATCTTATCATCATTGAAGTCCAATCTTCTTTTGGGAAGTATTTTGTATCCGAACTTCCTTCTCTGTTGAGGTTCATTTTGCATTTTTTGATCCTGAGCTTCACCTATCACAGGTTGCTTCTCAGAAATCTCAGTTAAAGTTTTCACAGCTTAAAGCTTGGCTACTATAGCAGCTTGCTTCTTCTTCTGTTTGAGCTTTTTAGCATCTAAAGCAGCCTGCTTCTTTTCTTGCTTGATTCTCTCTTTTTCTTCCTTCTTAGATTCTACAAACTGAGGGTGTCCAGCCACCATACAGATTTGTTTCCCATTCCTGTAGATCTTAGCAATTCTTCTTTTTAGCACCGAGTCAGTTGGATCTTTGAAGAATGCAATGGACCTTGCCAACAGCTTCTTTTCATCTGGCCTTAGAGTCTCAAACATAAGATCCAAGGGATTTTTGTCAGATGACTTTGGATGATTCCTTTTGGGCTTCAAAACCAAGTTAGCTTTTGGAGACATTATGCATGAAGGTTGTCCCTTTGCCAGATTACCTAGACTCATGTCATTCACAAAAATTTGTTTTGCTTGATAGAAGTGATGAAAGGTCTTGTTTGGTTTCTCAATTGGACCAAATTTCTTTATGATTTCTTCATCACTCTTCCTCTATTTTTCATCCAATTCCTTTTCAACTGCTGCAACATTAAGCTTCTTAAAATTTGTCTTTGAATCCAACTTAGCAGCTGCTATTTGGATCAGATCAATGTTGTCCAAGACTGGTGGCTTAGGAAAATTAGTTTTTGGAACAATTACTTGACTAACTTGTATGTTTAGCACATTCTCCCCCTCACTGATTGGCTCTCCTTTACTAATTAGGACAAGTGAATCTTTCTCCCCCTTTTTGTTAGCATCAAGTTTAGTGGAGGTAGAAGTTTGTACAACCACTAAATTTTGAAGAAACTGAGTTTGTTGGGCTTGATGTAAGTGAATTACAGTGATGGAAGCATCCAATATCTTGAGTCTTGTGTCCAAAGAGTCCACTTTGTTGGCCAGATCAGAATTTTTCCTGAGTTGTCTGTTAATGTTAAGCATGGTGGTATTGGGACACTTAGCATCTAGCCTGTCAGTATTTTTTGACTTGATCAATTTCTATCTTCAGCTCAGTGACATCCATAGACTATTTGAGAGACTGAATTTGATGTAGTTGGAAAGAATTGAGGTGTGCTTGTAGAAGTTTCTTTGTGTTGGAATTTGTGGTGTTTTGAAGAGCTATCTGAGTTTGTTGAATAATGTGAGATAGAGTATATTTGAAGTGGTGCTCATCACATTCTTGGAAAATGCCCAAGATGACATGCTTGATCTTTATCTAGGGCTTGCTTCTCCCCCTATATCCATTAGCTCTTCTTCTTCATAATCTTCATCCCCAAAGAAGTCCTCAGAACCACCAGGTCCATAATCAATGTCATCACCAGCTGTAGATGGCAAGGCTGTGATGGCATCCTTTGCCCTTTGTATTGAGGCAGTGGTATGCACTAAGTTTAACATCCTTTCAGCAACCATATTATCCTGTCAGCTAAGACTTGATATGATGACACAGGGTGAGTAAATGCCTCCGCTTTATAAGAAACAGAGTCTAAAACAGCTTGATATTCTTGCTGAAATAGTTGTTTCTTTTCAGCCTCATTGACATCCATTAACTCACTTATAATGGGATCTTCCCATTTAGCTATACCTGCTTTTCTCTCAATTTCTCTCTGTTCTTGCATCAAGGGCTCCTCTTGGTTCACCACCCTCACACCCTCACCTTCACCTGCTAAGGTGGAACTCCCCTCACTCACTTTTGTCAGGCTGGAAGAAATAGCCTGCATAATTTCTCTCTTTTCCTCTCCTTTTGCCTGATAGCAACTCATCCTCTCACTCTTTTCACTCCCTTCCCCCAATCCTAGAAGTGATTGTACAACTACTAACTCATCTACACTTGAAACAATTGTTAAAAAATCAGCTTGTGTAGTGAGTACCAACGGATGAGGAACATCCATCGGGGTAGTAGTTAGGATAGCCGACGGATGACTGCTGTTAGGCACATCCTTCGGGATACAATCACTGACCGACAGATGAATAATATCCACTGGAATAGAGGAAATGATAATTGGAGTTGAAACTATTGTGGACTCTGTGCAGATTGATGATAATTTAGGCAAAGAAGTCTTAACAGTTCCTGAAAGAATTGGCAAGTGAGCCAACAAATCATCTAGAAGATGATGCTCACTTGCACTGAATTTTGGCTTCTCCAACAGAGTTAAAGAAGGAGAATCATGGATTGATGTGTGAATCATATCCACATCCATAGAATTGGTGGGAGAGTTTTGTGTGGTTGGTGCTTCTATTGTTAAAGATTTTGGCTGTGACTCCACATTTATTGGAGCCACATCAAACTAAATTTGAGATGGTGCAGTGACTGAGTCTTTAGCTTCAGTTTGCATTGTGTGTGATCCCCGTGCATCCCCAAGTTTTCTAGATTTCTTCTTTATTGTATAAGTTTCGGGTGAATCTGTGTCCCTAACCCTTTTGGCCTGTGCTCCTGGTTGGGAGCTTGTTTCAATAGTAGCATCCTTTTGGGAGGATGAAACTAGAGATGTGCTAATTTTCTTATTAAGCACCACAGTTTGTTGGGAAACTGTGGTGTGGCTAGGTTTGGGTACATTTATCTTTCCATCCTTATTCTTAGGATTTCTTTTATGTTCATCCATGTTCTCTAATAAAATGGTACCTTACATCAATGTGCTTTGTTCTAGAATGATTAACTGGATTAGCCACAATAGATATTGCACTAGTATTGTCACACATAATTGGAATTTTGTGTAATACTAGGCCTTAATCCATTAGCTGACTTCTAATCCAAAGCACTTGAGCACAATAACTTCCAGCAACTATGTATTTAGCCTCAGCTGTGCAAGTTGACACAAATTGTTGTTTCTTGCTATACCAGGATACAAGTCTTTGTCCAAAAAACCGACAGCTCCCACTAGTGCTCTTTCTGTCAACCCTGCATCCAGCAAAATCTGCATCTATGTATCCAACAGCTTTAAAACCAATTCCCTTAAGATACCATAATCCCAAGTTTGGAGTCCCCTTCAAATATCTGAAAATCCTCTTCACAGCCATCAAACGTGATTCCTTTGGATTGGCTTAAAATCTTACACACAGACATGTAGCAAACATGATGTCTGGTCTACTTGCATTTAAGTACAAGAAAGATCCAATCATTTCTCTATAGCTTGAAATATCTACACTTTTTCCCTTTTTATCTTCATCCAACTTTCTAGCTGTAGACATAGGTGTAGATGCAGGTGAACAATCAATCATACCAAACTTTTTCAATAAATCTTTGACATACTTATTTTGGCTGATGAAGATTCATCACTTCTTTGACTAACTTGAAGTCCAAGAAAGTAACTCAATTCCCCCATCATACTCATTTTATATTCACTCTGCATAAGCTTGGAGAATCTTTGGCAAAAATTTTCATTTGTAGAACCAGATAATATCATCCACATAGATCTGAACTAGGATTATATCATCACCATGTTTTTGTAAAAGAGAGTCTTGTCAATAGTACCTCTAGTGAATTCATGCTTAATCAAAAATTCTGATAGTGTGTCATACCAAGCTCTAGGTGTTTTTTTAGTCCATAGAGAGCCTTGAGTAACTTGTATACAAAATTTGGAAAATTTGGATCTTCAAAGCAATGTGGTTGTTGCACATAAACTTCTTCTTCCAACACACCATTAAGGAATGCACTCTTTACATCCATTTGATACACCTTAAAATTGGAGTGTGCAGCAAATGCAAGAAAGATCCTAATCTCCCTTAACTTGTAACCTAACTCAAACATGATAGCATCACTAAAATTATAGTAATTATCTGTAACTATTATGTAGAGCATGTTAAGCATAACAGTATTGACGGAATCAAAGTTGCTTATTTTACCAGAGAACACCTTGGTAACTACATCACACAGAAAACTCCACTCTTTCCAAAGACCTATCCTTATAATCTCACTTCACTTAGTGGTAGGAAGAGTATAGCTAATAGAAGTAAGCAAGTTAACTAAATCAGCATCTGTGTGTGGTTTAGTAGTAGTGTTTTCAGTAATTTTAAATCATGCTTGAATAGAATCACTGTTAATGTAGAATTCCTTACCTTTAATGGTGAAAGTTATGGTTTTTTCAGTTTCCTGATAGACTACAGTAGTCCACATCTCCTCTACAACTTTACAGGAGATTGTGGGTGATTCCAGCATGGCATAGTTAAGTTTTCATCCCTTCACAAAATCCATCATTTTGTGATAATCTTGAGAGGCTGAAATTTCTTTGTTCACAAGAGCTACGAAATTGTTCTTCTCATAAATGAATCCTGTCTGGGACATGATCTTGACTACTGGTGCCATTGTTGAGTAGGGAAAATTATAGAAAGAAAGGGGTTTAGCTTTGAGGAAGAAAAGAGCAGTTAATTGCAATAGAGAAAGATAAAAGCTAAAATGAACTTAAAATAAGGCTTTTATGTATTCTCAGATAAAATGAGTTAAAAATTAAAGGTAAAAATTAAAGACCCAATAAAAATTGCCCAAAATAGACGTTTAAAAGTGAAAATAAACTGTTAAAATTCTATCAATTATCCGTCGTGATATACTTACAAACTGTAAGTATATCCAATGGATAATGTTCAGAACTTCAACGACTAAGATGTAGACAATTCGACGGATGAGAATAAAGCCATTCGACGGCTAAGATGGGTATAAAATTGTTAGTCCCTAACAATACAACAAGAATCACAGATGGGGGGTTGAATGTAATTCTGGCTACTTTTTAAGATTAAAGAAAAATGGTTCTAACTTAATAATATATAAGTGTTTGATTTGCAAAGTGCGGAATGAAGAGTTAGATAAATCAAAACACAAGTAATTAAAAACACAAGTCTTTAAAAACTTTCTGGTGGATTTGAATGTATCCACCAGATATATATATATATATATATATATATCAAGAGAACCCTGTGAAGCTTGAATAGCTCACAGCTGCTTACAAATATGAACAACTAAACTTATTGAGAAATGCTACAGGATTCAGCTTACAATTGTTTCTCTGAGAATGTATTTTTTTAGTCTTCTTATTATTCTACTTGCTACTCTTGGTTTATATATCACCAAGATTACATAGTAATAAGACTAGATAATAAAACAAAACCTATCAAGTCTAATACTATACTGCTTCAAAACTCTATTCCAGTATCTTTGAATATCTTCAAAATAGCATGGAAATGGTAATGCTTCTTTGTTCTCAAAAAAATTCAGTTGAATAGGCTGCCATATTCCTTTTGCAAACACTCGACGTATGTGACTGTGTTGTCACTGCTAATAGATGTTTGAATTGATCATCCGTCGGGTACATGTTTATTATCCGTCGGGTTGCCTTGTTGATCATCCGTCGGGAGCTTTGTTGATCATCCGTCGGTAGCTTTGTTGATCATCCGTCGGGTAGCTATTTGACACTTAACTTCATTTCACTTATGCAGAATTACAAGACATCTTATATTTACAATTAATCAACCTACAACCTATTCTGCATATCTAATTAAAGTCAACATGACTTATATGCTACTACTGAATATATATAAAGGTGTTTGTAGAAATGTGCTACATGACTTATTGTTACATAAGCTACTCACTCGATGGATGTCAAATCATCATCTGTCGGGACTATATTGAGTCATCCGTCAGGACTATATTTGGTTATCCGTCGAGTGCTATATTTTTCAGTAAGTTGAATCTACTAAGGTGTTTTGTTAATGTAATCATCAAGTTCACAACATATTCCCAACAATCTCCCCCAATTTATGTCTACTAGAATTGTAGCCATAAATTAAGAGAAACTTGATGATAACAAAACACACAAAGAAATTACAGATTTAAAAGTAGTAGATAAAACTAAAAAGTGTTGCATCTGTTACTGAAAAATTTACAAGACAAAGTGTACAAAAATTTGCTCACAATCATTTTCAAGGTGCTCCTCTAGTCTGAGCAGATTGATCTATTTCCTTGATTGTCTGGATTTCTTCTCAAGCCTCCTGTTGTTTTCTTATATCTGATTTTGGAGCTGTCTGTGGAATTTAAGTTCATCAGATTCTGAAAGATCTAGAATTCGTTGCATTTTCAGAAGAGTCTCATTGCTAAAGATTGTCAACTGGTCTTCTAATCTGAAGAATCTTCTAACTCCCTTATCATCCATGAATTCCATTATCCAGTAGGGCCTTAGATGCACTCTACTCCCTGTGTAAGGAATGGTTAAAGTCTTTGGGAGTGCATCTTTGGCTCTAATACTCCTTAGTTCTTCAATCTTCTTTAGAACTAATCTTCTAACTGTCATATTGAATCCAAAGTTCTTTTTAAAGGATGAATAAACTTTTATCAGTACAGATTGGCTCTCTTGAAGAATCCTTTGAAGTGGCCATGGTATCTCTTTTCCTCCCTTGTACTTGAATACTAACCTTTCAGGTAGATTCCTGTAAGCATCAATCCCTCTAACTTCTTCCAGTTCATCCAGATAGAGGTTTAGATCATAGAATTTCTTGATGTCACAGATGTACATGATATCTCCCTTGTTGACTTTTGTTTGAGCTTTGGTTAGGGACTTGGATCTGAGAGTTGAGCGCTTCACTTTCTTGACTGCCCTGGTCTTTGTCTTCTTTGGCTTCATGAAATGAGGTAGGTTGAGTTCGGGAATTGGTAGACTATCCCAGTCTATTGGTTCATCCTTTGGAATGATAGGTTCACCATGGAAATTCTTGGATGGATCTATCTTGAATTCTTCATGTGCAACATAGGGCATGGATGTTTGAGTTGTTGTAGAAGTAGACTCTTTGGGAAAGTATCCTTCCATCTCCTCATCACTGAAATCCAAATTTCTCTTGATTATTTGCTTGTACCTTGGCTTTTTTGTCTTTGGAGGTTCATCTTGCACTATTTGATCTTGAGATTCAGCAATGACAGATAGTTGTGCAGAAATTTGTTGTGTGGGTTTCACAGCTTGCAACTTGGCCAAGATAGCAGCTTGCTCCTTATTTTGTTTGAGCTTTTTAGCATCTAGAGCAGCTTGCTTCTTTTCTTGCTTTAATATTGCCTTTGCTTCCCTTTTTGCTTCAACAAATTGGGGGTGTCCAGCCACCACACAAATTTCCTTACCATTTCTGAAAATCTTTGAAATTCTCCTTTTCAATGTTGAATCAGCTGGATCCTTGTAGAATGCAATAGATCTTGACAACAGTTTCTTCTCATCAGGCTTTGGTGTCTCATACACTGTGTCCAAAGGGTTCTTTAGTGAAGATTTTGGGTAGTTCACCTTTGGCTTCATGATTAGATCTGCCTTTGGAGATTTGATGCAGGATGTCTGGCCTCTTTCCAGATAGTTCATGCTCATTTCATTCACAGAAATCTGCCTGACTTGAGAGTGATGAATGGCTGATTTTTCTGGATTCTTTGCTAGACCAAATTTCTTTTGAATATCCTTATCAATTTTCTCCCAGTTTATTGTACTAAACTGCTTCTTCTCAGTTGCTCTCAAATTGGCTGTTGCTTCATTAATTAGATCAATGCTATCTTTAATTGGTGGCTTTGTGAAAGCAATTGTTGGCATAATTGCTTTACTCACTTGAATGTTGAGCACTTTTTGCTCCCCCTTACTCCTAGAGCTCTCTTTCTCCCCCTTTTTATTATCATCAAGCTGAGTAGAGGAGGAGGTCTGTGCAGCCACTAGTTTCTGAAGCAAGTCTGTTTGTTGAGCTTGGTGTAGATGGATTGATGTAAGAGATGCTTCGATTGCTGTCATTCTTGTATCCAAGGCATCTATCTTTGTGGCAAGATCAGAATTTTTCCTGAGGTGTCTCTTAATGTCAAGCATTGTAGCTTCTGGAAGTTTAGAATCCATCCTTTCAGGAATGTCCTTTTTTATCTGTTCAATATCACCTTTTATAGTGTTGACATCTTGAGCATATTGAAGACCTTGGATTTGTTGTAGTTGCAGAGAAGCAAGATGTGCTTGAAGGAGCTTTTTGGTGCTGGCATTTGTGGTGGTTTGAAGAGTGGAATTTGTCTGATTTATAAGTTGAATCAGGGTTGTCTTGAAGTAGTGTTCATCACATTGCTTTAAAAATGCCCAAGATGGCATGCCTGATCTTGAACTAGGGCCTACTTCTCCCCCTATGTCCAATGCCTCTTCTTCACTATCTCTACCCTCACCTCCAAATAATTCTTCTGAACCACCAGTCTCATAATCAACATCACCAGCTGTTGAAGGCAAAGCTGTGATGGCATCCTTAGCTCTTTGCATGGACTGTGTGGTGTGCACCAAATTTAGCATCCTTTATGCATTGTCATTGCCCTGTCCAGCTAGAAGTTGATAGGCTGGAACAGGGTGAGTAAATGTCTCAGCATCTAAGGAGGTGGAATCTAAAACAGCTTGAGTTTGCTGAAATAGTCCCTCCCTGTCTGCATCCTGGACATTCATTAACTCACTTACAATGACATCCACCCTTACATCTCCAGTACCTGCATTTCTCTCATTATCTCTCTTTTCTTGCATCAGGGTCTCACCTTGGCTCCCCACCCTCACACCCTCACCTTCACCATCTAAGGTGGGACTCCTTGTAGGATTTTATACATCACAGAAGCATGGTGAGGGATACTTCTCAGCATATCGCGACTATCCGGATAATACGAATTCACTGCTTAGAATACCAAGAACCTATTCAGTGAATAGTTACCGTACAATTAATTCCTTCTACCCTGCAATGTCATGATTAAATACAAGGCATGGAACTCGTGTCAAGCCTATCTTATTTAATCATATGCTTTCCCATTTACTATGCTTAGTTCTAATTAATATGAATTAGAAACTCCTTTCTAATTTCATTCACTCTGGCCAGAGATTCATGAACTAGCATAAGTGGATCAGCATTGAACATTCTCTTCCTTTCACTGGAAGGGGTATATCCTTTATTGATCATACACTATCTTCGTGTACAAATTCCTACACCCAGTAGAGCCCTTATTATTGTCCCTGGAGACTAAGAACTAAACCAAAGTATAGTTCAGTGTACACAAGATGACTATGATGACCTCAAGTCTAAGGATACTTGTACAACTATCACTATGTGAACATCTGCTGACACGTGAGTGAACTCCATAATTTGTTCAACTGTGTGAGTCATGTCCAGTGAACTTATTCTATAATAAGCACCTACATACTAGCTATAGTGTCACCACACAAATGTCTATGAGAACAGACATCCTTCATAATGAAGCAAGCATATTATGTACCGATCTTTGCGGATTACTAATTACCAGTTAGTAATCCTACGACCAGGAAATATTTAAGTTCAGAGTTATCATCTTTTAGGTCGCATTATTATGATCTAATCATAATCCATAAAAAGCTTTACTCTGAACTATGGTATGTCTTATTTAAACACTTAAATAGATAAAGCCCGCAATAAGACCAAAATAAGTCTTTTATTAATATCAATGAAATCAAAACAGATTACATAAAAGTTATTCCTAAATCATCATACAAGATTGGACTTAGGACACATCTCTTTCAATCTCCCACTTGTACTAAAGCCAATCACTTTTGTATCTAATACCCATCTTGTCTTTATGACGATCAAAGTGACTTTGAGAAAGTGGCTTTGTTAAAAGGTCTGCTATGTTGTTATGTGTGTCAACTCTCTTGACGTTGACATCTCCTCTTTCAACAATCTCCTTAATCAGATGAAAATGTCACAAAACATTTCCTATAAGAAGTATGTCATCCATATACAATACAAGAAATGTTACCGCGCTCCCACTAACCTTCTTGTAGATACATGGTTCATCTATGTTTTTGATAAAACCAAACTCTTTGATTGTCTCATGAAAACGGATGTTCCATCTACGAGAAGATTGCTTTAAACCATATATGGTTCATAGCATCTTACACACTAGATGTTCATTTCCCTTAGAAAGAAAACCCTCTGGCTGTGTCATATACACTTCCTCTTCAAGTTTCCCATTGAGGAAGGGCGTTTTCACGTCCATTTTCCAGATCTCATAGTCGTAGTAAGCAACAATCGCAAGCAAAATCCGAATTTATTTTAACAGGGCTACAAGCGAGAAAGTTTCATCAAAGTCAATCCCTTGCCTTTGTCTGAATCCTTTTGCCACGAGCCTGGCCTTATAGGTCTCCATCTGGCCATCTGTTCCAATCTTTCTCTTGTATACCCATTTGCACTTAATAGGCTTCACACCCTCAGGTACTTCAACCAAAGTCCATACTTGGTTGGTATACATAGATTCCATTTCGGATTTCATGGCACTTTTCCATTTCTCTGAGTCAACACTACTCATAGCCTCATTATAGGTCATAGGGTCGTCATCATCAATGATTGACAACTCATTGTCATTCTCAATGACAAGGCCATAATACCTCTCAGGTTGGCGAGACACTCTCCCTGTCCTACAAATGGGCTGTTCCACAGAAGGTTGTTCAGTCTGAATAGGTGTTTCCACTTGAACCGTAGTAGTTTATGCTTCTTGAACTTCATCAAGTTCAATTTTGCTCCCACTGTTTCCTTCAAGGATAAACTGCTTTTCCAAGAAGATAGCATGTCTGGAGACAAACACCCTATGATCGGTGTAAAAGTAATACCCTAAAGTCTCTTTAGGATATCCCATAAAATTACATTTTATAGATCGAGATTCCAGCTTATCTGGGTCAACTTACTTGACATAAGCTGGACATCCCCAAATTTTAACGTGTTTAAGACTCAGTTTCCTTTCTTTCCATATCTCATATGGAGTTTGAGGACCGGATTTGGAAGGCACCTTATTCAGTAAATATGCTGAGGTTTTCTGTTATTCCTAGTGAACTAACAATGAGATTTACAGAAGGGGGGTTGAATGTAAATCTCAAAACTTTTTCAAGTTTTGAGCAGTTTCAAAGGCTTTGTGTTTAAGATAAACAAGTGTGTGAATTGCTTTAAGCTAATACAGACAGATATATATTCAAGCACAAAAGTACAGAACACAACAGACCTTAAAAACTTTTCTGGTGGATTTGTTGTTCCACCAGAGATGGTATTTCAGAAAATCTGTGATTCAAGAAATTGATCACAGCTGCATCCTAGTACAAACTAGATAATTTTTCTCAAGATTTTTCTAAACAGCTCTGGAAAAATTCTCTTCTAATTACTAGCTGCTACTTGGTTTATATAACACCAAGTTTACAAGTGAAGACAAAAATAAAAAGTACAATAATAAAATAAGTTCTCCACTTGTTTCTTCTCCATTTTACTCCAGTGTATTGTTGACTATTGCCTCTTTATACTAGAGTAGAACGGCTGCTTTTTCTGATGTTCCTGAAATAGGCTACCACATCTCAGTTGTCTCTGTCAACCCATGTGCCTCTGTTTGTAGGTACAACTACCACTTGTCAACTGCTATTTAACAGAACATCCGTTGAAGCCTTCATCCGTTGATGGCTTTATCCGTTGATGTGTTAGCAGTTGAAGCTCTATCCGTTGATGCACTCATCCGTTGAAGAATGTTATCCGTTGAAGCTTTAGAGACATCCGTTGAAGCTTTGTTTCTCATCCGTTGAAGGTCTTTAAGTTATCCGTTGACACCATTTCATTTATACAAAATTACAAGGCATGAAATATTTACAATTGGCCTTCCTATCTGCATATCCTTTAGTAGTCAACATGACTTATAATTTCCCTCAACATTTAAGAATTATATCTCAAATTCAGAGACTGAAATGTGCTACAACACTAGACTTATTTCTAAGTAAAGCTACACCATCAACGGATAGCCAAAGTGGTCTTATCCGTTGAGGCTACAAACACTAGATTTCTACTTAAGTGTTTTGTTAAACATATCATCATACTAATGTACATATATTTCTAACAATCTCCCCCTATTTATGTCTATAAGAATTGTAGACATAAATTCAAGGTTAACTTGATGATAACAAAACACTTAACAAATATATGAACTGAAACTAAGTAGAAATTTAAAAGTGCTGCAAAAGTGTATGTACTAGAAGGTAATTGAAGATTTACAGTGTTTCCAAGGGTGCTCCTCTAGCCTGAGCAAATCATCTTTTTCTTCTTTGATCCCTGGTTTTCTTTCCTAACCCTTTGTCATTTTCCTCAATTTGGAGTTGGAGTTGTTTGAAGAATTCAGCTTCATCTTCATCACTGATATCCAACTTAGATTGCATTTCTTTGAGAGTTTCATTGCTGGCAATCTTGAGTTGGTCTTCAAGTCTGAAAAATCTTCTGACTCCTTTATCATCTCTGAATTCCATCAACCAATGAGATGATTTGTGAATTGTAGTTCCCCTTTCTTGAATGAGTAAGGTTCTGGGCAAAGCATTGGGCTCCCTCCAAGTTTTCCTTATGTTGGCAATCTTGTTGAGAATTTCAGTCTTGGCAGTCCTGGTAAAGCCAGAATCCTTTTGTATGGCTGAAAAGACTCTGATCAAGGTAGAGTAGCCTTCATTCAGAATCCTGTAGAGAGGCCATGTTCTTTCCCCAGCTCCTTTGTATCTGAACACCAATCTCTCTGGTAGCTGTCTGTAAGCAGCAATTCCCCTTACATCCTCCAGCTCATCCAGATAAAGTTCAATGTCTGAAATTTCTTTTATGTCACAGATGTGAACATAATCATCTTTAGAAATGGGTGGCTTAGGGTTAGGTTTATGTTTTTGAGTGAATTTCTTAGAGTTTAGGGGAGGTGTAGATTTGGATTTTCTTTTCTGTTTCTTTGGTAGTGGAAGAGTGGTTAAAAAGGTAGGCAAATTGATGGTGTCCCAATCAATAGGTTCCTCTTTTGGGATGATTGGTTCACCATGGATGTTTATAGTGGGATCAGCAACAAAGGGTTCAGGTATGGAAGGTAGAGATTTAGTTTCTTCAGTGTTGCCTTCACTCCTTCTATGTGCCTTGGCCTTTCTTCTGTTTCCCTTCTGCCATTTCTCTTTTTCCTCCATGCTTTCACCAAATATACTCCCAAAAACCTCATCTAAGTTTGCAATCTTGTCTTCACCCTTGACTTCAATTCCTTTCTCATTTTCAACTAGACTTGACTTTACCTTTTGTTCAAGCTTTGCTTGTGCTCTTTTGTTAGCCTTGAGTTTTTCAGCTTCTTTCTTTAACCTTTTGGTTTTTTCCCTCTTGGCTATTGAGAATTTGGGATGTCCTTGCATCACACATATGCTCTTTCCCTCTCTAAAGATAATAGCCATATTTCTCCTTACTGCCTCATCCATGGTCTCCTTGTGTTTTATGATGCTTGTACCCAAAACTTTGTCTTCATCAGGCTTTGGAAGAGGAAAGTCCACTTCTTTCATCTGAGCAAAGTCTAGAGGGTTCTTTGTGGAGTCCTTGCTGGATCTGGTGTTGGGCTTGAGAACCATAGGTTTTAGATTCTTGAAAGAAGTCGCTCCAACCTTATTTCTCCTTTCTGGCTTGTGCTCCATATTGATTGGTTCAACCTTTGTGCTATGTTTCACAGATATTGATTTATCTTGTGTTGAGCCAAACAGCTGTTGCATCCTTTCATCAATTCTCCTCCTTTGCTCTTTCACTTGAATTTCAGCTGCTGCTAGCTGGATTAAATCAATTCCATCAGGCTTTCCTTTGATTTGAATGATTGGAGAAGTAGTGATGGCAGGAACTAGCACTTTAGATATTTGGATTTTTGTAGATGGCTCTCCTTCCCCTTCCCTTTTACTCTCCCCCTTTTTGTTATCATCAAGGAGAGGGGTCAAGCCCTGTGCTTTTGCCAGCTGTATAAGTAGATTTGTTTGAGATTGTTGGTTGTGAAGAATGGTGGCCACAGAATCTTCAATAACTTGAACTCTGTCTTCCAATTTGGCCAGCCTCTTTTCAGTATGTGATTCCTTTTTCAATCTCAACAAAATGTCCTGCATTGTAGCAAAGGGCATGACTGAATCCAAATTTTTAGAATTGTGGGATTTCAAGTCAGCAATATCCTTTCTGAGTTCATCCACACTCAGATTCTGTCTTACTTGCTGCAACTTCATGAGATCCAGTGAGTCCAAGTGAGCTGTAAGGATTGCCTTTGTACCAGCATGAGAAGTTTTCTGAATGGCCTGTTTGATAGTACTGATTTGTTTGACTAAGGAGACATTGAATTGCCCTGTTGTAGACTCCTTTGTGAAGGCCCATTCAGGTAGATTTGGAATAGAACTAGGGCCTTCATCTCCCCCTAAGTTCATGCTTCCATCAGAAGAAACAAAGTCATCATCATCAGAATTTACTCCAAATTCTTCAAATGACTCACCAGCTGTTGAAGGCATCTTGTTAATAGCAGTTTTGTCCCTTTGAAGAGATGTTGTTGTATGTACTAGATGTAGTGTCTTTTCTGCCTCCACATTGCCCTGTGCAGCCAATACTTGATAGGCTGAAACAGGATGAGTAAAAGTGTCAGCATCCAAGGAAATGTTATCAATTACAGCTTTGTAATGTTGCTGAAATTGTCTTTCCTTTTCAGCATCATTCACAATCATTGACTCATTCGCAATGGCTGGATCCATCCTTATATCTGTTGTACCTGCCTTTCTCTCATTTTCTCAATGTTCTTGCATCAGGGGCTCCCCCTGGCTCACACAACTCACTCCCTCACCTTCACCTACTAAGGTGGTACTCCTCTCACTTACTTTTGCCATGCTGGAAGAAATAGCATGCATATTTGAGCTCTCAATCTCTCCTTTTGCCTGGGAGCAACCCAGCCTCTCACTCAAATTGTCACTCCCTTCCCTCAGTCCTAGAAGTGATTGTATAGTAATCAAGTCTTCTACACTTGGAATTGTTTCAGTTGTGTGTGTAGAGACTATCAACGGATGAGGAATAGCCGTTGAATGTGAAACTGATGGTATCAACGGATAACTGCTGTTAAACTTATCCGTTGAAGAACAACCACTTGTCAACGGATGAGTGATATCCGTTGAAGAAGGAAAAGAAGTAGAAATTGAAAGTGATATAACTGTTGAATCTGTGTAGATTGATATGAGTTTTGGTGACACAGATCCTTCAATTACATCTGAAAGAATTTGCGGGTGATCCAACAAATCATCTAAAAGATGATGATCACCTGTATTTGAGTGGGGCTCCTCCCTGAGTTGTAAAGAGGGAAAATCAGGAATTGATGGGAATAACATATCCACATCTAGAGATGGTGAGGAAGTGTGTGGTGATTGATGTGTGTTAATTATGAGAGAATGGGGCTGTGACTCCACATTTGTTGGAGCCACATCAAACTGAGTTTGAGAAGGCATAGATACAGATGGATGTATCTGTGCAGTGTGTGCACCCTGTGTAGAAGATTGGGTTCTAGCTCTCTTTCTTCTAATAAAGGCTTTTGTTGGTGAGTGTTTGGCTTTAGTGTCCCTCCCTCGTTTGTGTGTTCCTGGTTGGGAACTATTTTCAATAGTTACATCCTTTTGGGAGGATGCAGCTAGGGATATGCTAGTAACCTTTTCAACCACCACAGCTTTTTGAGAAACTGTGGCTTGGCTAGCTTGGGAAGCACTTTTCTCTCCTTCCTTATCCTGGGGGTTTCTTTGATGTTCACCCCTCCCCTCACCACTCACACCCTGTTCACTCCCCTCAGGGTTAATGGTAGGTGTTACAACTGTTGTCTTTTGAGAAACAACAGAGGTGGTTTTCTTTGTCTTTGATTTTGAAAGTTTAGTTTTGGTGACCTTGGTAGGAATCTGTTGGGGCATTGTCACAGATTCCATGGCCACACTAGAAGATAAAGAAATAGAGGGGTTGGAAGAAGTAGGAGTTGTAGAAGCACTTACCTCACCTACCTGTGGTGCATTCATGATTGGTAAATATACCAATGGCACACTGCTGTTGAGATCCATTCTCAATAAATCTGCAAGAACTCTTTTCTCTTGTGCCCAGCACTTGAGTTTATTATTCTCATTCGTAATGACCAAACCTTCAGCAACATGGTTAGCCAATAACATAAAGAATCTAGCATAATAGATGTTATTAGGTCTATTAGCTTTGTTACCTAATCTAGTACCCAATTCTAGCATAATATAGTTGCTAAAATTAAAATACCTATCAGAAACAAGCATATAGAGCATATTAACAAGAGATGAAGTTATGGCATCAAAATTGCTAATTTTCCCAGAGAAAACCTTGATAAAGGCATCCCAAAGAAAACTCCATTCTTTCCTAATGCCTTTTCTTGTAATACTCCCTAAACTAGCAGAGTTAAGAGAATAACCTATGGAATCTAACATGCTGGATACATCATTATTAGTGTGTGGTGTCATGGCATTGTTCTCAAGTAATTTAAAACATGCTAGTAAGTCATCACAGTTAACACAGTGATTTTTACCTTTGAGAGTGAAGGAGATAGTCATATCTATGGAGTTGAACTCAGCAGATGTCCAAATCTCCTCAACTACTTCACAGTAAATCGTTGGGGCTTCCAGCATTGCATAGCTAAGTTTACAGTTTTTGATGAAGTCCATCATTTTGTGATAATCTGAGTGGGCTTCATTCTTTTCTACCAAAGCTATGAAATTGTTCTTCTCATAGATGAACCCAGATTGAGACATAATCTTTACTACTGGTGCCATTGTTGTGAGTAGAAATTACAGAGAATAACTTGAAGGTTTTGCAGAGAGAAAATGGTAAAAGCTTTGAAATTTCAAGAAAGCGTAAAGTAAAAATGAAAAATCAGAAGGGCTTATATACTTTCTCAAAAAAAACATAAATAAGAGATTAAACAATAAATATGTGTAAGTGAATTTCAGCCGTTTAAGAATAAACTGTAAGTATTCTGAAAACTACCTTTAAAACAAATACATACAGCTGTATGTATGAGTATCAACGGTTAAGACAATAGAATCAACGGCTGTGAAATACTTGAATCGACTGATGTGATATTTCAACGGATAAGGTAAACTGTCATCCGTTGAAGAGCACTTCAGTTTTATCCGTTGACGGATAAAAATTCCAGAAATGTATATGACTTTCAACGGATAATGAACATCCGTTGACAGAACAATTTTGACTTTCAACGGATAGGGAATATCCGTTGATGGAATAATCTATGTTAAAAATCAAATTTGTTCTTGCAGCTAATACATTTCAGGCTTCAATTCAAATTGCAATGAGGACATGAATTTTAAGAGTAATTAAGCATACCTAGCTCACTTACCAATCTTGTGAATGTTGATTCATCAAGTGGCTTGGTAAATATGTCTGCAATTTGTTGTTCACTTGGAACAAAATGAAGTTCCACTGTACCTTTCATCACATGTTCCCTAATGAAGTGGTATTTGATATCAATGTGCTTGGTCCTTGAGTGCTGCACAGGATTCTCTGTTATGGCTATGGCACTTGTGTTGTCACAAAAAATAGGAATTCTATCAACATGTAGTCCATAATCAAGGAGTTGATTCCTCATCCATAACACTTGAGAGCAGCAACTTCCAGCACCAATGTATTCAGCCTCAGCTGTAGAAGTAGAGACTGAATTTTGATTTTTGCTAAACCATGATACAAGCTTGTTTCCCAGGAATTGGCAGGAGCCTGTTGTACTTTTCCTGTCTATTTTGCAACCTGCATAGTCTGCATCTGAGTAGCCAATTAGATCAAAACCAGACTCTCTAGGGTACCAAATTCCTAGATTTGGAGTCCCCTTGAGATATCTGAAAATTCTTTTAATAGCTACTAAGTGAGATTCTTTAGGGTCAGCTTGAAACCTAGCATAGAGACATGTAGAAAACATTATATCTGGTCTACTGGCAGTTAAATATAAAAGTGAACCAACCATGCCTCTATAACTTGTAATGTCCACAGACCTTTCAGTCTTATTTAATTCAAGTTTGGTGGCAGTGGCCATGGGAGTTTTTGCAGATGAACATTCTATTAAGTCAAACTTCTTTAAAAGATCATAAATATATTTAGTTTGACTAATGAAAATTCCATCACTAACTTGTTTAACTTGTAAACCAAGAAAATAGGTTAGTTCTCCCATCAGGCTCATTTCATAATTACTTTGCATTAGCTTAGCAAACTTTTTACAAAGCTTATCATCTATAGATCCAAATATTATGTCATCTACATAAATTTGAACAAGTATACTAGAGCCATTAACATTTCTAAAGAAGAGAGTTTTATCAACAGTACCTCTAGTGAAGTGATTCTCCAAAAGGAATTTTGATAAGGTTTCATACCAGGCTCTAGGTGCTTGCTTCAGTCCATAGAGTGCTTTCAACAAATAATACACATAGTCTGGAAAATTTGGATCTTCAAACCCTGGAGGTTGACTTACATAAACTTCTTCCTCCAATTTCCCATTTAGAAATGCACTCTTGACATCCATTTAATAGACTTTGAAATTGGCATGGGCTGCATAGGCTAGAAAAATTCTGACGGCTTCAAGTCTTGCAACAGGAGCATATGTCTCATCAAAATCTATTCCCTCTTGTTGAGAATAGCCTTTAGCAACCAATCTGGCTTTATTCCTTATGACAATGCCATTTTCATCCATCTTGTTTCTGAATACCCATTTTGTGTCAATAGGACTCTTGTTCTTTGGTTTGGGTACCAGCTTCCAAACTTTGTTTCTCTCAAATTGGTTCAGCTCTTCCTGCATAGCTAATATCCAATCTGGATCCAATAAAGCTTCTTCCACTTTCTTAGGTTCCTCCTGAGATAGAAAACTACTATACAGACATTCATCTTGAGTAGCTTTTCTTGTTTGCACTTTAGATGATGCATCACCAATGATCAGTTCAAAGGGATGATTCTTGGTCCATTTCCTTTGAGGTGGAAGATATACTCTAGATGAGGTGGCCTCAGTATTGTCATGATGTGAGACAGAGTGTTGATTAGTTGAAACTCCCCCTGAGTTGTTGGTCCTTTGCAGGGAACTTGGAGTTCTATCAACTGATGATGTAAATCGATTATCCGTTGATGAACTATGATCAACGGATGCTTCATTTTGTACTTCAACGGATGATGCATTATGTCTTTCAACGGATACTGCATTGCCTCTATCAACGGATGCAGAATTTTGTGCATTATCCAAGGGCATGTTTTGAATCCCTTTTGAAGTGTCATCTCCATCAGTCTCCTCTTCACTATCATCACAATATATCTCAATGTTGTCAAATTTGAGTCTCTCATGGTGTCCCTCATCTGTTAGTCCATCAATCTTTTTATCATCAAACACAACATGCACAGATTCCATAACAATGTTGGTTCTTAGATTGTAGACCCTATAAGATTTTCCAGCTGAGTAACCAACAAATATCCCTTCATCAGCCTTTGCATCAAACTTCCCTTTATGGTCAGATTGATTTCTCAGTATAAAGCATTTACATCCAAAGACATGAAGAAAGTTTAGAGTTGGTTTTCTTCTCTTGAACAACTGATAAGGAGTCATGCCTTTAGCTTGATTGATCAAAGAAATATTCTGAGTGTAGCAGGCACAATTAACAGCTTCAGCCTAGAAATATGTTGGTAACTTTGATTCTTCAAGCATTGTTCTAGCAGCCTCAATCAAAGATCTGTTCTTTCTTTCAACTACCCCATTTTGCTGAGGTGTTCTTGGAGCTGAGAACTCATGCATGATTCCATTTTCTTCACAGAACAGCCTCATTGTCAAATTCTTGAACTCAGTTCCATTGTCACTCCTGATATTCCTAACCTTCAAGTCAGGATGATTATTGACTGGCCTGATGTGATTGATAATGATTTCACTTGCTTCATCCTTTGATCCAAGAAAATAGACCCATGAAAACTTTGAGAAATCATCTACAATCACTAAGCAATATCTTTTTCTTGCAATTGACAATACATTGACTGGTCCAAACAAATCCATATGTAGCAGCTGTAATGGTTCATCAATTGTTGTTTCAAGCTTCTTTTTGAATGATGCTTTCCTTTGTTTCCCTTTCTGACAAGCATCACACAAACCATCCCTTGAGAATTCAACAAGAGGAATTCCTCTAACTAAGTCCTTTTTTACTAGATCATTCATTGTCTTGAAATTCAAATGAGATAGCTTCTTGTGCCATAGCCAACTTTCAACTGGACTTGCTTTGCTGAAGAGACAAGTAATAGATTCTGCATCAGTAGAGTTAAAGTCAGCTAAGTACACATTTCCTTTTCTAACTCCAGTTAGAACCACTTTGTTGTCTTTCTTACTGGTGATAACACAGGCTTCAGAATTGAAGGAAATTGTATTCCCTCTATCACATAGTTGACTGATGCTCAGTAAGTTGTGCTTGAGACCATCAACTAATGCAACTTCATCAATGATGACATTCCTTGTTGAAATCAAGCCATATCCCATAGTAAACCCTTTGCTGTCATCTCCAAAGGTTATGCTAGGGCCAGCTTTCTCCTTAAACTCTGTGAGCAGGGAGAAATCTCCTGTCATGTGTCTTGAACAACCACTGTCCAAGTACCATAGATTTCTTCTGTTTCCCTGCACACCATAAAATCAATCAAGTTGATTTTGGTACCCAAGTTTCCTTGGGTCCATTCATGTTAGCCTTTCTCCTAGACTTCATTCCTCCTGCATCTTTAGACTTAGGTAACTTTAAGTCAACCTTGATCTTAGATGTAGTTGGTTGAGGTGTAGGGTTAGTCACAGAATCATTTAGCACATTTGGAATTTGATAAGGCATGGATTGTGCAAACATGTTATTCCACATAGGCATATTGTATGGCATTTGAGGCATACTAAATGCAGCAAGATAAGGATTGTTAAAATATGGCATGTTTGCAAAATGTGCATAAGGATTCTGTTGAGACATAACAGGCATAGCATTCAGAGGTGATGCAGACATATTAGGCATGGAAGAGGGTACAGGTATGGGAGTTTTCTTAATAGATTTGCAATTAGCAGATAGATGATTAACACTATTACAATACACACAGCTTTTTCTAGGAGCATACTTATCAGGTGTGTAATTGTTATGTTTGTTAACCCCTACCTTCCCATTTCTATTAGATTTCCTTTTAGTTTCCTTTTTATCCTCAACCACTTTGAGCCTATTCTTTAACTGTTCTAAGGTCATGTGTCCTATATTCACCTTACTGAAATCTTTGGATGTGCTTGCTTCTTCTTTGACAAAGTTCTTGGAAGTTGAACCAAATTTTTTGTTGAGTTTCTTTAGATTTTCACTTTTAGAAACATCTGCCTGTTTTAATTGAGGAACCTTCAACGGATGCTCCTTTTCTTCCTTCAACGGATAATTTTCATCATCCGTTGATTCCACATCCGTTGACAGCCCATCAATTAATTCCATTTTCTTTTTGTTTTTATCCCAGGCAGCCTCACAAAATGATTCAATTCCTTGTACCTTGACAATTTGAGCACTAACATCCCTAGATGTCTTCCAGGCTTTAATCACCTCTTGCTCTCTCTCTAATTGATTAGAAAGTATTTCTACTTTCTTAACAGATTCAGCTAGTTCATTTTCAACAGATATACAATGTAGCTTAGTTTTCTCTAGGTCAATCAACTTATCTTCTAACACGGCATTTCTATTACTTAAAAACAGATTGTTCTCTTTAATCCTACTATTTTCTTTAGCAAGAGATTTAAGAGACACACGCAAGTGATACAATTCAGTAGACATGTCATTAAAAGCATCATTGCACTCTTCTTTAGTAAGCTGTGTTAAATCAGTAGTGATTACCTGGTTGCTTGATGAACTAACTTCATTTTCCTCAGAATCAGCCATGAGAGCCAAGTTGACATATTCCACATCTTCATCCTCTTCTTCTCCATCAGCTGCCCAGTCTTTTTCTTGAGTAATGAAAGCCTTCTCCTTTTGCTTGAGCAGATCAAAATATTTCTTTTTGTAATCTACTTGGTCATATTTCTTCTTTTCAGTAGTTGGCTTTCTGCACTCACTTGCAAAGTGTCCACTTATACCACAATTGAAACACTTGAACTTGGATTTGTCCACCATGTTCTTATGAGGTTTAGTGGCTCTAGTGTTTTTCTTAAATTTCATCTTTGCAAATCTTCTGGACAGAAATGCAAGATGCTCATCAATACCATCAGAGTCATCTTGGCTGGAGTTGTCTTCATTCTCAGTAACTTGCTCCTTACCCTTGCTTGATTCTGATTTGCTTGTGCCATCTTTGGAGTTTAATGTTGATCTCACAGTTTCTTGTCTGCATTCTTTCTCATTTTCAGCTACCAAGGCAACTGAACCTCCTTTCTTTCTTCCCTTCTCCAATACCTCATCCTGTTCCAGCTCTAGTTCATAAGTCTTCAAGATTCCATATAATCTTTTAAGAGTGAAGTCCTTATAATCTTGAGAGTTTCTCAAGGAGACAGTCATGGGTTTCCATTCCTTTGGCAAGGATCTTAAAAATTTAAGATTTGAATCCTTCACCTAGTACACTCTACCATACAGCTTCAGTCCATTCAACAGCTTTTGGAATCTATTGAATGTGTCATTTAAAGATTCATTTTCTTCAAAATGAAAATACTCATACTGTTGAATGAGAAGCTGCATTTTGTTTTCTTTTACTTGTTCTGTACCTTCACACAGTAGCTGAACTGTGTCCCAAACCTCTTTGGCAGTTGTGCAATTTATCACATTATCAAACATATCCTTGTCAAGACCATTAAACAAAATGTTCATAGCCTTCTTATCCTTGTGGACTTCTTCTGTGTCTTCCATTGTCCATTCTGCTCTAGGTTTTGGAATGGATTGACCAACAACAATTGTGGCTATAGCAACTGTGGCTACTTTGTGGGGAATGTGAGGACCATTCTCAATGCAGTTTACATAACCTTCATCTTGGGAGAGTAGATGAAGGTGCATTTTCACCTTCCAATGGTGATAACTGTCTTTGTCAAGAACTGGGATTTTTACTCCAATATCCTTCTTACTCATCTTTGTTAGTTTCCAAGAACTTTAAACTCTTTGTGTGTCAAGAGCCTGCTCTGATACCAATTGTTATTCCTAGTGAACTAACAATGAGATTTACAGAAGGGGGGTTGAATGTAAATCTCAAAACTTTTTCAAGTTTTGAGCAGTTTCAAAGGCTTTGTGTTTAAGATAAACAAGTGTGTGAATTGCTTTAAGCTAATACAGACAAATATATATTCAAGCACAAAAGTACAGAACACAACAGACCTTAAAAACTTTTCTGGTGGATTTGTTGTTCCACCAGAGATGGTATTTCAGAAAATCTGTGATTCAAGAAGTTGATCACAGCTGCATCCTAGTACAAACTAGATAATTTTTCTCAAGATTTTTCTAAACAGCTCTGGAAAAATTCTCTTCTAATTACTAGCTGCTACTTGGTTTATATAACACCAAGTTTACAAGTGAAGACAAAAATAAAAAGTACAATAATAAAATAAGTTCTCCACTTGTTTCTTCTCCATTTTACTCCAGTGCATTGTTGACTATTGCCTCTTTATACTAGAGTAGAACGGCTGCTTTTTCTGATGTTCCTGAAATAGGCTACCACATCTCAGTTGTCTCTGTCAACCCATGTGCCTCTGTTTGTAGGTACAACTACCACTTGTCAACTGCTATTTAACAGAACATCCGTTGAAGCCTTCATCCGTTGATGGCTTTATCCGTTGATGTGTTAGCAGTTGAAGCTCTATCCGTTGATGCACTCATCCGTTGAAGGATGTTATCCGTTGAAGCTTTAGAGACATCCGTTGAAGCTTTGTTTCTCATCCGTTGAAGGTCTTTAAGTTATCCGTTGACACCATTTCATTTATACAAAATTACAAGGCATGAAATATTTACAATTGGCCTTCCTATCTGCATATCCTTTAGTAGTCAACATGACTTATAATTTCCCTCAACATTTAAGAATTATATCTCAAATTCAGAGACTGAAATGTGCTACAACACTAGACTTATTTCTAAGTAAAGCTACACCATCAACAGATAGCCAAAGTGGTCTTATCCGTTGAGGCTACAAACACTAGATTTCTACTTAAGTGTTTTGTTAAACATATCATCAAACTAATGTACATATATTCCTAACAATTTCAATGCATAACCCCACAGGAATACTGGAAGATTCGCATAGCTCATCATGGACCGAACCATGTCTAACAAAGTTCGATTTCTCCTTTCAGATACCCCATTCAACTGTGGAGTATATGGAGGAGTCCACTGGGAGACTATACCATTTTCTTTGAGATAAGCTAGGAACTCTCCATTCAAGTATTCACCACCTCGATCTGATCGAAGAGTTATAATACTATGTTTGGTTTATTTCTCCACTTCATACTTATATTCTTTGAACTATTCAAAGGCTTCAGACTTGTGTTTCATCAAATACATATATCCAAATCTAGATCGATCATCTATAAAAGTAATGAAGTATGAAAATTCACCCATGGCTTGCGTAGACATTGGTCCACATACATCTGTGTGTACCAATCCTAGCAAATCTGCAGCCCTCTCTCCATGTCCACTAAATGGAGATTTGGTCATTTTACCTAATAGACAAGACTCGCATGTAGGATATGATTCAAAATCAAAGGGGTCAAGTAACCCTTCCTTATGCAATGTGCGCAGTCTATTTTCACTAATATGACCAAGTCTGTAGTGCCACAAGAAAGTGAGATTTTCATCATCCCTTTTTCTTTTATTAGTATGTTCAATTTGTAGTAAATTATGCTCTACGTCACATACATACAGACCATTATTTAAAATACCACTTCCATAAAGAACGTTATCTCTAAGAATTGAACATTTATTATTCTGAATAATAAACGAAAATCCAGCCAAGTCAAACATGGGAATAGAAATAATATTCCTCACAATCGAGGGAACAAAATAACAATTATTTAAAACAATAGTCTTGCCCGTAGGCATATGTAAATGAAATGATCCTACAGATTCAGCAGCAACTCTTGCTCCATTTCCCATCCGTAGAATCACCTCATCTTCTTCAAGACTGTTACTTCTCCTTAGTCCCTGCAACGAATTGCAAATATGAGAACCACAGGCGGTATCTAATACCCAATTAAAAATTTGATTTAATGACATATTCAATTCAATCATGAACATACCTGAAACAGAAGTGGTAGTCTCACTACCCTTCTTCTTCTTCAATTCTGTAAGTTAAACCTTGCAGTTCCTCTTCCAGTGCCCCACTTTGTTACAGTGAAAGCAAACAACTTTGCTCTTGGGGTCTTCAGCTTTTGGTGGAACCGGCTTTTTCTCACCTACTTTCTTTTTCTTGGAAGGGTTCTTATTCCTTTTCTTAGGATTAGAACCTTCACCAATTAGAAGAACAGAACTCTTCTTAGGGGAAAATTCGATTCCGCAGTCTTCAACATGTTGTGGAGTTCAGGCAGGCTGACATCCATCTTATTCATGTGAAAGTTCACAACAAACTGCGAGAACGAACCCGGAAGTGATTGCAATACCAAGTCTTGGCTCAGCTCCCATCCATGGCAAAACCAAGTTGTCCAAGACGTTCAATCAAATTTATCATCTTAAGTACATGGTCATTCACAGATGATCCCTCAGACATCCTACAACCGAACAACTCCTTCGATATCTCATATCGAGCTGTCCTCCCTGCAACATCATACAACTCTTGTAGATGCATAAGGATAGTGTGAGCATCCATATGCTCATGCTGCTTCTGTAGCTCAATGTTCATGGAAGCTAGCATGATGCATTGAGCAACATTTGCATCATCTATCCACTTACGATACACAACATGTTCATCATTATGTGCATCGTTAGCAGGTTCAGTAGGCTTAGGTGAGTCAAGCACATATTCCAGCTTCTCAACCCTGAGAACAATTCTTAAGTTTCGAAGCCAGTCAGCAAAATTAGGACCAGTCAACTTGTGAGCATCTAGTATACTCCGGAGTGATAGTGCAGAAGACATAACGTATATAGTAAATCTGTAAATGATGAACACATAACAACACTTAGCAAATATTCAATTTCCATTCAAAAACACTATATGAATCGGGTCTTTATTCATAAGTGGCTCCCACTAGTTTATCTAAATTATATAACCCCTTTAAGTGAAAAATTAAGCATTCATAATGCTAGTGGGAATAGGGATCGTACATTCCATAACACAACCTCGGTTGTAGCACGAAACGTCATGTGATGTTCAATAGGCAGACAACTCTTGTCAATTACATCTTATGTTATTCCCTAATAAAACTTTAGCCTCTTGAATAATTGAGTCATGGCTGTAGCACAACAGGCTCAATATTCTAAGTCAAGTCTAACCCAACATTTCGTACAATTTGAATCAGTCTCCAACGGCCCACGGCTGCAGCATGTAACGACCCTTAGATTCTAATTCAATGTACACATCTCTATGTAATAGACAAGTATTTCTTATTTCGAAATCAAAGCCCTCGACTGTAGCACACAACGACAATGATTTTAAATATAAGAACTACTTTCTACCATGTTGGAAGGCTTTGACCGACACAAGCCTGTTGTGTCATTGGCCAATTACTACTTGATATTATTTAATTTTAGAGGGATTATATTATGTTACAATTATAATCATATTATAAAGAGATTCTTCCTTTTAAATTAAATATTTCAAATCAATAATTGATAATCAGATGATTCCCAGATTGGGGGGAGCATTGTCAAGAGGCGTCACTTAATACCCCTTTCGTACAGATCGAAATCTATTTTTGACAGAATCATCCTTTCTCACAAAATTGAAAATTCATATTTAATTACATGTTTCATAAACACAAGAATTTCATGATTGTATTCATAATATTATTGTTAAGGCAAGAAACGATTTATATTCTAGATTTTCTAGAGCACACCTTATATTGATTTAAGTTCACCTAAATCTATCATCGCATGGTAAATATAGGCATATATCTCATATATAAAAATAAATAAACAAGTAAGCATGCAAGCAATATCATGTCACACATTGATATAATGATGTATGAATTTATTATATCATTTAAAAGCAATTAAAACAATTAAAACATGTTTTAAAACACTTTCGGGAATATAAACAGTTCAAAATTTTTATATAAAAAAACAAAAATTGATGACTCCATTAGATCCGTCTCGGAAAAACGAATCCAACGATATATTGCACGCCTAAAACGGAGTTACGAAACTCCCAGAAATTAAATTAAAAAAAACAGATGGGCTGTAACGCATTACAGGAACGCGTTACAAGCCCTGTAACGCATTCCGGTAATGCGTTACAACCCTTTTAAGCCATTAAAAGGTGTAACGCATTCCGTGAATGCGCCACAGGGTGTAATGCATTCCCGGAATGCGCGACACCCGCTTCCCCGCGTGCGCTCCACGCGCCTGTTCCTTTCTCTTCTGTACCTTTTAGCTTCTGCCGTCGCCATCATTGAAGGTCGTGCCACCCAAACATCAGTACACCCCCCCTTTATTGATTTCCAGCAGGATACATAATATATATATATATATATATATATATATAGACACACACAACAGATTATATATACATATATTTTATTACGAATTTTAATTAAAACAACTTCAAAAAATCATAATAATTAATTCACTCATCAGAAAATTATGAAACAAATACCCAGATGATCTACAACACTTGTAGAACCCAGATCTACAGTCAAAACAATTTTGAGAAACAATTTCTAATCAATCATAATTAATCCATGATATAACTTGCAAAAATCATAATAAATTTATACAAGATCATAAAATTCTGAAATTTTTATCACAGATCTATATGCATACAACCTATGCTTTGATACCATTGTAGGATTTTATACATCACAGAAGCATGGTAAAACATTTTTCTTGATATAAAATCCATATAATCGCATACAAATCCTGAATAAATCGAGGGATCGATTACTAACCTTTAATAGCGATCCTAGAACGATGAACGGAGATCCCTAGCAGCTGTTCCTCAATTGTAAAGCACTCCACCGGTATCCACCAAGAGATCAAAATAACGGAGGGAGGAAGAGGTTGAGAGAATTAGTTGCCTCCCATTCTTTTCTACTTTAGAATAAGGGTTTTTATTTTGGGTTGAGGCAAATAGGGTTTATAATAGTATATTTATAGGAAAAAATTTCAGCTGAAAAGTTTCCCATAAAATATTATTATTATTAACCCTTTAATTTATTATTCTTATTAATCAATTAACTAATAATTAAAACACCTTTTAATCATTAATCTCTTTTTCTAAACACTTTAGAAAAATAATTCTCTCACTTGATTTAATTTCCAAAATTAAATTCTTAATTAATAATATTAAGAACTTTTCTTAATTAATTTATAATTAATTAAATCTCATTTAATCAATTATTATATTTGCTAATTAATTATTTGTTTCACAAATAAATAATTACCAGCCATTATTAATTAATTCCTCCACCATTAAATCATTCTCTTTTATGGTGTGATCCTGTAGGTTCAATATTAAGCCGGTAGTAGAAATAAATAATAAAAAATTATTTTATCATTATTTATATAAATTCTTCAATTTATTAAATATGATTAATTAATAAATTAATCATGTTTATTCTACATCGTGAGGGATACTTCTCAGCATATCGTGACTATCCGGATAATACGAATTCACTACTTAGAATACCAAAAACCTATTCAGTGAATAGTTATCGTACAATTAATTCCTTCTACCCTGCAATGTCATGATTAAATACAGGGCATGGAACTCGTGTCAAGCCTATCTTATTTAATCATATGCTTTCCCATTTACTATGCTTAGTTCTAATTAATATGAATTAGAAACTCCTTTCTAATTTCATTCACTCTGGCCAGAGATTCATGAACTAGCATAAGTGGATCAGCATTGAACATTCTCTTCCTTTCACTGGAAGGGGTAGATCCTTTGTTGATCATACACTATCTTCGTGTACAAATTCCTACACCCAGTAGAGCCCTTATTATTGTCCCTGAAGACTAAGAACTAAACTAAAGTATAGTTCAGTGTACACGAGATGACTATGATGACCTCAAGTCTAAGGATACTTGTACAATTATCACTATGTGAACATCTGCTGACGCGTGAGTGAACTCCATCAGTTATTCAGCTGTGTGAGTCATGTTCAGTGAACTTATTCTATAATAAGCACCTACATACTAGCTATAGTGTCACCACACAAATGTCTATGAGAACAGACATCCTTCATAATGAAGCAAGCATAGTATGTACCGATCTTTGCAGATTACTAATTACCAGTTATTAATCCTACGACCAGGAAATATTTAAGTTCAGAGTTATCATCTTTTAGGTCTCATTATTATGATCTCATCATAATCTATAAAAAGCTTTACTCTAAACTACGGTATATCTTATTTAAACAGTTAAATAGATAAAGCCCGCAATAAGACCAAAACAAGTCTTTTATTAATATCAATGAAATCCAAACAGATTACATAAAAGTTATTCCTAAATCATCATACATGATTGGACTTAGGACACATCTCTTTCACTCCTCACACTCACTTTTACCAGCCCTGAAGAAATGGACTGCATTGGATCACTTTTTTTCTCTCCTTTTTCCTGGGAGCAACCTAGACTCTCACTCATGTCACTACATTCCCTCAATCCTAATAGTGATTGCACAATTACTAAGTCATCTGCACTTGTGACTATAGTTGAACTTTGGGGTTGTGCAGAGACACCCGACGGATGAGAAATATCCATCGGGATAGTAATTTGACTATCCGACGGATGGCTGCTGTTAGGCACATCCGTCGGGATACAATCACTACTCGATGGATGAACAATATCCATCGAGTGAGTAGAAATGAATGAGTTTGGAGTGGAAACTATTGTGGACTTTGTGCAGATTGATGAAAATTTTGGCATAGATGTCTCAATAGTCTCAGAAAGAAATGGCAAGTGAGCAAACAAATCATCTAGAAAATGATGCTCACTTGCATGGATTTTGGGCTTCTCCAACAGAGTTAAAGATGGAGAATATGGTTGTGATGTTTGAATCATGTCAACATTTAAAGATTGTGTGGGAGAATTTGGTGTTTGAGGTGTTACAATTTGTACAGATTTTGGATGTGACTCCACATTTGTTGGAGCCACATCAATTTGACTTTGAGATGGTGCAGTGACTGGGTCTTTAGCTCCAGTTTGCACTATATGTGTACCCTGTGCATCCCCAAGGGTTTTATATTTCTTCTTTCTTGTGTAGGTTTGTCATGAACTTGTGTCCCTACCCCTTTTGTTCTGTGCTCCTGATTGAGAGCTTGTTTCAATAGTTACATCCTTTTGGGAGGATGAAACTAGAATTGAGCTTTTATCCTTATTAACAACCACAGTTTGTTGGGAAACTGTGGTATGGCTTGGTTTAGGTACACTATGCTCCCATCCTTATCCTTAGGACTTCTTTGATTTTCACCCTTTCCCTCACCTGTCTTTCCCACCTTCACACTCCCCTCTTTGTGTTTAGTGGATTTTACAACTAACATCTTTTGAGAGACACCAGAGGGGGCTTTCTTTGTCTTTGGTTTTGAAACTTTGGTTTTGGTAGCTTGGGTAGGCATCTGTCTGGTCATTGAAAAAGATGTCACTGCTACACTAGAAGACAAAGAAATGGTTGAGGTTGGAAGAGTAGAGACAGTTGAAATTACCTCACTTACCTGAGGTGCCTCCATTATAGGAAAGTAGAAGAGTGGCACCTCTTTGTGGTGATCTTCTCTATTGAGATCTGCAATAATTCTCCTTTCTTGAACGGAACAATCTAACTTGTTGGTTGGTTTCTCAAGCACAATATCCTCAGAGAGGTGGTTAGCAAGCATCATTAGAAATCTAGCATAATAAATATTCTTACACCTCTTATTAAGCTCCCCTAACTTAAACCCCAACTCAAACAAGACAAGATCACTAAAATTGAAGTATTTATCAGTTACTAGCATGTAAAGCATGTTGAGCATGGAGATATTAACAGAATCAAAGTTGCTAATTTTACCAGAAAATACTTTAGTAACTACATCACACAGATAACTCCATTATTTCCTAATACCCAATCTCCTCATTTCACTTAATTTAGAGATGGTAAGTGCATAACCCATGGAGTTTAACATGTTAAAAATATTAGTGTCTGTCTGTGGAGTAGTGACAGTATTATCAGGAATTTTAAAGCATGCTTTAAAAATGTCACTATTAACACAGAATTTCTTACCTTTAATAGTGAAAGTGATGGTCTTGTCAGTTGAGTTGTGCACTGAAGTCGTCCATATTTCCTCCACAACCTCACAGTAGATAGTAGGAGACTCCAATATGGCATATTTAAGCTTACAGCCTTGCACAAAATCCATCATTTTGTGGTAGTCGCCGGACTGTTGAATCCCCTTGTTCACCAGAGCCGTGAAATTGTTTTCTCATAGATAAAGCCAGTTTGGGACATGATTTTGACGACTGGTGCCATTGTTAGAGAGTAAAAATTACAGAGAGAAAGAGGGTAATTGCTTTTGAGACAGAAAGAAGTTAGAGCAGATGAATTGAAAATGATAAAAGAAAAGAAATGAAAATGAATTTTGATTTTATACTAAAAAAAATAACTGTCAAAAGTAATAAAGTAAAATAAAGTGACCAATAAAAATTGCCCAAAATAGCCGTTTAAAAAATAAACTGTAAAAATTCCATCACTTATCCGTCGTGTTATGATTACAAACTGTAAGTATACTCGATGGATAATGTTCAGAAAATCAACGGCTAAGAATGAGACAATTCGACGAATGAGGATAAATCAGTTATCCATTGAGATATAAAATATTCCAGAAACATAATTGATTTTATTGACAAATTGTATATGGATGGATGATCGAACTCGATGGATAATGATCATCCGACAGGATGTAAATTTTGACTTAGCCAAAATTAATTCCAAGACTGAAAAATCAATTAAATTTCTGGCTGCATTACAACTTGCAAATATCTGAAAAGATTCAAGAGTAATTAAGCATACCTAACTCACTTACCAACCTTGAAAGGTGGATTCATCCAGTGGCCTGGTGAATATATCTACAAGCTGTTTTTCACTTGGAACAAAATGTAGTTCCACAGTACCATTCATTACATGTTCTCTTATGAAGTGGTACTTGATGTCTATGTGCTTTATTCTTAAATGTTGTACTGGATTCTCAGTGATGGAAATTGCACTTGTGTTATCACAAAAAATGGAAATTCTTTCCACATGCAGACCATAGTCTAGCAATTGGTTTTTCATCCATAAATTTTGTGCACGGCAACTACCAGCAGCAATATATTCAGCTTCTGCTGTAGAAGTAGAAACTGAATTATGTTTTTTACTATACCAGGACACAAGCTTGTTTCCTAGAAATTGACAGGTTCCTGTTGTACTTTTTTATCAATTCTTCAACCTGCATAATCTGCATCTGGATAACCAGTTTGATCAAAACCAGAATCTCCAGGGTACCAAATGCCAAGTTTTGGTGTACCTTTGAGATATCTGAAAATTCTCTTAATAGAAATTGAGTGAGATTCTCTAGGATCAGCCTGAAATCTAGCACAAAGACATGTAGCAAACATTATATATGGCCTACTAGCTGTTAAGTATAGAAGTGAGCCAACCATGCCTTTATAACTTGAGATATCCACAGACTTTTCAGTACTGTTTAATTCAAGTTTAGTTGCAGTGGCCATGGGAGTTTTTGTAGATGTGCAATCCATTAGTTCAAAATTCTTTAAAAGGTCATAAATATATTTAGTTTGACTAATGAATATTCCATCACTAACTTGCTTAACTTGCAAACCATGAAAGTAAGTTAGTTCTCCCATCATGCTCATTTCATACTTACTTTTCATTAATTTGGCAAACTTTTTAAAAAGTTTTTCATCTATAGAGCCAAAAATAATGTCATCTACATAAATTTGAACAAGTATGCTAGAGTCATTAACATTTCTAAAGAATAAAGTTTGTCTACAGTACCTCTAGTGAAGTGATTCTCTAAAAGAAACTTTGACAAAGTGTCATACCAGGCTCTAGGTGCTTGCTTCAATCCATAGAGTGCTTTCAAAAGATAGTATACATGATCAGGTAGATTTGGATCTTCAAAACCAGGAGGTTGACTGACAGAGACTTCCTCCTCCAAATATCCATTTAGAAAGGCACTTTTGACATCCATTTGATAGACCTTAAAATTGGCATGGGCTGCATAGGCTAAGAAGATTATGATGGCTTCAAGTCTTGCAACAAGAGCAAAAGTTTCATCAAAATCTATTCTTTCTTGTTGACAATAGCCCTAAGCAACCAATCTAGCTTTGTTCCTGAATACTATGCCATTTTCATCCATCTTGTTTCTGAATACCCATTTGGTGTCTCTTGGATTCTTTCCTTTAGGCTTGGTACCAGCTTCCATACATTGTTCCTTTCAAATTGGTTTAGCTTCTCATGCATAGCTAAAATCCAATCAGGATCCAACAAAGCTTCTTCTACCTTCTTAGGTTCTTCCTTAGATAGGAAGCTGCAATATAGACATTCTTCTTGAGTTGCTTTCCTTGTTTGAACTCTAGAAGATACATCACCAATGATGAGCTCAAATGGGTGATCCTTTATCCATTTTCTTTGTTGGGGTAGATTTGCTCTAGATGAAGAGGCCTCGTTGTTGTCTTGATGTGTGAATGAGTTTTGATTATTAGCAACTCCCCCTGAGTTTGTGAATCTATGATCTGAGAGAGGGGAACTTTCTGCAAGTGATCTATTTTGACTTTCAGCTTCTTTTGATGACCCGACGGATAGTGAATTTTGAGTTCCGACGGATGAAGCTGATTGTCTCTCGATGGATGATGCATATTGTCTACTCATGGATGAAGCATTTTGTAACTCGATGGATGTTGAGTTATTAGCTTCATTGGTAGTATATTTTTTTGCACTTTCCTTAGTTGTCGTTTTTTGATCACTTTCATCATCACTGTTATCACTAACCATCTCCATATTGTCAAACTTGAGGCTCTCATGGTAATCTCCATCTTGTAACCTTCAATCTTTTTATCATCAAACACAACATGTATTGATTCCATAACAATGTTGGTTCTCAGATTGTAGACTCTGTATGCTTTACCAATAGCATATCCAACAAAGATTCCTTCATCTGCTTTAGCATCAAACTTCCCATTTTGATCAGTTTGATTTCTCAAGATATAACATTTGCAGCCAAAGACATGAAGAAAATTTAGAGTTGGCTTTTTGTTCTTGAACAATTGGTAGGGAGTCGTACATTTTGCCTGATTAACCAAATAAATATTCTGAGTGTAGTATGCAGTATTTACAGCTTCAGCCCAGAAATATGTTGGTAACTTTGATTCTTCAAGCATTGTCCTTGCAGCTTCAATAAGTGATCTGTTCTTTCTTTCTACTACTCCATTTTGTTGTTGAGTTCATGTTATTAAAAACTCATGCATAATCTCATTCTCTCGAGAGTCAGTGTATTTTTTTATTTCTATTTGTTAGCTGAGCCGTGTTATTATTTTCTACTTTTAAAGAAAAGTTTATGTGATTAAATTCTATAAAATTGTGGATTGCCAATAAAATTATTTTTATTGCTTTATAATTTCATTAAAAATTTAAAAAGATTTATAAAATTGAGAAAATAATATTTCGTCAATTATTTCATTTTAAATGATTTTCTGTGTGATTTAATGTGGGATATTTTTATTAATATCAAAAATGATTCAAAATTTATGAAAATTTTATGTCTTGTATAATTAATTATTTTAAGATTTTTAAAATTATTTCTGTATTTTTCTGATACACAGTTACCCGCAGTTTTGTTCAGTATTTTGTTAAAATAGTTCAGAACCGGGCCCTAAAAACTAAACTACGTGTCTTGTATTTCAGATACGTGGCATCAGCTGATTAAATCAGTTTTATAAAAAAAAATTCATATTTTATTTTTCAATTCCTCCTCTCTTCCCTGTACTCACCTCCATCGACCTCTCTCTCACTCTCAACTCTCAATCTCTTTTTCGTTGTCTCTCACTCCCGATCTCTCCTCTCTTTCTCTCTGTTATTTTCCGGCACCCCCATCTTTTCCCCACCATCGCCGCCACCAATTCCTCCGGTAATCCCGCAGTCCGCCCTTTTTCTTTCCTCATTTTTCCCCTGCTCTTTCTTCTTTGGCTTCGATTTTCCCCTGCCCTGTTCTTCTTGCTCGATTGTGTTCATATATGTGTATATCGTGTATGTGTGTATGCGTTTTGTGTGTGTTGGTGTGTGTTTGGTGTGGCTGTGTGTGTAAGCGTGTGTGTGTGTGTTACTGTGAGTGTGGGTTTGTGTGTGTTGTGGTGTTTGGCCGAGTTAGGCTGTATATTTAGTTGTTCAGGTGTTGTGCAGTTCGATTGTGTATGTTGTGCCTTGAAACCGATTTGTTCTAAATGTGCATTTTTATGATTTAATTGCAGGAATTATTTGATTACTATTTGTGAAATAAAATATTTTTCGCGGAAAAAGTTATTTAAATCGGTGAAATTTATTCGGGCACCCGAATAATTTCGGGCACCAATAAATTTTGCCGCCGTCTGTGATAAATTAATACGAGCGGACGGTGGATGATGATGATGTATATCTGAGTCCTAATATTTCAAAATAAATAAATATAAAATATGAATAAAAAAAATATAAGATGTAAATAAGTATATTTAATTGGTATTGGTGAATATGTGAATTGACTTGTTGACTAGAAGTGGTGGTTGGGAATTGAATCGTAGTTGGCTTGGATTTGGTTGTGAATGATTTGACATCGAGTTGTTCGACAGGTTAGTCCGATAAATAAAGGAGGTGCTGCCCAATTTCCGAGAAATTGAACTACGGAAATACGGGAGCGTATCCAGCAATTATCGGGCCGTCGAACGAGTATATAAATAAATATATATATATATATATATATCTGTGTGTGTTGTATACAAAATTTGATTGTATGTGGTGGCGAACTGTTTTGCCAAGGTAATATCCCTAATTTTGGAAAAATGACGAATATACGTATTTTCTGAAAATGTGCTATTGTATTGTAATAATGTATATAATTACGAGTCGGGTTTGAATATCGTTGGGTAGAATTGGTGTTGAGGATATGTCAAGCATACCTAGACGTCTAACGTAGGGTATTTCGGCTCTGTAGGTTCTAGTCGAAGGACTCGAGAGTTGATATCGAACTAAATTGACCTAGTGATCAGTCGACAAGCGCAGCGAGGTTCCTAAGCGAAAGACCTGAGCGTTGAAGTCGGATCCAGGATAGTCTGATAGTAAAGCGATAAATCCGAGTGTTCAAGTCAGTCCAAGATCAACCAGAGATAGTCGTAAGCTCTGCAAGGCAAGTACCCCTGGCCATTATTTTATGGTTCAGTATATGTGAATAGCTAATGTTTTAATCTCGTAATGGAACAAAAATGTTTTAAGTTACGTATCCCCTGTATTTGAAAATGTTGTTTAAAAGTATGTTTTGGGGAAAAGTAACTTCTAAAAACACCTGTCTCTAAATATGATTTAAATGAAAGGAGTTTTAAATAGTGTGCTATGACAAAATGGTTTTGAACAAGAGATAGGTGACAGTGGTTTTGAAAACTAGATAAAGAGAATGTTTTGATCCACCTATGTCGTGGAATTTTGGAAAAAGGAAAAAAAGGAATTCAGTTGATCTATTGGAGTTGCGTAAGAGGCCCGTTATACGGTAACGACCCAGCATGAGGTTGCGTAAGTGGCTAATTGGATTGGCATTCTGTTTAACCGATTAGTCCAGCGTGGGGGAAAGACCTAGCTAGTCTTTTTCAAAGTTCCGGAACACATTCTATTTCTGGATGGCCGCTAGTCACTGTCCGGTGAGGATAGACTGATCAGCTATCTTCACCCGTTAAACGTCCAATAGATTTGATTGACTCAGTTTTGAAATTGTTTAACAAATCAATGTGTTTGAGATAGATGATGTTGTGGTTCCAGTAATGGAACAATGTTGGGTCCCCGTAACGGGACAGATGGTTTTTATGGTTCCTGTAATGGAACGAAAGGTCTGAAAATGGAAATAGCATGCTAAAAATTGAATTATGGTTTTGTTTATGCACAGTACACGACTGTTAATCTTGTTTTACAGAGCATGCTAGTTTTGATATCCAGTTTATATCATGTTTTACATGTTTCTGGCAAGTTATGAATTATGTTCCTATAACTGTTTAACTTTAAACTATTCTACTTGTTATTCATATAGTGGTACTGCTGAGCAATTGATTGCTCACCCTTGCAGAATGTTTTATATATGTATTGCAGATGCCTAGGAGATTCTTGCGCAGTAGTCAGGGCAGAGTTCCAGCTCCTTTTGTGTCAGGCTCCTCTGAGGTAGTTGTGTTCAGACCAGATGAGGTCTGTTGAGTTGCTGCATTAAATTAGTGGTCAGGATTGTGTAAGGTAATTTGAGTTGTGTTAGTTGAGTAACCTAAGTCATACTTAAACTTGGAAAAGGTCTTGGTAAAGGGGTCGTAGTTATGTATTATTAATGGGTTGGACTGAATTATGATTGTTAGTATTATTGTTGGTGACGTCAACTCCTGGCCCCAGGGTTGAGGCCGTCACAGTTGGTAACAGAGCTGCAGGTTTGAGTCCCTGATTTAGGTTAAGACTGGAGCCAGAAGAGTGCAAGGAGGGTTATGTGTAGATGTAAGTCAGCAACTCAATCAGAGGAGCGAGTCTATGAGTTTAGTCAAGGGTTTCGGAAGCGTAACCCTGACGTTTTTTGAGGATTGACTGGAACTGCCCTAACTTGGAGTACGTCTCCTTTGTATATGTATTATTAGTAACGTTCGATAGAGATTTCTAGTTTTCCCTCGAGAAAACGAGTCGGATTGCGAAGATTCAGCAGTGAGCGGGCTCTTGTTGTGTCAGTGGAGAAGACGCCAACGTTATTTCTAGATATCGCTTTTTCTATGTCAAGGAATGTTATTGGCCTGATTGTGTGACCTTGGTGAGTTTGGATAGCATGATAATAGCCAATGGCCACTATAATAGTCAAGTGTTGTAGTAAATGTGGATCAGAAAGGGAGGTGGTATCTTTGAACCCTTCTATCTCTTTCTTGAATTGTATTTTGCTTTGAAAGTAATTGTTTTCTATTCCATAAGTTGTTTACTTTTTTCTGTGAAAAAGAAAAAAAATCTTGAACCCGAAGTAAGCTACTTAGGGTTCTGTCGACCTCAGTACAAATCAGATTTTTCTTTTCTATTTGTGAACACCTTATCTGAGCATTGTCTCTTTTCTCTGTGATTCGATTGGTTGATTGGGGTAAACAATGCATATGAAATGACCATTTGTCTATGTGACAAAAGGGTCTGGTGGGACGCCACCAAGTTATGTATTGTGAACTGTGCGGTACTAAGACTGGCCATCTTATGTACTTGTATGGTTGCTCTCAGTCATACCTATATCTTCTTCACAGTTTCTTCTTATCTGATTCCCTTGAATTAGAAATTTCCTTTGATATTCGATGATAATGAATTTTTGTGATTGGATGGCCCTCTTTATGGAAAGCAAGTCAGAGTAACCGTCAGGAAGAAGGAAAGCTTTATTCCAGATGTTATTGGAGAGTAATGGTAATCGTTAGAGTTCAGGACCTAATGATGGAATTATAGCTTCAGGAAAAGTAAATTAATGGTTGATGGGCTACTTTCGGGTGACAAGAAATCATCCTTAGAAGAAGGATTGGTTGAAACATGGACGATGATGCTTAGTGGAGTTAGTGTCCCTTAAGCTTGACTCGATTTATTGGCTTGTTCTACATAGTGTGTGACTAATATATTCAGCCGACTTTTGTGGTATGTTGGAGAAAGCTTTTAATCTTGTTCAAGTAAATGAGAATCTTAAGACTGATTATGCGAGCTATTTCTTGAAAAATGAAGCAAATTACTGGTGGGAGTCAACTAAAGCGTTAGAAGATTTCAAAAAAAAAACTAAAGCGTTAGAAGGAGAAGGCCCTGTTCCATGGGCTAGGTTTACTGAGTTATTCTTGGAAAAGTATTTTCCTGACTGTATAAGGAACCAAATGGAAATTGAGTTTCTAGAACTGAAGCAAGGTGACAGAAGTGTAGCTGAGTATGAGGCTAAGTTCACAGAGTTGGCTAGATTTGTACCAGATTATGTGTGCTCTGAAGCTCAGAAGGCAAGGAGGTTTCAACAAGGATTGAAGCCTGAAATTCATAGTGGAGTGGTGGCATTGCAACTCAAAACGTATCCTTCCGTAGTTCAGGTCGCCTTAGTAATTGAATTTGATCAGAAGTTAGCCGCTAGAGAACGAGAAGATAAGAAGCGAAAGATTGATGATATGGAAGAAGCATCAGGGCAAGAAGGATCCAATCAGAAGTCTCATAAAAAGGTCGGAAGGAGTAAGAATAAAGAATTTAGAGAGAAAAGTATTTCTTTAAATAGAATCAGTAGCACCTCAGCCAGCTCTAATCAAGCCAATTCGGTTAAATCGTCTATATTGGAGTGTAAGCAATGCGGTAAGAGGCATGATGGAAGGTGTAAGGCAAATACTGAATGTTTTAGGTGTAGTCAGAAGGGACATTATGCGTCCGAATGTAAGGTGGAAAATCCAGGAGTTGTCTGTTATAACTGTGGCAAGGTAGGGCATGTCGCCAAGAATTGTAGAAGTACTTCCCGAGATAGCATGGGAGGTAGTGCATCAAAAGGTTTGACGTCTAGTACAGCCAAGGCTAAGACTTGTAATGTGATTAAAAGTCTAGATGCTCAAGACCCTGATAAGGAACCAGGGCAATAATTGATTATCGGAAGAAGCAAACGATAATATCTACGGAAGCTAATATTGGAATAAGTATTCAAGGACATAAGCAAGAAGATAAGGCGTAACTAGTGCATATAAGGGATATTAAGAAGGAAGGCCTAAGATCAGACTACTGCCAGCTAAAGGTAAGCCTAAGGACATACTAAAGATTGCAATTAGAATGAATTATAAACGCTGTAAGTTTTAGTGATAATAGGCGGAGTAACGAGTGTATCAGTTGTCTATAAGGAATTAAGGAATATGGTGTATCAGGGGTACTTGCATGTTATAATCGTATTTATTGATAACATCCTCGCCCATCTAAGGGCTAAGGAAGGCCAAGTTGAACACTTAAAGAAATGTCTGCGAAGGGTTAAAAAGTAGCAATTATATACTAAGTTTCAAAAGTATGAGAATTTGATCAAAATTGATTATGAGCCATGGTTGTTTAAATGACTACCAACCAAGAAAGGTCCATTTAGGGATATATGTCTTGAGTAGAAAAGAAAATTGAATATTATTAAGATTATTGAAGAATTGGTGGAAGAATGGAAGAAGTGAGAAATTGAAAGATTCAAGTATCAGGAGCTAATTGGGAGTAGTTGTATGAGATCACTTTTTAGTCAGAAGGAATGAAAGGAATCAAGACATGTTAAGAAGAAGTTATGAATCAAGAATTGGAAACTGTGGGAATTGAAGTTGAGTATCTAAAGGTGGCGAGAAGTTAGTATATAAGATTATTCCCAACCTTAACTGATGGAAATGAGTAAGAAGTGATCGGATGTTGGAAGTTAAAATGAAAATTAGTATTACCTATCACCCTTAGACAGAGGGTCAAAGTAAGAAGATGATTCAGACAATATGAGATATGTGGAGAGTATATATATGATGGGTTTAAAAAGTGAACTGCGATAACCACCTACCATGGATTGAGTTTCTATGATAATAGTTATCATGTTAGTACGAGAATATTACTTTGCGAAGTGTTGTATGGACATAAGTGTGGGTCCTCACCCTGGTGAGAGAAAGTGGAAGTAGAGACATTGTTAAGTCCTGAATTAATTTAGTACATCAAGAGTGTGGTGGTGTTGACTCGGAAAAGAGTTGAAACAGCCCTGGATAGGAAAAGAGAGAAAGCGGATTTGCATCGAAAGAATATGAATATATAGAATGAGGATTGTGGTATAGGCAAAAGTTTTACCCTGAAAGAGATTGGTTAAGTTGAACAGGATGGACAAGTTGAGTCCTCAGTATAGTGAATCATTCGCGGTATTGGTAAGTATAGGTATAGTTGCCATGAGTTGACGTGGCTGTTGCAGTTGCAATATATATATATATATATATATATATATATAATGTGTCTTGCGTATCAATATTAAGGTGATATATATCTGATTCGGATCAAATTATTGATTAGGAACCAATGTGCTCTTATCCAAAATTATTCTGCGTAGAATGATCGATCCAAACTCTAGATTGTTGAGAGTGAGTCCTCAGTAATGAATTTATGTCTATAGCGAGTATGCGATGAATAAATCCCCAAGTAGAGAAGTCTACCTGGAAGCTAGAGTCAGATATGCTTGACAAATATCCTCATTTGTTTACTTAAATCAGATTCTGAGGACAGAATCTTTTTAAGGGGGAAAGAATATAACGACTCGTATATTTTTATATTTAATTAAACTATAATTATGGAATTATTAAATGAATAATATATGTGTATAGCTTCTGTCAGCTATGTGTTGTTTTACTTTTATCTGTGTGTGTGAATCATAGTGTCCAGGGTGGTTTGTGTAATTAATTATGGACTTGTATTGAATTGTTTTCATTTTTAAAAGTGGATTTAATACAAGTTTATTTGTGTAAATATGTGGATTGTCTCTAAAATTATTTCTATGACTTTATAATCTCAGTATTTATTTTTGGGATTTGTGATTATTAAATAAATAAATAAAATTATTATCTGATTATTATGTTCTAAAATTTTATCTGGTTGTGATGTGATTATATTCTCGAGAGTCGGTGTATTTTTTTATTTCTATTTGTTAGCTGAGCCGTGTTATTATTTTCTACTTTTAAAGAAAAGTTTATGTGATTAAATTCTATAAAATTGTGGATTGCCAATAAAATTATTTTTATTGCTTTATAATTTCATTAAAAATTTATAAAGATTTATAAAATTCAGAAAATAATATTTCGTCAATTATTTCATTTTAAATGATTTACTGTGTGATTTAATGTGAGATATTTTTATTAATTTCAAAAATGATTCAAAAATTATGAAAATTTTATGTCTTGTATAATTAATTATTTTAAGATTTTTAAAATTATTTCCGTATTTTTCTGATACACCGTTACCCGCAGTTTTGTTCGTTATTTTGTCAAAATAGTTCAGAACCGGGCCCTAAAAACTAAACTATGTGTCTTGTATTTCGGATACGTGGCATCAGCTGATTAAATCAGTTTTATAAAATTTTTATTTCATATTTTATTTTTCAATTCCTCCTCTCTTCCCTGTACTCACCTCCATCGACCTCTCTCTCTCAACTCTCAATCTCTCTTTCGCTGTCTCTCACTTCCGATCTCTCCTCTCTTTCTCTCTGTTATTTTCCAGCACCCCCTTCTTTTCCCCACCATCGCTGCCACCCATTCCTCCGGTAATCCCGCAGTCCTCCCTTTTTCTTTCCTCATTTTTCCCCTGCTCTTTCTTCTTTGGCTTCGATTTTCCCCTGCCCTGTTCTTCTTGCTCGATTGTGTTCATATATGTGTATATCGTGTATGTGTGTGTGCGTTTTGTGTGTGTTGGTGTGTGTTTGGTGTGGCTGTGTGTGTGTAAGCGTGTGTGCGTGTGTTACTGTGAGTGTGGGTTTGTGTGTGTTGTGGTGTTTGGCCGACTTAGGCTGTATGTTTAGTTGTTCAGGTGTTGTGCAGTTCGATTGTGTATGTTGTGCCTTGAAATCGATTTGTTCTAAATGTGCATTTTTATGATTTAATTGTAGGAATTATTTGATTACTATTTGTGAAATAAAATATTTTTCGCGGAAAAAGTTATTTAAATCAGTGAAATTTATTCGGACACCCGAATAATTTCGGGCACCAATAAATTTTGCCGTCGTCCGCGATGAATTAATACGAGCGGACGGTAGATGATGATGATGTATATCTGAGTCCTAATATTTTAAAATAAATAAATATAAAATACGAATAAAAAAATATAAGATGTAAATAAGTATATTTAATTGGTATTGGTGAATTTATGAATTGACTTGTTGACTGGAAGTGGTGGTTGGGAATTGAATCGTAGTTGGCTTGGATTTGGTTGTGAATGATTTGACGTCGAGTTGTTCGACGGGTTAGTCCGATAAATAAAGGAGGTGCTGCCCAATTTCTGAGAAATCGAACTACGGAAATACGGGAGTGTATCCAGCAATTATCGGGCCGTCGAACGAGTATATAAATATATATATATATATTTATGTGTGTGTGTGTGTGTGTTGTATACGAAATTTGATTGTATGTGGTGGCAAACTGTTTTGCCAAGGTAATAACCCTAATTTTGGAAAAATGACGAGTATACGTATTTTCTGAAAATGAGCACCAAACCGATTTCTCGAGAACGTGAACCCTGACTGTTGGATGTGCTACTGTATTGTAATAATGTATACAATTACGAGTCGGGTTTGAATATCGTTGTGTAGAATTGGTGTTGAGGATATGTCAAGCATACCTAGACGTCTAACGTAGGGTATTTCGGCTCTGTAGGTTCTAGTCGAAGGACTCAAGAATTGATATCGAACTAAATTGACCTAGTGATCAGTCGACAAGCGCAGCGAGATTCCTAAGTAAAGGACCTCAACGTTGAAGTCGGATCCAGGATAGTCTGATAGTAAAGCGATAAATCCGAGTGTTCAAGTCAGTCCAAGATCAACCAGAGATAGACGTAAGCTCTGCAAGGGAAGTACCCCTGGCCATTCTTTTATGGTTCAGTATATGTGAATAGCTAATGTATTAATCTCGTAATGGAACAGAAACATTTTAAGTTACGTATCCCCTGTATTTGAAAATGTTGTTTAAAAGTATGTTTTGGGGAAAAGTAACTTCTGAAAACACCTGTCTCTAAATGTGATTTAAATGAAAGGAGTTTTAAATAGTGTGCTGTGACAAAATGGTTTTGAACAAGAGATAGGTGACAGTGGTTTTGAAAACTGGATAAAGAGAATGTTTTGATCCACCTATGTCGTGGAATTTTGGAAAAAGGCAAAAAGGGAATTCAGTTGATCTATTGGAGTTGCGTAAGAGGCCCGTTATACGGTAACGGCCCAGCATGAGGTTGTGTATGTGGCTAATTGGATTGGCATTCTGTTTAACCGATTAGTCCAGCGTGGGGGAAAGACCTAGCTACTCTTTTCCTAAGTTCCGGAACACATTCTATTTCTGGATGGCCGCTAGTCGCTGTCCGGTGAGGATAGACTGATCATTATCTTCATCCGTTAAATGTCCAATAGATTTGATTGACTCAGTTTTGAAATTGTTTAACAAATCAACGTGTTTGAGATAGATGATGTTATGGTTCAAGTAACGGAACAAATAATTTTGGGTCCCCGTAACGGGACAAATGGTTTTTATCGTTCCTGTAATGGAACGAAAGGTTTGAAAATGGAAATAGCATGCTAAAAATTGAACTATGGTTTTGTTTATGCACAGCACACGACTATTAATCTTGTTTTACAGAGCATGCTAGTTTTGATATCCAGTTTATATCATGTTTTACATGTTTCCGGCAAGTTATGAATTCCGTTCCTATAACTGTTTTACTTTAAACTGTTCTACTTGTTATTCATATAGTGGTACTGCTGAGCAATTGATTGCTCACCCTTGCAGAATGTTTTATATATGTATTGCATATGCCTAGAAGATTCTTGCGCGGTAGTCAGGGCAGAGTTCCAGCTCCTTTTGTGCCAGGCTCCTCTGAGGTAGTTGTGTTCAGACCAGATGAGGTCTGTTGAGTTGCTGCATTAAATTAGTGGTCAGGATTGTGTAAGGTAATTTGAGTTGTGTTAGTTGAGTAACCTAAGTCATACTTAAACCTGGAAAAGGTCTTGATAAAGGGGTCGTAGTTATGTATTATTAATGGGTTGGACTGAATTATGATTGTTAGTATTATTGTTGGTGACGTCAACTCCTGACCCCGGGGTTGAGGCCGTCACATCATGTGTCTTGAACAACCACTATCCAAGTACCACAAATTCTTTCTGTTTCCCTGCACACATTAAAATCAAATCAAGTTGATTTTGGTACCCAAGTTTCCTTGGGTCCCGCCTTGTTAGCTTTCTTCTTTTGTTTCTTAGGTTTGGTCTCATTTGACTTGGGGATATCAGATTCATCCTTAGTCATCTGAGTTGGACCTTTGAAACCATTCATTAAAACAGAATTATCATGCATATTTTGATTAACAGAAAATGGCATGCTATTTGCAAACATGTTATTCCAGTAGGGCATGCTAAATGGCATTTGAGGCATATTAAATGCAACATAATAAGGATTAGGTGCAAATGGCATATTAGCAAATTGTGCAATCATATTCTGTGTAGACATAGCATTCAAAGGCATAGAAGGCATAACACTCATGTTGAGAAAAGAAGGTGGTACAGTCATGGAAGTAGGCATGGAAAGTTTGCAATTAACATACAGATGATTAACACCGCCACAGTTAACACAGATTTTTCTAGGAGCATACTTATCAGGTGTGTAGTTGTTATGTTTGTTAATTCCTACTTTCCCATTTCTATTGTTTTTCTTTTTAGCCTCTGTTTTAACCTCAATCTTTTCTAGTCTGTCATTTAGTTGCTTGATGGACAGATGACCAACATTCACTTTATTCTCCTTCTTCACTTGGCTAGATTCTCCTGAAATAAAGTTTTTGGAAACTGATCCATATTTTTCATTTAACTTGGCAAGTTTGGCTTTACTCACATGTTTGCTCATAGCCAACGGATGAGGATTTATGTCACTCGACGGATAACCTTTTTGATTATCCGTCGAGTCGACATATGTTAGCAATCCTTCAACCAAATTGGATTCTAGCTTCTCTTTACTATTTTTCCAGGCTGCATCACAGAAAGACTCAATACCTTGAACTTTGGTGATTTGAGCATGTACATCTCTAGATGATTTACATGCCTTAATCACCTTCTGTTCACGATCAAGCTACTTCTTCAAAATTTCTTCTTTCTTCAAGGACTCAGTTAATTCCGCCTTAGCAATCTTACACTCTATTCTCAATTTTTCAAATTCAATAAACTGAGACTCTAGCACATTATTCCTCTCACTTAAAAATAAATTATTTTCTTTGATTTTAGCATTTTCCTTAGTGAGGGACTTAAGTGTAACATGCAAATGATATAATTCTGTAGACATGTCATTTATTGCATCATTACACTCAGCTTTAGATAAATGTGCAAGGTTAGTGGTGATTACCTGATTACTTGAAGAACTTGCCTCTGTTTTATCAGACTTGGCCATTAGGGCTAGATTGACATAGCTGACATCTTCATCCTCATCCAGACCATCTGCTGCCCAGTCACTTTCTTGTGTAATAAAAGCCCTTTCCTTTTGTTTGAGCAACTCAAAATACTTCTGTTTATAATCCACAGGCTCAAACTTTTTCTTGCTGGAATCTGACTTTCTACACTAACTGGCAAAGTGCCATGCCAAGCCACATTTAAAACATTTGAATTTTGATTTATCCACCATGTTTCTATTTAGCTTAGCTGCTCCAAAGTTCTTCTTGAACTTGAGCTTGGAAAATCTTATGGAAAGAAATGCAAGATGTTCATAAATATCATCCATATCATCTTGGCTCAATGAATCTTCATTTTATGCTACCAGCCTCTTGCCCTTGTTTTCACAGACCTCTGAAGTAGACTCAACAACTTTTATCTTCATCTCCTTCTCTTTCTCTAACTCAGCAACCAGTACAATGGACCCTCCTTTCTTTCTCCCTTTCTCCATTCTTTCATCTTGATCTATTTCAAGCTCATAAGTCTTTAGAATGCCATAAAGTCTCTCTAGTGTAAACTCCTTGTATTCTTGTGAATTTCTCAATGAGACTGTCATTGGTTTCCATTCTTTTGGAATGGATCTCAGGAATTTGAGGTTACAGTCTTTGGTTTGGTAGACTCTTCCATGCAGATTCAGAGCATTTAGTACCTTTTGAAATCTACTAAAGATATCAGTGAGAGTTTCACCTTCTTCATAGTGGAAATGCTCATATTGCTGAATCAGTAACTGCATCTTGTTTTCTCTAACTTGTTCAGTGCCATCACAGATTATTTGAATGGTGTCCCAAACCTCCTTGGCTGTCTTGAAATTGATGATGTTGTCAAACATGTCACCATCAACTCCATTGAATAAAATATTCATGGCCTTCTTGTATTTCCTGACTTGTTCAATATCAGGATCTGACCATTCATGCCTTGGCTTGGGAACTGATGGCTCATTTCCAGTTGCAACTCTCATTGGTACATGAGGACCTCTCTCTATGTAATCCACATAGGCCTCATCTTGAGAAAGTAAATGAAGATGCATCTTTACCTTCCAGTGATGGTAATTATCTTGGTCCAGAAAAGGAATCTTGACTCCAACATCCTTCTTGTTCATCTTGATGTTTGTTGTGATCTTTAAACTCTTTGTGCTTCAAGAGCTTGCTCTGATACCAATTGTTAGTCCCTAACAATACAACAAGAATTACAGAAGGGGGGGTTGAATGTAATTCTGGCTACTTTTTAAGATTAAAGAAAAATGGTTCTAACTTAATAATATATAAGTGTTTGATTTACAAAGTGCGGAATGAAGAGTTAGATAAATCAAAACACAAGTAACTAAAAACACAAGTCTTTAAAAACTTTCTGGTGGATTTGAATGTATCCACCAGATATATATATATATATATATATATATATATATCAAGAGAACCCTGTGAAACTTGAATAGCTCACAGCTGCTTACAAATATAAATAACTAAACTTACAGAGAAATGCTACAGGATTCAGCTTAGTCTTCTTATTGTTCTACTTGCTACTCTTGGTATATATATCACCAAGATTACATAGTAATAAGACTAGATAATAAAACAAAACCTATCAAGTCTAATACCATGCTGCTTCAAAACTCTATTCCAGTATCTTTGAATATCTTCATAATAGCATGGAAATGGTAATACTTCTTTGTTCTCAAAAAAAACCCAGCTGAATAGGATGCCACATTCCTTTTTCAAACACTCGACGCATGTGACTGTGTTGTCACTGTCAACAGATGTTTGAATTGATCATCCGTCGGGTACATGTTTATTATCCGTCGGGTTGCCTTGTTGATCATCCGTCGGGAGCTTTGTTGATCATCCGTCGGTAGCTTTGTTGATCATCCGTCGGGTAGCTATTTGACACTTGACTTCATTTCACTTATGCAAAATTACAAGACATCTTATATTTACAATTAATCAACCTATTCTGCATATCTAATTAAAGTTAACATGACTTATATGCTACTACAGAATCTATACAAAGGTGTTTGCAGAAATGTGCTACATGACTTATTGTTACATAAACTACTCACTCGATGGATGTCAAATCATCATCCGTCGGGACTATATTGAGTCATCCATCGGGACTATATTTGGTTATCCGTCGAGTGCTACATTTTTCACTAAGTTGAATCTACTAAGGTGTTTTGTTAATGTAATCATCAAGTTTACAACATATTCCCAACAAAAATAATCCAGAAAAGTAATTGATTTTTACCAAGGTCTTCTATTTCGACGGATATTCAAACTCGATGGATGATGAACATCCGTCGAGATGTAAATTTTGACCTAGCCAAAATTTCATCTAAAACTGAAAAATCAATTAAGTTTATGGCTGCATTACAACTTGCAAAATTATAAGAAATAATTTAAGAATAATTAAACATACCTAACTCACTTACCAACCTAGTAAAGGTGGATTCATCAAGTGGCTTGGTAAAGATATCTACAAGCTACTTCTCACTTGGAACAAAATGAAGTTCCACAGTACCATTCATCACATGTTCCCTAATGAAGTGGTACTTAATATCTATGTGCTTTGTTCTTGAATGTTGTACTGGATTTTCAGTGATGGCAATTGCACTTGTGTTATCACAGAAAATAGGAATTCTGTCCACTTGCAGACCATAGTCCAACAATTGGTTTTTCATCCATAGAATCTGTGCACAACAACTGCCAGCAGCAATATATTCAGCTTCAGCTGTAGAAGTAGAAACTGAATTTTGCTTTTTTCTTAACCATGATACTAGCTTATTTCCTAGAAATTGACAGGTGTAGTGCTTTTTTTTATCAAGTTTGCACCCTGCATAGTCTGCATCTTAATAACCAGTTCGATCAAAGCCAGAATCTCTAGGGTACCAAATGCCAAGTTTTGGTGTTCCCTTGAGATATCTGAAAATTCTCTTTATATCTATTAAATGAGACTCTCTAGGATTAGCCTGAAATCAAGCACAAAGACTAGTAACAAACATTATATCTGGCCTACTAGCTGTTAAGTACAAAAGTGAGCCAACCATGCATCTATAGCTTAAAATATCCACAGACTTTTCAGTAGTGTTTAGTTCAAGTTTAGGTGTAGTGGCCATGGGAGTTTTTACATATGTGCAATCCATTAGATCAAACTCCTTTAAAAGATCAAAAATATATTTGGTTTGACTAATGAATATTCCATCACTAACTTTCTTAACTTGTAAACCAAGAAAGTAAGTTAGTTCTCCCATCTTGCTCATTTCATACTTACTTTGCATCAATTTGGCAAACTTTTTGCAAAGTTTTTCATCTGTAGAGCCAAATATAATATCATCTACATAAATTTGAACAAGTATACTGGAGCCATTAACATTTCTAAAGAATAAAGTTTTGTCAATAGTACCTCTTGTGAAGTGATTTTCTAAGAGAAACTTTGACAAAGTATCATACCAGGCTCTAGGTGCTTGCTTCAATCCATAAAGTGCTTTCAAAAGATAGTAGACCATATTCTGGAAAATTTGGATCTTTAAAACCAGGAGGCTGACTGACATAGACTTCCTTCTTTAAATCTCCATTCAGAAAGGGACTTTTGACATCAATTTGATAGACTTTGAAATTGGCATGGGCTGCATAGGCTAAGAAAATTCTGATGGCTTCAAGTCTAGCAAAAGGAGCAAAGGTTTCATCAAAATCTATTCCTTCTTGTTGACAGTAGCCCTTAGCAACCAATCTAGCTTTGTTCCTGAAAACTATGTCATTTTCATCCATCTTGTTTCTGAATACCCACTTGGTGTCAATTGGATTCTTTCCTTTAGGCTTGGGTACCAGCTTCCATACCTTGTTCCTTTCAAATTGGTTTAGTTCCTCCTGCATAACTAGAACCCAATCAGGATCTAACAGAGCTTTTTCTACCTTCTTTGGTTCTTCCTTTGAGAGAAAGCTGCTATATAGACGTCTTCTTGAGTTGTTTTCCTTGTTTGAACTCTAGAAGATGCATCATCAATAATGTGCTCAAAAGGGTGATCTCTAGTCCATTTTCCCTATTGTGGTAGATTAGCTCTAGATGAAGAGGCCTCAATATTGTCTTGATGATTAGAAGAGTTTTGATGATCAGAAACTCCCCCTGAGTTTATGGATCTTTGACTTGAAGATGGGGTTCTTTCTGACTGTGATCATATTTGACTTTCAACTCCTATTGAAGGATCGACGGATAATGCACTTGGTCTTTCGATGGATGTTGAATTATGTGCTTCATTAGTTGTAGACTTTTCTGCATTGTCCTTGGATATTGGTTCTTGATCACTATCATCATCACTATCTTCACACATCATCTCCACATTGTCAAATTTGAGGCTCTCATGGAAATCTCCATCTTGCAGTCCTTCAATCTTTTTATCATCAAACACAACATGTACAGATTCCATAACAATTTTGGTTCTTAGATTGTAGACTCTATATGTTTTTTCAACAGCATATCCAACAAAAATTCCTTCATCTGCTTTGGCATCAAACTTTCCATGTTGATCAGTTTGATTTCTTAAGATATAGCATTTACAGCCAAAGACATGTAGAAAGCTTAATGTTGGCTTCGTATTCTTAAACAATTGGTAGGGTGTCATGCATTTTTCTTGATTGACCAAAGAAATATTCTGAGTGTAGCATGCAGTATTCACAGCTTCAGCCCAAAAATATATTGGTAACTTTGATTCTTCTAGCATTGTTCTTGCAGCTTCAATAAGAGATCTGTTTTTCCTTTCCACCACTCCATTTTGTTGTGGAGTTCTAGTTGCAGAAAACTCATGCATAATCCCATTCTCTTCACAAAATAGTCTCGTCACAGAATTCTTGAACTCAGTTCCATTGTCACTCCTGACTCTTCTTACTTTGAGGTCAGGATGATTGTTGACTTGCCTTATGTGATTGATGATGATTTCACTGGCTTCATCTTTGGATTTTAGAAAATTTGTCCAAGAGAACTTTGAGAAATCATCTACAATTACTAGGCAATAATTTTATCTAGAGATGGACAACACATTGACTGGTCCAAACAAATCCATGTGCAACAGTTGCAAAGGTTCTTCAATTGTTGAATCAAGCTTCTTCTTGAATGATGCTTTAATCAGCTTTCCTTTCTGGTAGGAATCACATAATCCATCCTTTGTAAACTCTACTTGAGGAATACCTCTAACCAATTATTTCTTGACTAGCTCATTCATGGTCTTGAAGTTTAGATGGGACAACTTATTGTGCCATAGCCAACTTTCATCTTGACTTGCTTTACTGAGAAGACAAGTTACAGATTCTGCATTTGTTGAGTTGAAGTCAGCTAGATACACATTGCTTTTCTCACTCCAGTAAGAACCACTTTGTTGCTCTTCTTGTCAGTTACAACATAGGCTTCTGCATTAAAAGTAACTGAGTTTCCCCTATCACAAAGTTGGCTGATACTCAACTGATTGTGCTTGAGACCATCCACTAGGGCAACTTCTTCAATGATGATATTATCCTTTGAAACCAAGCCATATCCCACAGTATAACCTTTGTTGTCATCTCCAAAAGTAATACTTGGGCCAGCTCTTTCTCTAAAACCAGTGAGCAGGGTACAATTTCCAGTCATGTGCCTTGAGCAACCACTATCCAGACACCAAAGATTCTTTTTATTTCCCTGCACATATCAAAATCAAATCAAGTTGATTTTGGTACCCAAGTTTCCTTGGTCCTGCCTTATTAGCCTTTTTCTTTGGTTTCTTAGGTTTGACCTCATTTGACTTGGGTATTTCAGATTCATCCTTTGTCATTTGAGTTGGACCTTTGAAACCATTCATTGAAGCAGAATTATCATGCACATGTTGGTTAACATGAAGAGGCATGCTATGTGCAAATATGTTATTCCAGTAAGGCATGCTAGAAGGCATTTGAGGCATACTAAATGTAACATAATAAGGACTAGGTGCAAATGGCATATTAGCTTGTGCATTTAAATTCTGTATAGGAAAAACATTCATTGGCATTGTAGTCATGGCAGTCATGTTGGGAAAATAAGAAGGTGCAGACATGGGAGTAGGCATAGCAAGTTTTCAATTAACCGACAAATGATTAACACTACCACACTCAACACAGATTTTTCTTGGTGCATACTTATCAGGGGTGTAGTTGTTGTGTTTGTTAATCCTACCTTCCTATTTCTATTATTTTTCCTTTTTGATTATGTTTTAACCTCAATCTTTTCCAATCTATCATTCAATTGCTTAATGGACAGATGCCCAACACTAACCCTCTTTTCTTTTCTCACTTGACTTGATTCTCCCGGAACAAAGTTTTTAGAAACTGATCCAAATTTTTCATTTAATTCAGCTTTCTTGGCTTTGCTAACTGGCTTTTTCTCAGCCGACGGATGTGGTTCCTTGTCTTTTGATGAATAGTACTTTTGGTCTTTCGACGGATAACACTCATCATCCGTCGAATCCACATCCGTTGACAATCCTTCAATCAAATTGGAATCAAGCTTCTCCTTGCTCTTTTTCCAGGCTTCATCACAAAATGATTCTATACCTTGAACTTTAGCAATTTGTGTATGGACATCTCTAGATGATTTCCATGCTTTAATTACTTCATGTTCTCGTTCAAGGTGCTTCCTTAAAATCTCTTCTTTCTTTAAAGATTCAGTTAATTCATCCTTAGCAGTTATACATTCAATTCTCAATTTTTCAAACTCAATAGATTGAGACTCTAGCACATTATTTCTCTCACTTAAAAACAAATTATTTTCTTTAATTTTAGTATTTTCCTTAGTGAGGGATTTAAGAGTTGCACGCAAATGATATAGCTCAGTAGACATATCATTGATGGCATCATTGCACTCAGATTTAGTTAAATGTGCTAGGTTAGTGGTGATTACCTGATTGTTGGATGAACTAAATTCTGCTTCATCTGACTTGGCCATTAGGTCTAGGTTGACATAGTTCGTATCGTCATCTTCATCCAATCCATCTACAGCCCAGTCATTCTCTTGTGTGATGAAAGTCCTTTCCTTCTGTTTGAGCAACTCAAAATATTTTTGCTTGTAATCAACAGGCTCAAACTTCTTTTTACCAAAATCAGGCTTTCTACACTCACTAGAAAAATGACCTGCCAGGCCACATTTGAAACACTTGAACTTAGACTTATCAACCATGTTTCTATTTGGCTTAGCTGCTCCAAAATTCTTCTTGAATTTGATCTTGGCAAATCTCTTGGATAAGAATGTTAGATGCTCATCTATATCATCCATGTCATCTTGGCTCAGTTGTTCCTCATTTTCAGCTACCATCCCTTTACCCTTGCTTTCACAGACCCTTAAATTTGATGTAGATTCAACAGCTTCAACCTTCATCTCCTTCTCCTTTTCTTGCTCAACAACTAGTGCAATGGATCCTCCTTTCTTCTTTCCTTTCTCCATCTTTTCATCTTGCTCTATTTCAAGCTCATATGTTTTTAGAATTCCATACAGTCTTTCCAAGGTGAATTCCTTGTAATCTTGAGAGTTTCTTAAAGAGACTGTCATGGGCTTCCATTCCTTTGGTAGAGATCTAAGGAATTTAAGGTTTGAGTCTTTTGTTTGATAGACCCTTCTATGTAACTTGAGAGCATTCATTAGATTTTGAAATCTACTAAATATGTCAGTGAGTGACTCACTTTCTTCATAATGAAAATGCTCATATTGCTGAATCAAAAGCTGCATTTTGTTCTCTCTTACTTGCTCAGTTCCATCACAGATAATTTGAATTGTGTCCCAAACCTCTTTTGTTGTTTTGCAGTTAATGATGTTGTCAAACATATCACCATCACCACCATTAAACAGTAAGTTTATGGCCTTTTTATCTTTCCTAACTTGTTCAATGTCTGGATCAGACCATTCATGTCTGGGCTTTAGAACTGATGGTTCATTTCCTGTAGCAGCTCTCATTGGAACATGAGCACCTTTCTCAATACAGTCCACATAAGCTTCATCTTGAGAAAGAAGATGTAGGTGCATCTTCACCTTCCAGTGGTGATAATTATCTTTGTCCAGAAATGGAATTTTCACTCCAACATCCTTTCTGATCATCTTGCTGATTGTGGTGATCTTTACACTCTTTGTACTTCAAGAGCTTGCTCTGATACCAATTGTTATTCCTAAACAATGCAACAAGAATTACATAAGGGGATTGAATGTAATTCTGGCTTCTTTTTCTGGTTTTAAGAATGTTCTTACTTAATATATAACAGTGTTTGATTTTGCAAGAAGTACGGAATGAAAGTAAAATATAAATCAAAGCACAAAGTAATAAAACACAAAGTTTTAAAACTTTCTGGTGGATTTGAGCTTATCCACCAGAGATATATATATAAAGTTGAGAACTCTGTGATGCTTGAATAACACATAGCTACTTACAAGTGAACTTAAAAAATTACAGAGAGATGCTTAACAGATACAGCTTTATCTATCTCTCTGAAAATTATGCTTACTTTGTTAGTTTATTCTACTTGCTACACTTGGTTTATATATTACCAAATTACATGAAAGTTAGACAACACAATAAGACAAATTGTATCTAGTCTTACTTCATGCTACTTCATTACTCTATCCAGCATCTTTGAATGTATTCATAATTGCATGGAAATGGTAATGCTTCTTTGTTCTCTAAATCCTGTAATTAGGCTGCCACATTCCATTTGCAAACACCTGACGCATGTGACTGTGGTGTCACTGTCAACTGCTCTTTTGAATTATGATTATTCGTCGGGATTATATTGGTCATCCGTCGGGAGCCTTTGTAGATCATCCGTCGGGAGCCTTTGTAGATCATTCGTCGGGAGTTTTTTCAGTCACTTGACTCTATTTCACTTATACAGAATTACAAGACATCTTATATTTACAATTAGCCAACCTATTCTGCATATCAATCTAGTAGTCAACATGATTCAAAGAATCCTATAGCATCTAACCAACTAAAATATTGTTGTTTGCATAAATGTGCTCCAATACTTATTGTTACATAAGTTACACTCTCGATGGATGTTCAGTTTGAAGGAATTTACGGATGAGCGGAATCGTGATATAACATTTATTCCGTAAAAACCATATACCGCACATATAGAAAAACGTATAAAAAGGAAAAACTGAGGAATCCTAACCATACCTTGTGAATTGAAGCTTTATAAAAATGGAGTGCTAGCAGTTGCTCCTCAGTGTGTGAAGCACTCTACCGGTATCCACCAAGAATGATCCTCTTCGATGAACCTTTTTATAAAAACGAGCTTTTATAAAAATGGAGTTTTTGGGAGAGAGAGAGGAAGAAGATGGATGCTAGGGTTTTCACCAAAACCAAAATTGTGTAAATAGAATGAGCCATCTCATTCTATTTATAGGGCTCTCCTAGGGTTATAAAATATATCTTTATATATATTAACCCCCATATTTTATCTTTATAAAATGCTTTAATAATAATTAAAACTATTTTAATCATTATTTCCTTTTCTAGACTATTTAGAAAATAATTCTCTCTCTCATTATTTCATCAAAGAAAATATTCTTTTATGGTGTGACCCTATAGGTTTAATATTATTCCGGTAGTAGAAATAAATAATAATAAACTTTTATTAATTATTTATATGAATACTAAAATTCACTAAATATAATTAACTAATTATCTATATTTATTCTACATCGTGAGTGATGCTTCTCAACATATTGCGACTATCCGGATAATATGAATTCACTGCTTAGAATACCAAGAACCTGTCAGTGACTAGTTACCGTACAATGAATTCCTTCTACCCTTATAATATCCCGGTTAAATTCAAGGCATGGATCTTGTGTTAGGCCTATCAAATTTAATCATAAGATTTCTTATTCATAATGCAAAGTTCATATTAATGCAAATTAGAAACTCCTTTCTAATTTCATACACTCTGGCCAGAGATTCCAGAACTCGCATACTAAGAATAACATAGGATATTCTCTTCCTATACTGGAAGGGGTAGATCCTCTATTGACGTTAACTATCTCTGTGCATAAATCCCTATGCCCGGAATAGACCTAATGGATGTCCTTGAGACAAAGGACTAAACTAAAGCACAGTTCATTATATACAAGATAAATTTAACGATCTCAAGTCTAAGGACACTTGTACAACTATCACCCAGTGAACCACTATTGACACGTGAGTAATCTCCATTAGTTGTTCAACTTATCGAGTCATATTCAGTGAACTTATTCCCTAATAAGCACCTACATACTAGCTATAGTGTCATCACACAAATGCCTATGAGAACAGACATCCTCCTGAAGGGAGCAAGCATAGTATGTACCAATCTTTGCGGATCCACTAACATCCGATTAGTTATCCTATGATCAGGAACTGTTTAAGTCTAGAGTTGTCATCTTCTAGATCTTACTATTATAATCTCATTATAATTCTAGAAGCTTTACTCTAACTATGGAACATCTTAGTTAAAACACTTTAAATAGATAAATACCATAATAAAAATATAACAAGTCTTTTATTAATTCAAATGAAATCAAATAGGAATACAAGAAAGTTTTTCCTAACTCATCATACATGATTGGATTTGGTAATCGCGTAAACATAGCCGTCGTAATGCCCGATTTACTTTAGACTGTTTTTGTTCTTAACATCAGGACACGTGAACTCACTGCTAGCTTTTGACTATTGCCATGATTAGATAGTTCATGTTACGAGATTCGTTTTGATATGTGGTTCGCTTGAATCCGATGTACGGTTTAGGAGAAACGACCGTTTTAAGTAACGGCATTTCGCGACCGAACCATTACCCCTCGCCTTACTTTGAAACCTTGGTTAAGGCCTTTAAATGACTAATTGGAGTATAAAACAATTATTTAAAGTGGACTTGGCAGTTGGTAGGGTACTCGCGAAAGAATTGCCTTAAAACCCTTAATGGTTAATTTATTAAAAATGGTGGAGCTCAGGGTACTCGAGCGACTTAAGTGAATCGTTAAGCGCAAAAGCGAACGTTAGGGTCTATTTGGTTAAAGTATAGATTCTTAAGCGACTTTGGTTTAATTCCAACTTATATGTTGTTTATAGGTTACCAGACTCATCCCAAGCCTTTTATCACCCCCAGTCGCTCAGGCAAGTTTTCTACCCGTTATACTGTTGTTGTGATGTATATATGTATATGCATTATCTTGTGATAGATGCATGATTGTTATTAGCAAAATCTTGCGATATATTGGAGCATGCTGATATGGTTTATATGCATGCCTATTTCATAATATTGATATCTAATTGTTGATTCATGCTTATAAGTTGCATAATACCTATGCTAGAGATAAGCAGTAGTTGCGTATACCCTTAGTATAGGGGACCCAAAGGTGAATATTTTCTAAAACCGGGAGTCGATGTTCCCGAGTATATTATATATATTTATATATATAGCTGTAGTTTTCAAAACTATTAATCGAATAAGGGTTATTCGATAACTTTATTTTTATTAATGAATATTACTTTGAATATTCATTCGAGGACTTATGACTCGGTTTATTTTATTTAAGGAATATTATCTTGAATATTCATTCGAGGACTTATGACTTTGTTTATTCTATTTAATGAATATTATTTTGAATATTCATTCGAGGACTTATGACTCCGCTTATTTACTAAATAATATTCTTTATTTTATTAAAGAATACTGTTTCGATAATCAAACTTATTTTCGATTATTCAAATAATGATCGTACTTTCGTATAAGTATATCTTTGGTTATTTAATATTCATTTCAAGTATGAGTTTTAAAACTTCTACTTCAATTATTTTTATAAAGATTATTCTTTATGGGAATATTATTTAAATAATAATATTCAGATATTTTCTAATATATTGGGACTGATTTATTTTATTAAATCAACATTACTCCAAAAATTCTTAAAAATGTTTTCGAGTCTTCAAAATGATTTTAAAAGTTAGGGCGGATCCCAAAACTCATTTTATATTTAAGATCCTCCTTTCGAAGGGGATTTAAATACTCGCTCAAAACCTGAGGGATCCGGCTCTGTGGTGTATTTTATATTCGCAACAAGGTTGCTGTTTTGATAAATGAATTGATTACTTACCCAACGTTCGGGAAGTAAGTCTATCTAATTGAGTCGGCATAAGTGACAGGCCGGGGTACGGTCTATCAAAGTGTAAGTGGTTGGGTGGCAGCCCATCAACGCGTAAGAGGCCGGGTGGCGGTCCAGCACAAAGTCCTAATGAGGCCAGGGGGATGACCGGTGGGGGATTCATCCATCTACTAGTAGAAAAGGTTACTTATTGGTATCTTTGCCTGATCAGCAAGATATCGGGTTTATGCCAAAATTCTTTTCTTTCCAAAATTCATTGGATATTACAAACTCTGTTCATACTTTACATGACAGAGGTTTCTAGGAAATGTATAAGAGATATATATGTGGATATATATATCGGGACTAAATAAAGTATCTCGTAACTTCATTTCATTCAATAATATTTCAAAGATTGAATATATTCAAGTCTTAACTTGTGGTCTCATCTATGGGATGAACTTTCGAAAACTTATTATACTTTGAATAGTGGTAGTTCAAGTAGTTTTCTAAAATGGTATAAGTATAGTGAAGTAATTGGTAACTTCATCTTCCTTTAAGCTTATATCCGGTAAGTAATTACCTTACACTTGATAAAGGTTTCTAGTAAGTTATCCATTTAGATACTTGCATTATTGTTTACACTATATATTATCTTACAAGTTGTAATGCTCACTCTTGCTTCATTTCTTCATCACACAACAACAGTTAGGAAATATGGCCAAACTCAAGCAGACCCACCGCAAGCGCGTGGGAAGCGTCCCGCGTCTTTCCGGTGATATCGTAGCTGCTATAGCTATAGAGGTAGATTTATTTGTAGATCAGGCATTCTACTTTTGGGAATCAATTATGTATAATTATAACTTGTGGAAGATAATGGCAATTAACTGTAAACTTATCAAGTAATCATTTTGGGTTGTAATAACTTTTAAATTGTGGATTCAAGGACTTGTACTTATTTCAATTTCATCTCTGAGACTATAACGTGTTGTGGTGTGTGTTAGTGTGGGGTCACAACATGAGGTTATTTATAATTAATTAAGTGATATTGTGGAAAGAAAGACCGTGACGACCCGGATCCCCGACCCCGGATCTGGGGGTGTTACAGAAATAATATCAGAGCTAAGCGTTATAAACCTCAGAGATGATGCGATGATATAATAATAAACTCACAAAGATAATAAGAACTATTGCCAAGTTCATAGTCGGACTACTTAAAGTAGCACTGACAGTTAAAACCCTTACCGGAACCCTTATAAGTATCATGATAGTAACTTAGCTCGTTTAATGTGTAGGCACATGAGATAGAGGACCCAGAGATGTTCGAGCGTGAGCATGATAAGGCACTGCTAGATGCCGAGGATCAGGAGGAGCTTAAGATGGAGGAGGAGGAGGAGGAGGACCCCTCAGAGGAGTCAGAGACGGAGGTTATTGTGAGTTCAGATGAGGAGGACCCGGATGAGGTCCTAGTGGCTGAGGAGCATGTCGGAGCTATGGTAGAGTACACTGGTACCCCTTTACCCTCACTCCCGGTGGTCAGAGTTCCTACCCCTGCACCACTATCTTGGAGACCATATGATGACAGCTCTGAGACCCATACTCCCGAGCCTAGGCAGACCGAGAAGGCACCCCCAGCGGCTCCGGATTCACCACCTCTCGACCCTGCCCATAGGCAGTTTTTGTTAGCTCACGGCTATGTTCAGGATGTACTGAAAACTCGAGTGGTTGTTGCTGAGGCCTAGCTGGATGAGGTCAGGAGGGAGTTGGAGGTGGAGAGGGCTGGTCGGCGTGCCCGAGCTTATGAGGCCAGAGCTACCATACCCCGATCCCTGAGGAGGGAGCTGAATGGGATAGAGCTCACGGCCCGTGCGAGACTCCGATCACTCTAGGGGGACAGGCATGGCAGGATCTCTAGGAGGCAGGCTGACTACATTTTCCGTCGTGCGATGGAAAGGGTGTGGGAGCTGGCCCACTCCGGTGTGATTCAGGACCAGTGATGGGGTAGTCTAGTAGTCTAGTTAGTCGAGGCCATAGTAAGAGCCAATTTTTCGGGATAGTTGACTTGTATATAGCATCCCTTTCTCTGACTAGACAGATTGACTCTTGTGTATCACTTTTGGGCAGATGGCTGTAGAACTGTTGTACTTTTGACCAGATCAGACTATGTATTTCTCGTATTATGTATATATTTGTTTCCTTTCAGTTCAGTTCCTTAGTGACGAGATCACTGTTTTTATCGTTATTATTACTGCACTTCTTATTAGAACTGTCATAATATAATAGAATTGCGAGATACATTCTCCCCATTATAGAAACTGTGCAAGGCACAATTTTATGTATGATTGTAACCTAACATTGAATTTCCCAAAAAAAAAATTATCAGTATTATGCCGCCAAGAAAGATTGGAACTAGGGCGAACCCTGGATCTGAAGACCAGGGAAGCCATAACCAGGACGATAGGAACCAAGAACACAGTGAAGAGGAAGATGAGGATTATGTTGAACAGGATGACTCCCTGTATGAAGAGGAGGAGGAAACATATGATGTTGAAGGATTTGAGGTAGAGGCGGAAGAAGGAGAAACTGAGGTTGAGCAACCAGTACCAAACCCAGGCATGGATCCCATGGGACAGTTCATGCAACTACTAAGGCAGAACTTGGAATGTCAACCCAACCCAACCCGCCCCCTCAAGGAAATAACAATGCTGTGGCAAACCAGTTCAGGGCTTTCAAGTCCCTTAAGCCCCCTGAGTTCCACGGATCAGCCGACCCAGTTAAGGCAAGGGCATGGCTAAAGGAAATGGAGAAATCCTTTGAGATTCTGAGTACCGATGAGGCACAGAAGACTGTATTTGCTACCTACCTTCTAAAAGGAGAGGCTAACTACTGGTGGGAGGCCAAGAAAAACATGGAGACAGATGTTATCATAACCTGGGAGAGGTTCAGTTAGTTATTTTTGGGAAAATATTTCCCGAGGTTTATGGAGAACAGGATGGAGCTCAAGTTCTTGGAGCTAAAACAGAATAATTTATCTGTGGCAGAGTACGAAGCAAAATTTACTGAGTTATCAAGGTTTGTGTCGGAGTTTGTGAGCACCGAGGAAAAGAAAGCTAGGAGGTTTCAGCAGGGACTGAAACCATGGATTTAGAATAGGGTGGCAATCCTTGAGCTTACTGATTATGCCACTCTGGTGCAAAAGGCAACAATTGTAGAAGCCGGAAGTGAATAGATGCATAAGGAAAGAGAGAAAAAGGGAATAAAGAGGAAAAGTATGAGCATGGGTGGAGGTTCCGCATGAGGGAGCTTCCCAACTAGATTTAATTGAGGAGCAGTGTCCCTACTGGGAAAGAACACTGGGTTTAAGCGGCCAATGAGTGTGAATGTGAGCCAGAGCGGCCAAAAGTCAAGAATGTCCTATTCCAACCAGTCTCAACCCCCATTGCCAGCCTGTAACACTTGTGGAAGAATGCATTCTGGGGAGTGTAAAGGGAAGCCGGTAATCTGCTTCAAGTATGGTCGAGAAGGTCACTATTCGGACAAGTGCACTTTGCCAACCCCCATTGACCGCCCAACCACCACTTGTCATCAGTGTGGACGCCCGGGTCATTGGAAGAGGGAATGCCCAATGAACAAACCAGCAGCTTCAGGAGCAAGCAGAGCTGCTTCTAATAAGCCACCTACTGCGAGGACTTTCAACATGACAGTGCAAGATGCTATGAAAGACTCAGATGTGATAGTAGGTACCCTTTCTCTAAATTCAATCAGTGCAAATATTTTATTTGATTCTGGAGCAAGTAAATCTTTTATATCAAAGGACTTTGCGCATAAATTAAGACTTAAGGTTGAACCCTTGATAGAACCCTTACAAGTGGAAATAGCCAACCATGAAATTATTCCTGTTAACCAGATTCACCCCGCCTGTGAGTTAGGCATAGGGGAACAATCTTTTAGTGTTGATCTGATTCCTTTTAAATTAGGGGAGTTTGATATAATTTTGGGAATGGACTGACTATCTAGCAATGATGCTCAGATAGACTGTAAGGGGAAGAAATTTAAGTTGAATATCCCAGGGAAGAAAGAAGTCATATTTAGAGGAAAGAGGCAGACACAGAAATTTTTGACCATGGCCCAAGCCAATAGGATGCTACAAAAAGGAAACGAGGCTTACCTAGCCTATGTGGTGGACACCCAGAAAGAGGTGCCCAACTTGCAAGATATTCCGGTAGTCAACGAATTTGAAGATGACTTCCCACAAGACCTTTCGGGATTACCACCCGATAGAGTGATTGAATTTGCTATTGAGTTGGCCCCAGGGATGGCGCCAGTTTCAAAGGCACCCTACCAGTTAGCCCCATTAGAAATGAAGGAATTAGCTACCCAATTGCAGGAACTTTTGGATAAGGGTATGATAAGACCCGGTGTGTCTCCGTGGGGAGCACCAGTGTTATTTGTTAAGAAGAAAGATAGGAGCATGAGGCTGTGCATCGACTACCGAGAATTGAACAAGCTAACCATAAAGAACAGGTACTCGTTACCTAGAATAGATGATCTGTTCGATCAGCTAAAGGATGTTGTTTATTTTTCCAAGATTGACCTGAGAACTGGATATCACCAACTAAAGATTAAACCCGAAGATATTCCCAAGATCGCGTTCCGTACCAGGTATGGGCACTATGAGTTCTTGGTAATGTCCTTTGGATTAACCAACGCCCCAGCGGCTTTCATGGATTTAATGAACAAAGTATTCAAGAAGTACATGGACAAGTGTGTGATAGTTTTTATCGATGATATTTTAATCTACTCAAGGACCGAGGCAGAACATGCAGAGCATTTGAGGATAGCTCTAGGAATACTCAGAGAGGAACAGTTATTTTCCAAATTCTCGAAGTGTGAATTCTGGCGGAAGGAAGTACAGTTTTTAGGACATGTGATCAATAAAGAAGGAGTATTGGTCGACCCCTCAAAGATAGAGGCGGTCTCAAATTGGGAAAGGCCAACCACACCCACAGAGGTAAGGAGTTTGAAAGGCATATGTCATAGCCTACTCGTTTATTCGAGTATTTAACTCAACTCAAATAAGAATGTAATAAGTAAATAGTGGATCAAGCATCAGAGAGATCTCACAAAGTAACATCTGTCAAAGAATAAAGAAACATTGTTCATCTGCAGACTTGAAGATTCACTGGAAGAAGTTCAAGAATTTGATCATGCCTCAGTGATATAAATCAAGATCGTGGATTTAATCAAGTGACAGAGATCTCGTCAAGGTATCATTTATTACAAGGATTCAATCAGAACAACAAAGTCAAGACATGAAGAAACGTCACGAAAGTTAGTCACTCATGAACCAGACAGTACATCGAGTGTCAGCATTGAAGTGACGGAATTGATTCATAAGTCTCAGAGACTTTCAGAAGATTGTCAGAAGAATGGATGCTGCTCAGGGATAGTATTAATTCACTATTAATTAATTAAGTCATATAATTTAATTAAGAGAATAAATTAAATCTGCAAGGATTAATTTATTGATTAATTGAATTAAATTGATTAATTAATTTAGAATTAATAATGAGGATTTTCAGAATGTTAATTGATTAAAATCTGTGATAATTCTAAAAAGACAACTGATTGTACTAGTATGACAATCGGTATGACAATTGATAGTCATACCGAATGCCTTGCTAATTCAGTTGATTGTATTGATAGAATTTTCAATTAGATTAAAATCAATTATGTATTCAGAAAAACAATTTCAATTGTACTACTATGACAATCGGTATGACAATCAATAGTCATACCGAAAGTCTTGCTAGTTCATTTTAATTGTCTTCCTAGCTCTAATAGATTGTCTCACCGAAAGTCTTTCAAGCTCAAATAGATTGTCACACCAGTTCAACAACTTCGGCTGTGATTGATTAAAAGAAAGCAGAAGACAATATCAACTTACTACTCAGCAAAAACAGAGCAGCACATACAGAACAAGAAAACACAGCAGAAAACAAAAGAAAATATTTCATCATTCATCTGCTTATTCAAGATCAAATATTCTAGTTTGTTAATGTTAAATCCAAACCACTAGAATTACTTATCTTGTTCTTGTATATCAATCTAGCGGATTAAAATCCCTAGAACTTAATCTCAAATCGCTTTTAGCATTTGATCTTTTAATTACAAAAATAGAAAAAGTTCATGTCGAATTTATTCTAAATTTGTAATAATTGATTTGAGATTAATCCCTTGTAATCGATACCGTAGTTGTAACACCTTTCAAGTTTAATAAAAGTTTTATTTAACTTGAATTTTGTTTCACAATTTTATTCCGCATTTTATTCGACGAAACGGTATTGTTTGCATTCAACCCCCCCTTCTACAAACAAATTGGGACCTAACAATTGGTATCAGAGCCTTCTGATTAACGTACAAATCAAGATCCTAGACTTTTGTGTTTCTTTCACTTCTTGAATTTTTATTCACTCAAAAATTCATAATGACTACACAAAAAGTTGGAACCGTTAAAATTCCACTTTTCGATAAAGAAAATTATGTGATGTGGAAGAAGAAGATGCTACTGTTTTTACAGGTTGCTAATCCCAAATATTTGCAAGTGTTGAAGAAGGGTACAAAAATTCCTATGGTTATTGAACCAGAGGTAATAGAGAATGATGTGGTGATCACCAAAGCGAGAACTTATGTGAAGGATCCTGAGGACTTCTCTCCTGCTGAAATAGAAGAAGCTTCCCTGGATGCTAGCCTTCAATTAATCTTAGTAGATTCCCTTAATCCCCTAATGAACAGACATGTGATGAATTGTAAAGATTCTAAACATATCTGGGAAACTATTGAGATTATTAATGAAGGCACAGAGGAAGTTAGGGAGAACAAACTAGAAATCCTAACCTCTGAGTATGAATACTTTAAATCTAATCCAGGAGAAGGAATCACTGAAGTGTTTGAGAGGTACAATGCATTGATCAACAACCTGAACATTAATGGTAAATACTATTCCATCAGGGAGGTCAATAAAAAGTTCCTTTTGACACTGCCAACTCATCTCGAACATAGAATCACTGCCATAAGAGAAGCAAGAGATCTGAGTGAGATTTCTTTGGAAAGGCTATATGGTGTGTTAAAGACTTATGAGTTGGAGCAGATTCAGCAGAAGGAAGTTTACGGGAAAGGAAGAGTGGTCAGCACGTCTACTGCTCTGGTAGCTGATGAACAATAACAACAACAACCACTATATCAACAACAATCTCAACAGTCAGATAGAATGGTACAGTCTTCCAAGGTTGAAGATAATGTGATAGTAGCAGAATTTGATTCACCTACTACAAATCAATCAGGAGATGATTATTATTCCTTGGAAGAACTGGAGCAATTGGAGGATGAGTCAATGGCCCTGATTGTCAAGAGATTCTCAAATGTCAGATTCAAAAGGAATCCCAAGTTCAAGTACAAGTCCAACTACAACAGATTCCAGAAAGGTGGATCTTCATCCTCTAACACCAGCAGTGGTGGGTATAAAACAGGGATGGTTGATCGAAGCACCATTCGATGCTTCAACTGTAATGAGTTGGGACACTTTGCCACAGAATGCAGGAAGCCAAAACAAGCAAGGAAGAACTCTTATGATTCTAATCAGAAGAGTAAATCTGAAAGGGCGTACCTGGCAAAGGGAAGAAGTTGGGATGATACTGACAGTGAAGACGAAGAAGTTGGGAATCTTGCTCTCATGGCTAGTGATGCAAGCACCTCATCGTCAAGAAAAGAGGTAAAACTTTCTGATGCTGAAATGGTTTATCATCTAAGAGGTAACTTAGATTGTGCTCGTCGTGATAATGAATTGTTAAATCAACAAATCAAAGACCTTGAGAAAGAGGTCAATGAATTAAGACTTGTGCACATTAATCAAGATAAACTTAAAGACCAAGTATCTTTCCTAGAGAATAGAGTTGACTGTTATAGACAACTCGAAACTATTCTCAAAGACAAGATCACCGGTCTTGAGGCTAAGGTTAAAGCTTACTTTAATTCTTGTTCGAAGTCCAAAGAGTTTTACAATAAGCAAGCTGTTAATCAAACACATGGAATAGGTTATGATTACAATGCTGCTATTGGAAAATTAGGCATAAACTCCCCTCCTCATGTATGTGCTAAAGGCAGGGAAGTACCACATGTGCTTAAGGGTGTTGATGAACCCCTCTATAAGGAATCTATTGCTGAACCATTTGATGAGACCTCTTTTATTATTCAAGAAGAAATCCGTGCTGAAGATAATGCTAATGGGAAAGCTGTCTCCAAGTCAAGTGTGTCAAAAGTTCCAGTCAAGGTTGTGAAAGCAACTGAGACTAACTCAGACACACATGAGTTGGATAGCACAAATGCCATGTCTACCATGCATAAGTTGCCTATTGTTAATCCTTCTCATAAAGCATGTGGTGTTCTTGATTGTATGTCTTGTGCTTTTAATCTGTTGTTTGCTTATTTTAATGGTAAGCATGCTTCTAATGATAAGACTACTCCTCGTCAGCATGTGAATAATAGAAAGCATGATAGGTCTAAGACTGCTAGTCCTCCTAAAGCTAGAAAGGAGACATTTGTGCCTAAGCCTAAACATAAATCTGATAAGGCTGTTTTAAAGGTCAAATGTTCAGTCATTGAGAATGTTGAGAATAGTGAAATTAAGAATGTTGTTTTGCCTGATAAAGGCCAATTTTACAAGTATGCCGGACCCAGCCAAGCTTGGGTTCCGAAGAAGTTCTAATCCATTTGTATTGCAGGGCATTAAACAGGTACAACCGGTAGTGTGGATTCTTGACAGTGGATCGTCAAGACATATGACCGGAGATAGAGCCCTGCTATCAAATGTGGTTGAGAAAGCTGGCCCAGTGGTTACCTTTGGAGATAACAGCAAAGGTTTAACGGAGGGATATGGCTGTTTGCAAGCTGGAAATGTTATCATTGAAAATGTATATCTTGTGCAAGGACTTGAACACAATCTGCTTAGCATTAGTCAGTTCTGTGACAACGGCTACAATGTTTTATTCGACAAGCTGAAGTGTCAGATTCTGCACAAGAAAAGTGAAAAACCCTCCTTAATGGGAATACGGAAAGGAAATCTGTTCGTAGCTGACATGAACTCTGGAAGCAATCTTGAAGTCAATTGTTTCTATGCAAAAGCATCGTCAAATGAGAGTTGGCTATGGCACAAGAGACTTTCCCATCTCAATTTCAAGACAATGAATTCTCTTGTCAAAAGAGAATTGGTAAGAGGTCTGCCTCAGCTGGAATTCTCTCCAGAAGGACTATGTGAGGCTTGCCAGAAAGGAAAGTCAAAGAAAGCAAGTCACAAAGGCACTGACACATCTTCCATAACTGGTGTTCTGCAATTATTGCACATGGATTTATTTGGTCCAGTTAATATCCTTTCTATGTCAAAGAAGTGTTACTGTCTTGTGATAGTTGATGACTATTCCAAGTATACGTGGGTTTTATTTCTTCACTCTAAGGATGAAACACCACAAGTTGTGATTGATCATATCAAGATGATTGAGTTAGATTCTAACGTCCCTGTTAGAGCAATAAGGTCAGATAATGGAACAGAATTCAAGAATGCACTTCTAAATGGATTCTGTACAGACAAAGGGATTACCAGACAATTTTCAGCTCCTAGAACCCCTCAGCAAAATGGAGTGGTAGAAAGGAAGAATCGTACATTGATTGAAGCTGCAAGAACGATGTTAAATGAATCAGGTCTTCCAATGTACTTTTGGGCTGAAGCTGTCAATACTGCATGTTATACTCAGAATCGAACTCTAATCAACAAAGACTTCATGAAAACTCCTTATGAGATTTTGAATGAACAGAAACCTTCTATCAAATACTTTCATGTATTTGGTGCCAGATGCTTCGTGCTCAAGGATGGAGATGATCGTCGTGGTAAGTTCGAGGCAAAGGCATATGAGGGTATTTTTGTTGGATATGGAAGAAGATCATATAGAGTGTATATCATTGATCAACACAAAGTAAATGAAAATGTCAATGTTACATTTGATGACACTAAACTCCCTAGTATCCAAACTGAAGATCCTTCTGAGAAACTGAAGTTTGATGATACGTCAGATTCAGAGTCAGAACATGGTCAAGAACCTGAGGTTGTTGCTGTTGAAGAACCTGTTAATCCTGATAATACTCAAGGTAATAGTGATGGAAACTCTGGAAACAATGGAGATACCACTGCTACTGACGGAGAATCTTCAAGTCAACATGGCAACAACTCAGGGGGAGATGCTGAAGGATCATCTAGTAGGACACAACATCACAATGAATTTCAAGGCGAATCATCAAGATCAAATCTTCCAAGACAGACTGTCTGGAATAAAGCTCACCCTTTTGAGTTGATTATTGGTGATCCAGATGTTGGAGTCAGAACAAGACGTGCTACTCAAAATGAGTGTCTGTTCTCAGGATTTCTTTCTGAGATGGAACCTAAGAAAATTGAAGAAGCACTGACTGATCCAGATTGGGTGATTGCTATGCAAGATGAACTCAATCAGTTTGAAAGTCAACAAGTCTGGAAACTGGTACCTAGGCCTGTACACAAGAAAGCTGTTGGTACAAGGTGGGTATTCAGGAATAAACTAGATGAAGATGGTGTGGTTACAAGAAACAAAGCAAGACTGGTAGCTAAAGGGTATTCTCAAGCTGAAGGTATTGATTATGATGAAACCTATGCTCCAGTGGCTAGACTTGAGGCCATCAGGATATTTCTGGCATTCGCAGCATTTTCAAACTTTAAAGTTTATCAAATGGATGTCAAGAGCGCCTTTCTGAATGGAAAGTTGGATGAAGAGGTATATGTAGAGCAACCTCCTGGTTTTGAAGATCCAGATCATATGGATTTTGTCTTCTTTCTTTTCAAGGCTATCTATGGGCTAAAACAGTCTCCAAGAAAATGGTATGACACTCTCTCTGAATTTCTTATTGAAAATAGCTTTATTAGAGGTGTCATAGACAAAACTCTCTTTTCTAAAAAACATAAGAATGATACTATATTAGTCCAAGTCTATGTGGATGATATAATATTTGGGTCTACTAATGATAATCTCTGTAAGAGATTTGCTAAGTTAATGCACAGCAAGTTTGAAATGAGCATGATGGGAGAGCTGAAGTTCTTTCTTGGATTTCAAGTAAATCAAAGGTTAGATGGAACATTTATTTGTCAATCCAAGTATCTCAAGGAACTCCTCAAAAAATACAATCTAGAGGATTCTGCATCAGCAAGGACTCCATCAACTACAGCTGTCAAGCTTGGACCATGTGAAAACTCCATTAAGGTAGATGTCACAAGCTACAGAGGTATGATTGGCTCGTTACTCTATCTTACTGCAAGTAGACCAGATATTATGTATGCTACATGCCTATGTGCAAGGTTCCAAGCGGATCCTAGAGATATTCATCTCGTTGCTATTAAACGAATCTTAAGATATCTTAAGGGAACACCAAATCTAGGTATTTGGTACCCTAAAGAATCTAGTTTTAACCTTGTCGGATATACAGATTCAGATTATGCAGGAAGTGTTGTTGATAGGAAAAGCACCTCAGGAAGTTGTCAATTCTTAGGAAGCAGACTAGTCTCATGGTACAGCAAGAAACAGCAAACAGTTTCCAACTCAACGGCCGAGGCTGAATATATTGCTGCTGGAAGCTGCTGTGCTCAGATCTTGTGGATTAGGAACCAACTACGAGACTATGGCTCTGTATTGAACAAGATTCCTATTTTATGTGACAACACAAGTGCAATAGCCATCACCAACAACCCTGTGCAGCACTCGAGGACAAAGCACATTGACATCAGGTATCATTTTATTAGAGAGCACGTCATGAATGGTACTGTTGAACTATTTTTTGTTCCAACAGAAGAACAAATAGCAGATATTTTCACTAAACCACTTGATGAATCCACATTTACCAGATTAGTTGGTAAATTGGGCATGTTAAATAGTTTTTGTGATTAATTTAATTAATATCTGGAATCTGTTCTTGAATGAATTTACAAATGAATTTTTCATAAATGAAAAATTTATTTGCAAATTTATTTTATCATTTTATCATATTTCTTGCTTATTTCTATGTAATATATATTATCTTATCTATGTTATTTACTCTACTTGTTAATTTAAAATATCTCAGAATATTTTATTTCCTCTAAAAATATTTTTCTATGAATTTTATTTGCTAAAATTCAATAGAAATCTATTTTTGGAATAAAAATAATTAATTCTGAAATATTGTCTTTATTTTCTGTAAAAATTTTAAGTATTTATTTCAGTTTTACTATTTTGTAATAAAGTTTCAGTACATTAATAGTTGTCTGTACATATTCATTTTGTTTTTCTACTGCAAAGACAATCGGCAAGACAATTAAAATTGTCTTGCTGAAAATCATTTCAGTAAACATGTAAATATAAATCTGTTAATGCTTATTTTATCTTATTCTAGAAAGACAATCGGCAAGACAATTGAAATTGTCTTGCTGAAAGTCATTTTAGTAATATTGATTGCTTATTTTAATATCAGATTAATTTTATAACTGGCAAGACAATTGGTAGGACTATTGATTGTCATGCCAGTAATAAAATTAATATCAGAATTATATTGTTTTATTTTGTACTGGTATGACAATCGGTATGACTATCAGATTGTCATACCAGTTGTTTATTTTTATTTGTTTCTTTTCCTTCTTTTGCCTGGTATGACAATCGGTATGACAATCCCGGATTGTCATACCAGCTGTTATATAAGGCTTTTGCTGTGTTATGTTAAATCATTTTCAACATAACAGTTCATTTTCAAGAATTTTGAACAGTTTTTCTCTCCATTTTCTCTCTTCTCTCTCTTCGAACCAAACCAAACCTGTTATTTCCTTGCTCGAGTTTTTACTCAGCAAACTTAATCATCACTTTAGTGATATATACATATAAGTATATACATAAAGAAGTGCTGTTGAATTTTCTGAAAAATAAAAGTTATTATAAAAAACACAAAAATCAAATTAAAATCAGTTTGCCCCTTCAAATTCCATTTTAATTTTAATTTCTTATTTGTGTCTTTTGGTGTGTCAAAACTGTGTTAGTAATTTAAGAATTTTAACGAGATACATTTCTGTCTAAATTTTTCGATTATAATTAATTTAATTCGAATTATTAAATTAATTTAATTAATTCGAATTTTCTTAATATTATTCTTAAAATTCTGAAAAGCTTGTGTCTTATTATTACTTTATAAAAAAATGGCTCTCAATTTCCAAATTGTCGCGCATAATCAAGTTGGTTATTTCAATCCGGAAAAATGTGATGTTGAAAAATTTAAGCCATGGATTAGATTTTTAAATGACCATTCGATTGTTAGCTCTGCTATTAAATCAAATGTGATTTTAAACGTCGATCTACTTAGACTGATTTGCACAACTTCTACTGTGGCCGATGATTCAAAATCTTTTTCATTCACCGTCGCAAACACACAGTATGTAGTTGATGAAACAGTCGTCAATCGTGCGTTAAATTTTCCACTAGACAATTTCTGTAATTTACCCTCTGAAAATGATATCACAAATTTTTTCAATGCTATTCACTATCAGGGGGTGATCAATTTAACCAAACTTTCTAAATCAAATTTGGTGTCTGAATGGGATATATTCTTCGATACACTTTCCAAAGTGTTTGCCAACTGCACAAAATCTAATTTTCATAACATTACTTCCACCCTGCAGTATATTGGTCTTGCGGTTGTTTTCAATCAAAGGATCAATTTTGGCAAACTACTTTTTCCCATTCTCTTGAGACGTCTAACTTCTGCTTTACGTGATCATTCTACAAATCGTAGGGTATCATGTTACTATGCTCGTTTTCTTATGCTCATAGCAGATCATCTACTCACCCCTGAACACAAAGCACTTTTTGCTAACTCTGCTGTAACCGAACCCCCACCAGTTAGCAAAAAGATTTACACTCGCCAAGACACAACCTTCAAATTTATGCAAGTACCAGTACTTGTATCTGCTTTCATGGCCAATTATATTCCCTTGCCTATTTTTAATCTTCCCGGCCATGAACAGCAACCTCAACCTCCAGTGGTTCAAGCCACCCAGGCTCTTCCATTACAGGTAGTAACTCCTCACTCTCACTTTCACTCTCTTCCTACTTCTGTTAACAAACCCTCAGTGGTTGATAGGGCTGACCATGAAGTTGTAGAACCACAGCTTCAATCCCAGGTCATAGAGCCAAACACAGAGTCTCATTCTATCTCACCCTCTCCCCCACTGTCTAAAATGTTACCCAGAAGATTACTAGGAAGTAGTACAATGTCAAATATGAGTGAACCCTCAGCTCTGCCTCCTCCTAAGAAAAGAAAAACCTATTCTGAGGCATCTGAAAGCCCATCCTTGTCCTCCCAACAGGACATGGACTTTGAAATGGCCAATGAACAGTTACTAGAGGCATTCTCTCAACAGGATGCATCTATTGAAATTCGCCATCGGGCCATGGCATCTTGTACTGAGTCAAGCACAATTCCATTACTCACAATGGAACCATACACTTCCCCAGATAATACTCAGGACACCCAGCGAGGAGTGCACGTCGAGTCGGTTACAGTGCCTGCCATAGTTACGGCAGAAGAGCAGTCACATGCTTTAGAGGGAAAATCTGACTCTCCGCCATCTTTAATAGAGTCATTTTCTCCCCTCCCAGATCCAACAACTCTGGCTCCCTTATGGGATTCTCCACTCGCAGATTTATCTGGAGAAAGTGGAGGGCAACTCGGTCAATCTATCCCTGAAGCAATTCAGACATCTATTCCAAAAGATTTGATAGCATTGACTGAGGATCGGGACTCGCGAATTCCCATTGCACCACCACTGACCTCTCTTGAAGAGGCTAGGGTGATTTTTAATGCAGGTACACAAGAACAGCAATTGGAAGACTCCTCACGAGCAATCATATTGAGAGAAACACATGCACGTGAGATGAGTGAACCAAATACGAGTGAACTTCAGGTGAGAGCACACACAGACACTGATACTGTGAACCTGTTAGCTCAGATTGCTGCCCTGAAAGAAGAACTTGCTAAAAGTCAAGCTGAAGCTCAAGCATTCAAAGCACAAGTGGTTGAACAGTCTTCTTCTTCCACCTCTGTCGACAATCAGCTTGCAATCATAAGGAATGACATCTCAGATTTAAAGACTACTGTAATACCAAAGCTCAATTCTATTCAGGACACTCCAAATTTATCAGCTGATGACATATCCAACTTCTGCTCCCTACATACAAGAATGACTTCTCTTGAAGACCTCGTTGAGATGAATCATTCACTGGACAACTCAAGATTTATAAAGATAGAGACGGGCATGGAACATCTAAATGAAGGCATGAAGCACTTATATTACATGATCAAGAATTCTCATTGCCCTAATGAAGATCAAAGAGCTTATTTTGAAGGACCGTCTGGTGGAGGATCAGGCTCTGGAGGTGGTGGAGGTTTCAGAGGAAGGTCAGCAGAGGATCCCTCAACTAAGGGGGAGAAGAAAGGGAGTAGTTCCAAAGGGAAAGAAAAAGATACTTCTGCTGGAGATAAAGGAAAGGCTGATGATGCCTACTACAGTGGAGAACAGGATGACTTCGATATTTTTGACATTCCCACTGAACCAGTTCAGGAAGATAAAGATGGGTTATTTGAAGCTGAAGAAGAAAGTGATTTTGAAGATTGGGAAGAAGAAGATACAGTGGATCCTAGGTTTGAGAAAGAATTTCAGAAAGAGCAGTCAGAGATGCAAAGAAAAGAAGCTGAACTCAAGAAGGTCTCACAGATCATTGATAGGAGAAAAGACATACAAAGAACAGAAACTCTTCAAAAGCAACGTCTTCATGACATTAAAGCTCAAGAAAGGAGAAGAGATGTCAGACTGAAGATTGGTGGAAAGTGGGATGAAGCTAGGAGAGTACTCGATATGCCTCAGCTATGCACTAACAATGATAGGCAGTTCTTACATCTTCTTGACAAGCTGGAAATCTCAAATCCTAACAATGACATGTACATGAATGCTATCAAGACTGAAGTCTCAAGGATCACAGCTGCTTTTGATAGATCCCTAAATGAGATGAGCATTTTTGTATATTGTCAGAGTGAAGGATCATTCAAGGTGTCACTTCATCTATTTGAGAATCGTTCGTTGTCAGAGATTTGGGTTCTTTTAAACAAAGTGAAAAGAAGCTCAGAGTTGAATGAAGTTCTTCGGGAAAGGCTTAAAGAGTTTGCCAGCAGGGCTAGTCCTCAAGTGGTCAACAATCCTCATCAAGTGAGATTCTTTAAGTCTGATTGTCTTCAAATCTGTCAGCTAGATGTACAATCTCTTAAAGACTACTCAGCTAAGCATCTGGTCTGGATGGAACATCATTTGAGAACTGCTGGATATTCATCCATGTTGAAGACTCAAGCTGCTGACTTGATTCAAGCTTATTGTGAGAAGAATGTTAAAAGGTACAATCAACTCAAGAATAAGTTGAAGACAGTTGGAGTTCAACCAGTCAGACCTGCAAGCTTCACTTCAGAAAAAGATCGTATCTTTGACAAGGAATTGCTTCAAGATTTAGAAGAAGGTGAAGTCAGAAGAGAAGACAACTAAAGTCAATTAGCTCAAAACTCAATGTAATATGATTAGAGCGTTATGAATCAAGATAGTCTAATGTAGTTATATGTTCAGGCTAGAGGAACATCTATCTTGTATTCACTTGTAAATTTCATTTGGAATCTGGAAAATGTTAAATATAATCCAGAACTTTTCTGCTATTTACTTTACATTACTGTTTATATCTTTTTCTTATTTGTTAGTTGAGTTATCCTCTAGGTATTTGTTGTTATTGTCTAACAAGCAAATAGGGGGAGATTGAAAGGCATATGTCATAGCCTACTCGTTTATTCGAGTATTTAACTCAACTCAAATAAGAATGTAATAAGTAAATAGTGGATCAAGCATCAGAGAGATCTCACAAAGTAACATCTGTCAAAGAATAAAGAAACATTGTTCATCTGCAGACTTGAAGATTCACTGGAAGAAGTTCAAGAATTTGATCATGCCTCAGTGATATAAATCAAGATCGTGGATTTAATCAAGTGACAGAGATCTCGTCAAGGTATCATTTATTACAAGGATTCAATCAGAACAACAAAGTCAAGACATGAAGAAACGTCACGAAAGTTAGTCACTCATGAACCAGACAGTACATCGAGCGTCAGCATTGAAGTGACGGAATTGATTCATAAGTCTCAGAGACTTTCAGAAGATTGTCAGAAGAATGGATGCTGCTCAGGGATAGTATTAATTCACTATTAATTAATTAAGTCATATAATTTAATTAAGAGAATAAATTAAATCTGCAAGGATTAATTTATTGATTAATTGAATTAAATTGATTAATTAATTTAGAATTAATAATGAGGATTTTCAGAATGTTAATTGATTAAAATCTGTGATAATTCTAAAAAGACAACTGATTGTACTAGTATGACAATCGGTATGACAATTGATAGTCATACCGAATGTCTTGCTAATTCAGTTGATTGTATTGATAGAATTTTCAATTAGATTAAAATCAATTATGTATTCAGAAAAACAATTTCAATTGTACTACTATGACAATCGGTATGACAATCAATAGTCATACCGAAAGTCTTGCTAGTTCATTTTAATTGTCTTCCTAGCTCTAATAGATTGTCTCACCGAAAGTCTTTCAAGCTCAAATAGATTGTCACACCAGTTCAACAACTTCGGCTGTGATTGATTAAAAGAAAGCAGAAGACAATATCAACTTACTACTCAGCAAAAACAGAGCAGCACATACAGAACAAGAAAACACAGCAGAAAACAAAAGAAAATATTTCATCATTCATCTGCTTATTCAAGATCAAATATTCTAGTTTGTTAATGTTAAATCCAAACCACTAGAATTACTTATCTTGTTCTTGTATATCAATCTAGCGGATTAAAATCCCTAGAACTTAATCTCAAATCGCTTTTAGCATTTGATCTTTTAATTACAAAAATAGAAAAAGTTCATGTCGAATTTATTCTAAATTTGTAATAATTGATTTGAGATTAATCCCTTGTAATCGATACCGTAGTTGTAACACCTTTCAAGTTTAATAAAAGTTTTATTTAACTTGAATTTTGTTTCACAATTTTATTCCGCATTTTATTCGACGAAACGGTATTGTTTGCATTCAACCCCCCCTTCTACAAACAAATTGGGACCTAACAGAGTTTCATAGGATTGGCCGGCTACTACCGTAGATTTGTACAGGACTTTGCGAAGATCGCAGCCCCTTTGACACGACTTACTCGTAAGACAGAGAAGTTTGAATGGACGGAAAAATGCGAGAACATTTTTCAAGAATTAAAGAAAAGGTTGGTAACGGCCCCAGTGTTGGCATTACCAGATAGAAAAGGAGATTTTGTGATATATATTGACGCGTCGCACAAAGGATTAGGGTGTGTGCTTATGCAGCACGGTTTGGTGATTGCGTATGCATCGAGACAACTGATGGAATACGAGATTAGATATCCTACTCATGACCTTGAGCTCACGACTATAGTTTTTGCCTTAAAAATTTGGAGGCATTACTTGTATGGAGAGAAGTGCGAGATTTTCACAGACCATAAGAGCCTCAAGTACATATTTACGCAGAAAGAGCTCAACATGCGCCAGAGGAGATGGTTAGAGCTAATCAAGGACTATGATTGCAAGATTCTCTATCATCCAGGGAAACCCAATGTGGTGGCTGACGCCCTTAGCAGGAAGGAAAGACTCAAAATGATAATGACATCGGAGGAATTGATAAGGGATTTCGAGAGAATGGAAATAGAAGTAAAGGCAACCGGAGCCGGAACTGAAAAGCTGTTTGAGATCTCGATGCAGCCAGAGTGATTGGAAAAGATTAGATTGTGCCAAGAGAAAGTAATGAATGAAGGCAGAGAGTCAATGACTGGAGAAGAAATCCATACTGAGAGAGATGATAAAGGGATAATGAGGTATTCCTACCAGATTTGGGTTCCGAATGTTCAAGAACTTAAAGACGAGATTTTGGATGAAAGCCATAGTTCAAGGTATTCCATTCACCCGGGGAGCACCAAGATGTATAGGGATTTGAAGGAGTATTACTGGTGGCCCAACATGAAGAGGGACATAGCAGAATGGGTAAGCAAATGTTTGACTTTCCAAAGAGTAAAGGCAGAGCACCAGAGACCCAGTGGACTTTTACGACCCCTGGAGATTCCCGAATGGAAATGGGAACAGATAGCCATGGATTTTGTTGTCGGCTTACCAAGGACGAAAGCCAATCATGATGCCATATGGGTAATTATAAACCGACTGATAAAGTCAGCTCATTTTATTTCTATCAATGAGAGATACACGGTTGATAGACTGGTGGACATTTACCTTAAGGAAATAGTGACGTGGCATGGAGTCCCAGTGTCCATTGTCTCAGACCGAGACCCCAGGTTCAACTCCAGATTTTGTAGGAGATTTCAAGAATGTGCGGGGACCAAATTAAATATGAGTACCGCTTACCATCCCCAAAAGGATGGGCAGAGTGAAAGGACCATCCAGACACTAGAGGATATATTGAAAGTCTGTGCAATAGACTTTAAAGGAAGTTGGGATGATCACTTGTCGTTGATCGAGTTTTCTTATAATAATAGCTTTCATGCCAGCATCGGAATGCCGCCTTATAAGGCCCTGTACGGAAGAAGGTGTCGATCTCCCTTATACTGGGATGAAGTAGGAGAGCGGAAGATGCTCGGACCCGAAGTGGTCCAAAGGACCAAAGATATAGTGGATCTCATCAGAGGACGACTGGTAGCATCCCAAGACAGACAGAAGAAATATGCATACCTAGCCCGAAAGGACAAGGAGTATGAAATAGGGGACTTAGTACTGCTAAAAGTATCCCCTTGGAAGGGATTAATGAGGTTCGGAAAGAAAGGGAAACTAAGCCCAAGATACATTGGACCTTTTGAGATACTAAGACGGATTGGGAAGTTGGCTTACGAGCTAGCCTTACCCCCGAACCTACAACAAGTTCATAATGTGTTCCATGTGTCAATGCTAAGGAAGTATCATCGGGATGCCAAACACATAGTGGAGTACGAGCAGGTGGATATGCAACCAGATTTGACTTACGTGGAGAAACCAGTAAAGATTATGGATAAGAAGGAGCAGGTGCTTCGGAACAAAGTGATCAAGCTAGTCAGAGTCCTATGGCAGAATCATAATGTGGAAGAATCAACTTGGGAACTAGAGAGCGCAATGCTAGAAAAGTACCCCCATTTGTTTTCTATTTGATTCCGGGACGGAATCCTTTTAAGGAGGGGAGACTGTAATAACCCCAAAATTTTGAACTTTTTGTAACCCTTATGAATAGTGTTTTTGTTGATTATGCTGAATAAGAAAACTTTTCATGCCACACTTTGTAGAGGTTCTTTTACTGTTATTCTGAGATCTTATTAGTACTCTATATGTTATATAAGTGTAAGTAAAGATCGTCAGAATCCAAATTCGAACACTTGGATTTTTCCCGAAAATTCACCAGATACCGAAAGAATTGAGTATAAGGTAACAGGATAAAAAGGATTTAAATTCAAGGATTATAAGAGAGGATCACAAAAGGAATATAATGTATTGAGAAAGGTTAAGGAAACCCAAGTAATAAGATCATGGGTATGATCCCTCAAACGATAAAAGAGAACAAAAGTTAAGCGAACCGTATCATAGATCAGTGGTCATTAGCCAAGTAATTAGGAGTTAATCAAAGAGGTTAGTGATGATGATGTCACCACACCAACAAGAAGAGGACAAGTGTGGGAAGATGACATAGGAAGATGACATAAGCATGACCAAAAAGGGAAGGAAGTGTTGGTTGATTATAAACCACACAAAATTTACAATGGTTAAAAGGTTAATTAATCAAAACAAAAACAAAACAACCAAGACAAGGAAAAACAAATCACAAGACACAAAATTGACTTCACCTTTCCAACAAGAAGCTCTCGGCCTCTTTTATTTTTCAAAGGAAAGAAAATTCAAATCCAAGTTCCAAGCTTTGTTAATTAGTGAGGTAATTATCTAAGGTTCCTTGTACATAGATATAGATATCCTATGAGTCTAAGCTTCAAATTCCTTCACAATTTCTTCCTATAATTCATGGAATAAGAGAGTGAATAGTGTTTTTCAAGAACTTGAAATTTTGATCTTTTGTTTTTGTTTAGATAAAGCTTTAGTAAGGAATTTGCAAGGTTGTTTCAAGCTCATTAGTTACTCTTACTCTCAAGGAAGGTATAATCTCTTAACCTAGCATTATTATTGAATGTTAAGAGCTTATTATGAGTAGTATAGTTCATGAGGGGCATGATTATTGTGTATTTAGATATTGGTTGGTTTTGTGATGTTTTTGGAGTTGTAAATCTTGATTATTAGTTAATGAACTCAAGTAAACTCTTAGTTCATGATTGAGAAGTAGTATAAATTGGAAATCTTGAGATGTTGGGGCTGTTGTAGTAGCGTATGGATGGATTTTGGCTGTAGTAATTATTGTGGGTTGATTGTGGATTGATTTGGAGTAGTATAAAATTTGGTAATCGCGTAAACATAGCCATCGTAATGCCCTATTTACTTTAAACTGTTTTTGTTCTTAACATCATGACACGTGAACTCACTGTTAGGTTTTGACCATTGCCATTATTAGATAGTTCATGTTACGAGCTTCACTTTGATATGTGGTTCGCTTGAATCCGATGTACGGTTTAGGAGAAACGACTATTTTAAGTAACGGCATTTCGCGACCGAACTATTACCCCTCGCCTTACTTTGAAACCTTGGTTAAGGCCCTTAAATGACTAATTGGAGTATAAAACAATTATTTAAATTGGATTAGGCAGTTGGTAGGCTACTCGCGAAATAATCGCCTTAAAACCCTTAATGGTTAATTTATTAAAAATGGTGGAGCCGAGGGTACTCGAGCGACTTAAGTGAATCGTTAAGCACAAAAGCGAACGTTAGGGTCTAATTGGTTAAAGTATAGATTCTTAAGCGACTTTGGTTTAATTCCAACTTATATGTTGTTTATAGGTTATCAGACTCGTTCCAAGCCTTTTATCACCCCCAGTCGCGCAGGAAGGTTTTATACCCGTTATACTGTTGTTGTGATGTATATATGTATATGCATTATCTTGTGATAGATGCATAATTGTTATTAGCAAAATTTTGTGATATATTGGAGTATGCTGATATGGTTTATATGCATGCCTATTTCATAATATTGATATCTAATTGTTGATTCATGCTTATAAGTTGCATAATACATATGCTAGAGATAAGCAGTAGTTGCGTATACCCTTAGTATAGGGGACCCAAAGGTGAACATTTTCTAAAACCGGGAGTCGATGTTCCCGAGTATATTATATATATTTATATATATATAGTTGTAGTTTTCAAAACTATTAATCGAATAAGGTTTATTCGATAACTTTATTTTTATTAATGAATTTTACTTTGAATATTCATTCGAGGACTTATGACTCGGTTTATTTTATTTAAGGAATATTATCTTGAATATTCATTTGAGGACTTATGACTCTGTCTATTCTATTTAATGAATATTATTTTGAATATTTATTCGAGGACTTATGACTCCGCTTATTTACTAAATAATATTCTTTATTTTATTAAAGAATAATGTTTTGATAATCAAACTTATTTTCGATTATTCAAATAAAGATCGTACTTTCGTATAAGTATATCTTTGGTTATTTAATATTCATTTCAAGTATGAGTTTTAAAACTTCTACTTCAATTATTTTTATAAAGATTATTCTTTATGGGAATATTATTTAAATAATAATATTCAGATATTTTCTAATATATTGGGACTGATTTATTTTATTAAATCAGCATTACTCCAAACATTCTTAAAAATGTTTTCGAGTCTTCAAAATGATTTTAAAAGTTAGGACGGATCCCAAAACTCATTTTATATTTAAGATCCTCTTTTCGAAGGGGATTTAAATACTCGCTCAAAACCTGAGGGATCCGGCCATGTGGTGTATTTTATATTCGCAACAAGGTTGCTGTTTTGATAAATGAATTGATTACTTACCCAACGTTCGGGAAGTAAGTCCATCTAATTGAGTCGGCATAAGCGACAGGACGGGGTACGGTCTATCAAAGTGTAAGTGGCTGGGTGGCAGCCCATCAACGCGTAAGAGGCCGGGTGGCGGTCCAGCACAAGGTCCTAATGAGGCCAGGGTGATGACCGGTGGGGGATTCATCCATCTACTAGTAGAAAAGGTTACTTATTGGTATCTTTGCCTGATCAGCAAGATATCGGGTTTATGCCAAAATTCTTTTCTTTCCAAAATTCATTGGATATAACAAACTCTGTTCATACTTTACATGACAGAGGTTTCCAGGAAATGTATAAGAGATATACATGTGGATATATATCGGGACTAAATAAAGTATCTCATAACTTCATTTCATTCAATAATATTTCAAAGATTGAATCTATTCAAGTCTTAACTTGTGGTCTCATCTATGGGATTAACTTTCGAAAACTTATTATACTTTGAACAGTGGTAGTTCAAGTAGTTTTCTAAAATGGTATAAGTATAGTGAAGTAATTGGTAACTTCATCTTCCTTTAAGCTTATATCCAGTAAGTAATTACCTTACACTTGATAAAGGTTTCTAGTAAGTTATCCATTTAGATACTTGCATTATTGTTTACACTATATATTATCTTGCAAGCTGTAATGCTCACTCTTGCATCATTTCTTCATCACACAACAACAGTTAGGAAAGATGGCCAGACTCAAGCAGACCCAGCGCAAGCGCGTGGGAAGCATCCCGCGTCTTCCCGTTGATATCGTAGCTGCTATAGCTGCAGAGGTAGATCTATTTGTAGATCAGGCATTCTACTTTTGGGAATCAATTATGTATAATTATAACTTGTGGCAGATAATGGCAATTAACTGTAAACTTATCAAGTAATCATTTTGGGTTGTAATAACTTTTAAATTATGGATTCAAGGACTTGTACTTATTTGAATTTCATCTCTGAGACTATAACGTGTTGTGGTGTGTGTTAGTGTGGGGTCACAGCATGAGGTTATTTATTATTAATTAAGTTAAGTGATATTGTGGAAAGAAAGACCGTGACGACCCCGATCCCCGATCCCGGATCTGGGGGTGTTACAGAAATGGTATCAGAGCTAAGCGTTATAAACCTCAGAGATGATGCGACGATATAATAATAAACTCACAAAGATAATAAGAACTCTTGCCAAGTTTATAGTCGGACTACTTAAAGTAGCACTGACATTTAAAACCCTTACGGGAACCCTTATAAGTATCATGATAGTAACTTAGCTCGTTTAATGTGTAGGCACATGAGATAGAGGACCCAGAAATGTTCGAGCGTGAGCATGATGAGGCACTGCTAGATGCCGAGGATCAGGAGGAGCCTGAGATGGAGGAGGAGAAAGAGGACCCCTCAGATGAGTCAGAGACGGAGGTTATTGTGAGTTCAGATGAGGAGGACCTGGATGAGGTCCTAGTGGCTGAGGAGCATGTCGGAGCTATGGTAGAGTACACTGGTACCCCTTTACCATCACTCCCGGTGGTCAGAGCTCCTACCCCTGCACCACTATCTTGATCATCTTAAGTACATGGTCATTCACAGATGATCCCTCAGACATCCTACAACTGAACAGCTCCTTCGATATCTCATATCGAGCTGTCCTCCCTGCCACATCATATAACTCTTGTAGATGCATAAGGATAGTGTGAGAATCCATATGCTCATGCTGCTTCTGCAGCTCAATATTCATGGAAGCTAGCATGATACATTGAGCAACATTTACATCATCTATCCACTTACGATACACAACATGTTCATCATTATGTGCATCGTCAGCAGGTTCAGCAGGATTAGGTGAGTCAAGCATATATTCCAGCTTCTCTGTAATAACCCCAATTTTTGAGAAATTTTGAAACCCTTATGAATAGTGTTTTTGCTGAACGGAGAAAACTTTTCATGCCACGCTATGTAGGGGTTCTGTTATTGATCTTATGGGATATTATTAGTACTCTATATAGTATATAAGTGTATGTAAAGATCGTCAGAATCCAATTCCGAACACTTTGGTTTTTCCCGGAAATCCACAAGATACGGAGAGAATTGAGTATAAGGTAACAGGATAAAAAGGATTTAAATTAAAGGATTATAAGAGAGGATCATAAAAGGAATACAATATATTGAGAAAGGTTAAGGGAACCTAAGTAATAAGATCCCGGGTATGATCCCTCAAACGATAAACGAGAACGAAAGATAAGCGAACCGTAAAACAAATAAGTGACCAAGAGACAAGCTTGTACAAGAAGCCAGGGACTGTGACATCATCAAACCACAAGGTGTGGACAAGTGGGAGCATTATGACATGTGCAAGGTGACATAGGCATGACAAAAAAGGAAGGAGATGTGGTGACTTTTTAACCACACAAAATCAAGGGCAACTAGGTAATTTACTAAATCAAACACAAAAATCAAGCCAACCAAGCCAAGCAAAATCATTTTCATCAAAATCAAAAAGAAACCAAGGCATGGTTCATCATGCTCTCGGCTTTTACTATTGCAAATGGGCAAGAATTTCAAAATCAAAGATCCAAGCTTCCTAAATTGGTAAGATAATTCCCTAATCATCTTCATGCTTAGTTAGGACTATATCATGAGTTTAAGCCATTAATTCCTTCTCAATCTTCTTCATTTAATCAAAGAAGAAGACAATGAATAGTGTTTTCAAGTTTTTAACTTGAAATTTTTCTTGTTTTTCTTGAAGATCCAAGCATTCTTAAGACTTCTCAAAGCTTCTTAAGGCTTCCTAGCTCCTCCCACCACTTCAAGGAAGGTATACCATCTCCAAACCCTAGGTTCCTATATATTATAAGATGATTTTGATTAGTAGGATGATATTGTAGCTTGTTGTTGTGATTTAGAGTTTGGGATTTGGAATGGTAGTGAAATGGAATGGTAAATGTTGTGGTTTTGATTTAAAAGAACTTAAGTATGATTTAAGTTAAGTTTAGGCGTAAGTATGGATGATTAAATTGAATTGGTTGGGATTGTTATGATGTGATAAGGATGGATGTTTGTTGTATGATGGATTTGAGGTTGGATTTGAGGTTGATTTGGAATGGGTTTAAATGGTTTAAAATATTGGAAATCGCGTAAACATAGCCGTCGTAACGTCCGATTTTCTTTGGACTGTTTTTGTGCATAGCATTAGGACCCGAGAACACCCTGATAGATTATGACCACTGCCATGTTTAGATAGCTCATGTTATGAGCTTCGTTTTGATATGTAGTTCGTTCGATTCCGATGCACGGTTTAGGAGAAACGACCGTTTCAAGTAACGCCGTTTCGCGAACGAAACTTTTCCCCTCGCCTTACTTTGAAACATAGGTTAAAGACCAAAAAGGGTTAATTAATGTATGAAACATTTATGGTGAGTGTGTTAGGCAGTTGGTAAGACACTCGCGAAGGAATCGCTTTAAAACTCGTAAAGGTTAAATTATTAAAAATGGTGGAGCCGAGGGTACCCGAGTGACTTAAGCAAATCAGTGAGCGCAAAACAAGCGTTAGAGTCTAAGTTAGTTAAAGTATAGATTTACAAGTGATTTTGGTTTAATTCCAACTTACTTGTTGTTTATAGGTTACCAGACTCGTCCCGAGCCTTTTATCACCCCAAGTCGCTCAGGCAAGTTTTCTACCAGTTATAACTGTTGTTATGATGTATATATGTATTTGCATTATCTTGCGATAGATGCATGTTGGTTAATTAGCAAATGTTGCAATATATTGAAGCATGCTGCTATGGTATATATATATGCATGCCTGTTTCATATTCTTGAAATATATATCTGTTGGTTCAGTTGATAATACCTATGCTAGAGAATAGCGGTAACTTGCATATACCCTTAGTATAGGGACCCAAAGGTGAAAATATTTTCTAAAACCGGGAGTCGAGGATCCCGAGTAGATTTTGTATATATGGATATGGATATATATATATATATTTATATATATATATGGTTATAGTTTTCCAAACTATTAATCGAATAAGGTTTATTCGATAACTTTAACTTTATTTTATTATTGAATATTATTTCGAATATTATTCGAAGGCGTATGACTCCTTTTATTATTTATTTGAATATTATTTGAATATTCATTCGAAGGCTTATGACTCAGTTTATATTATTTATTGAATATTATTTGAATATTCATTTGAGGATCTATGACTCCGATTATTTGCTGAGGTATATTCTTTATTTTATTAAAGAATAAGATGTCAATAATCAAACTTATTTTCGATTATTCAAATAAAGATAATACTTTCATATAAGTATATCTTTGGTTATTTAATACTCGTTTCAAGTATAAGTTTTAATACTTCTACTTCAATTATTTTTATAAAGATTATTCTTTATGGGAATATTATTTAAATAATAATATTCAGTCATTTTCTAAATATTCTGGGGACTGATTTACTTCATTAAATCAGCTTTACTCCAAACACTCTATAAAGTATTTTCGAGTCTTCAAAATGATTTTTAAAGTTAGAGCGGATCCCAAAACTCATTTTTATATTTAAGATCTTCCTTTTTAAGGGGATTTAAATACTCGCTCAAAACCTGGGGAATCCGGCTCTGTGGTGTATTTTATATTCGCAACGAGGTTGCAGTTTTGGTAAATGAATTGATTACTTGCCCAATGTTCGGGAAGTAAGCCCATCTAATTGAGTCGGCATAAGCGACAGGCCGGGGTACGGTCTATTATTGTGTAAGTGGCTGGGTGGCAGTCCATCAACGCGTAAGAGGCCGGGTGGCGGTCCAGCACAAGGTCCTTATGAGGCCAGGGTACCACTACTAGAAAAAGTAGAATAGACATCACCTCTTAGACATCGGTTGCTTTTTTGACCGATGTAAAAGGTGTTTTCTACATCGGTTTTTGGTAACCGATGTCTTTTGTTGTTATAAACATCAGTTTTTTAGCCCAACCGATGTTATATGTCTGTTTTAAAAAAATTAATCAACGTGCCTTCCCCGTTTCCCCCCTTAACCAAATAATTCATTCCCTCCAAGTGTTCCCCCCCCTGTTTTTTGACTTAGTAAAATTCTCCCCCTTTTTTCACCCACATCTTCCCCCACTTTTTCAAAAAAATGAAACAAAAAATCAAAAACTAACAAAACAAAAAATAACAAACAAAAAACAAAAACGTATTCATTTCATCACTCTCTCATCTCTCATTTCATCACCAAGAACATATCCCTCTCTCAGCTCTTATTTCACCTTCCTGTGTAGATTTCACCTTGCTGCTCTCATTTTACCTTGCTGCTCTCATTTTTGTTGCATTGTATCGAGTCGAAGTCGGAGTTGCAGTCGAAGTCGAAGTCGGAGTTGGAGATTGAAGCTAAGTTGGAGTTTAAGGTTGGAGATTGAAGCTAAGTTGGAGTTTAAGGTTGCATTTCACCAAGGCTTGAATTAGGTAAGTTTTAAACCCTAATTTCAGAATTGGGGGTTTCAATTTGAAACCCTAATTTTTTATTTTTTAATTAGTTTACTCATCTGCATCTGCTTGTTTAATTAGTATGGAAATGAGTTACTTGTCCTATAGCAAACCCTAATTTGCTTATGATTTATTTATTTTTTTTATTTTGTTTAAATGATATGATTTTGTTATTTTCAGTTTACATATAATTTTTATATATGTAAACATATATAAAATGCCAGGAATTTATAGTATAATGTAAACATTAAAATGCATGCCATGTCTTGTACTACTAAATCGATAATGCAGATTTTTTGATAATGCAGATTTTTTGATAGTATAATGCAGATTACTGAAAAGGAATAACAATCAATTTTGATTTTGGGAATGTTTTTAGTGGTATTTTTTGGTTAATTTTGATTTAGAGGTATTGAAGAGGGGTAATTTCGATGTTTTTGAGTATGTTTGTATGTTTTTTAGAACTATATGAATGTTGAAGAATAGGGTAGTTACTAATTTTAGGCGACTACGATTGGTTAATTTCTGTAATGGTCATTGTTTAACTTTGTGCAAGTACTTTATAAAGTTTTGTGGTGTTATAAATTTACAGTACTCTTGTATATATGTACTTTAATGAATTAATCAACCTCTAATTAATCAAGCAGAACTTGTAGGTTCTGCTATATGATTGTAGCTTAGATTTATATGATTTATATTCTAAAAATGAATGTAACGGCAGTCTGTTGCAATCCGTTTTAATCGGATGAAACAGAGAGAGGGAATAAGTTATTTATAGTTGTAATAAAACAACAAAGTAGCTAATTAATAAGTTGTTTGAGAAATGATAATTAGCATGTGAGTAGAGTTTTCTTGGCCTATGAAAGCTAATACTTTACGAGCATCGACGTAAATTATATTAATTTGCTATGTTTATTGTCTAGTGGCGTGCTCAGCTTTGTTCTGTGTTTCGTTTCATCATTTTAATCAATCAGTGTCGTGTTCTACTTTGCCGGTAATTATACATAGTAATACATATATATTACTAATTGTACGTTGTTTTTTTGAAATATTTGATATGGAAATTAGGTAGGAAATAGGTTATCCTACGAATATGGAGAAAGATTGGATTTCAAAAGAGAGGGATTCGTTGGAATATGAAGTCGGGGTTGAAAAGTTTTTGATTTACGCCGAAGAAAATTGTAAAAATCCTAAAAAAATACCTTGCCCCTGCTGTAAATGTGTTAATTTCAAAAAATTTCCGGTCAAAGTAATAAGGGGTCATCTCTACGAGAATGGTTTTAGTCTTGGGTATATTGATTGGATTTGGCATAGATCCAAGACTGGTAGGTCGTCTGTTGGTAGCACAGTGCCTCCTCATGAAGAGGAGCAGAATGCAGATGCATTTAAATCAGCCTTTGAAGCTGCATCAGAAGCGGCTGCTGCATCGGAAGCGGCGGCTGCTGGTGCTTCACAAGCTGCTGTGGTTTGTGAAGCAGCATATCGTAATCCGGGGGGTAAATCAGGGGGCGATGACTATGATAAAGACTCGCATGATTTTAAGAGGTATGTGGCCGATGCTCAACAACCTTTATTTGAGGGCAGCGACTTCACAAAATTAGATTCGGTGTTAAAATTACATAACTGGAAAGCGAGATTCGGTGTGAGTGATAGCGCATTTAGCGATCTTCTCTCTACAATTGGCTCATTCCTACCTCAGGATAATGCATTACCTGTTAACACATATGAAGCAAATAAGACTCTTTCGAATTTAGGCCTCGAGTATACAAAATTCCACGCGTGTCCCAATGAATGTGTTCTATACAGGGGTGTAAATGAGACTGCTTCGGAGTGTCCAGAGTGCAAGCTATCTCGCTGGAAGGTGGGTAAGGATGGTAGAGAAAGGTATAAAATCCCGGCAAAAGTTATGTGGTACTTTCCGATCATCCCGAGATTTAAACGAATGTTTAAATCTTCTTCGACAGCTGAGTTGTTGACATGGCATTCCAACCAAAGAATTCATGATGGCCAGATGCGCCACCCTGCCGACTCTCCTTCTTGGCGGAATATCGATTACAGGTGGCCTGCCTTCGGAAGTGAGCCAAGAAATCTTCGACTAGCTTTGTCGGCTGATGGTATTAACCCACATAACAATGGGCTGACTAATCGGTATTCTTGTTGGCCGGTAGTATTGGTAACATATAATCTTCCTCCGTGGTTATGTATGAAGAGGAAATTTATGATGTTAACTATATTGGTCTCCGGTCCACATGAACCAGGTAACAACCTTGATGTGTTCTTACAACCGTTAGTTGATGATTTGAAAAAACTTTGGGAAGAAGGTGAACCGAATGTATACGATGCCTTCACAAAAACTTTTTTCACTTTAAGGGCGACTTTGTTATGGACGATTAACGATTTCCCGGCATATGGTAATTTGTCTGGCTGTGTCAACAAGGGTTATTTGGGTTGTCCAGTGTGTGGTGATGATACCGTTGCTAACTATTTACCTTATAGTAGGAAAATATGTTACCAAGGTCATCGTCGGTATTTGCCTAGGCATCATCCATACAGGAAGAAGAAGGCAGCCTTTAATGGTCAACAAGAGTTTGGACAACCAAGGCAACCCCTTTCCGGACAAGAGGTGTTGGCACAACAAGAAAAAATTAAATTTTCTTATGGAAAGGAAGTAAAGAAGTCGAAGAAGGTGGACTATGCTTGGAAGAAGAAGTCAGTATTTTTTGAGTTGGAATACTGGAAATTCCATCACGTTCGTCACTGCCTCGATATTATGCATATTGAGAAAAATGTGTGCGATAGTCTAGTTGGGACGTTACTGAATTTAAAACACAAGTCCAAAGATAGTGAGGCATCTCGGCTAGATATGATGGAAATGGGGGTTAGAACTGATTTAGCTCCAGAAGTAGGAGAAAAAAGAACTTATCTGCCTCCTTCTAGTTTTACTCTAACAAAAGCTGAAAAAAGAAAAGTGTTGAAATCACTCTCATCAATGAAGTTGCCATATGGGCATTCCTCAAACATCAGAAATTGTGTATCCATGGCAGATTTAAAGATATTTGGGATGAAGTCTCACGACTGCCATGTACTCCTTCAACAATTACTCCCGGTCGCAATTCGTTCTGTACTTCCGAAGAATGTTAGAGTTAGCATAATAAGACTCTGCTTCTCTTTCAACACTTTGTGCAACAAAATTGTTGACGTATCAAAACTTGATAAATTGCAAGCTGATGTGGTATTAACCTTATGTGAGCTCGAAAAAATATTTCCGCCTTCTTTTTTTGATATAATGATACATCTAATAGTACACCTGGTCAGGGAATTGCGTTTATGTGGACCAGTTTTCTATAGATGGATGTATCCATTTGAGCGTTTTAATAAAGTGTTGAAAAGTTACGTGCGAAACCGTTATTTTCCAGAAGGTTGTATAGCCGAAGCATACTTGAAAGAAGAATCTGTAGAATTTTGCGCTGAGTTTTCTAGAAATAGTTTGACAACTGCCGGACTTCCGAAGGACCAAGGCAAACTTTCTGGTCCATTATCGGCTGCAACAGTTAAATCTGTTGAAGAGAAAGAACGAGATGAGGCGCATTTACACGTCCTCTTAAACAACAGTGAAGTGTTTCCATATGTTAAGTAAGTCACTTTTCTTTTTCTTTTATTGATTAATTTTGTATAAGCATTATTTTAGTTTGTAACCAAAAAATTTATGTATTTTCAAAGGATGCATAAGGAGTTGCTTGAAAAAAATTATGAAGGAAAAAAAAAGACTATTCAGTGGATGATTGGGGAGCATAATAGGCTATTTGCTGAATGGTTTGAGAACAAAGTTATGACTGAATTGAACGAGAAAGTCGAAGGTGTTTCTGAAACGATAAGGTGGCTAGCAGGAAAACCATCATTTACTGTTTTGACTTATGATGGCTATCTAGTTGACGGAATCCGATACTTCACAAAGGAGCGAGACGATGCTAGGGTTGTTCAAAATAGTGGAGTCTCGTTAGTTGCTAAGACTGTCCAAGTTTCTAGTGCTAAGGATTTAAATCCCGTAGAGAGTGATATGACATTTTACGGGAGGATTGAAGAAATATGGGAATTGGATTACCACTCATTTAAAGCCCCGTTGTTCTTGTGCAAATGGGTAGACTGTGACAGAGGTGTCAAGGCTGATGAACTTGGCTTCACACTTGTGGACCTTAGTCGACAAGGCCACAAGAATGACAAATATGTGTCCATTGATCAAGTGAAACAAGTTTTCTATGTCGAAGATCCCGTTGATTCCAACTGGTCAGTCGTATTGACCTCAACAACTAGAGACTATCACGAGATATACAATGATGATGATCTTGGAGACACAATTCTAGAAAACCCTCCATTCTGCTCTAACATCCCCATAGTTGATTCTGGTGTTGATGACGACGAAGAGTCTAATGCTGGCAATAAAAGAAAGGATGGCGAAGGAATCTGGCTGAAGAAGCGATCCAAGGATAAATAATTTGTTGTATGATATGTATGAAATGCTAAAAATATGATATAATTACTTGGAGTTTTATTACTTGGAGTTTTATTATGAGTGTAAGTATTAGAATTTGTAGAAGCAACTGATAAAAATATGTAAATGCTTTATGTGTTCTGCTGTATGTTGTTATACGTTGAAAAGGCGATTGTGTAGTTAATTATATATCTTGCATTAGATGTGTGTTGTGCTAGAATGATTATGATAATCCTAGTATGATGATAATCTTATCTATTATTCCTACTCCTTTTGGTTAATGCAGGAAATATGGTAAAGAAAGGAAAAAAATCTAAAAAACAGTCTAAAGAATCATTGGATGAAAATCACATTGTTCCAGCGGACACCATTGTTCCAGCGGTACCAAATCCTGACCCGGTTGCTCTAGCGGACACCATTGTTCCCCAGCAGACAGCTCCACAACCCACTGAAAGTACTACACAATCTACCAAAAGCAGGACATCTGGAGCAGCACGAGGCGTTTGTGCTATGCACAAAGTGGTGATGAAGAAAGCGCGGGGAGAGAAATTGAATTTGCGGTTCAATCGAGTTGCAGTTCCAGTTGGAGACGAACGACACAAACTGCAGTCCTACATAGGTATGCTGGCAAGGACAATGGTGCCAATTGACATTCCGACTTGGCCAAAGGTTGACCCTGAACTGAAACAAAAAATATGGAATGATCTTGAGGTATGTCATTTACAATCGCAATTGACATTAATCTCATGGTTTTTATTTAAAAAAATTTGCACTGTCTGAACTTGTTAAATTTGTGCTTCAGGATACGTTCGAACTGATTCCTGAAAGTCGGAAGAGGATTCTACAGTCGGCAGGCGCAAAATGGAGAAATTTTAAGGCTAAATTGACAGCGAAACATGTGATGCCTTTTGTTAGGCAGAAGAAGAAGCTACAGAAGCCACCAAAGCAATATGCTTTTGTCGGGAAGAAAGCATGGAGACGATTTGTTGCAGCTAGAGTCACAAAAGAGTGGGAGGTATGCATTACTTACATATATATATATATTTAAATTTAGGACCATATTTTTTTTTGATTTTTTGGGAGTAGATTTAATTGTAAAAATACAGTAATCAACAAGATTTATTTTGTATACAGGAAGAGAATAAAAAACAGAGTGAAAGAGTGGGACAACGGAAATATCCACACCGAGTGTCAAGAAAAGGATACATCGGATTGGAAGAAGAAGAAGTAAGAGTCTTATCATTTTTCTTGTAGTATTCATATTTTCAATTTTATGAATGTATCTTAATTTTTGTAGAAACGCTCGGGGAGGTTGGAGCCTGAAGAAAGGCCAGATAGGGCAATTATGTGGAAAAAAGCCCGTATGACAGAAGATGGGACTCTTGACCCAGAACTGGCAGAAAAAATTCAACAAATTGTAAGACTTATTATAATTTTTTGCTTCTTTAATTTTCCAATCATACCTAATTACTCTCATGGTTTTAACAGGATTCCTTACTCGAAAAGCAAAGAAATGGTGAATTCAAGCCGGATGGAACTAATGATGTACTCACCAGTGTATTGGAAACTCCCGAGCATGCGGGAAGGGTTCGTGGGGTTGGAAACTTCATACCTCCAACATTGTACTTCGATTTACCGAAACAGACAAGAAATCACGTTACCAAAGAGCAGTTTCATAATCTTGAGTTGCAAATTGCTGAGTTGAAAGCTTTGGTTGCTGGGGGCAATCTACATTCACCAATGTCTGAAAAAGCAAGTTGTCCTGGGGTAAAAGAACAAGAACAAGAACAAAAGAACAGAAGGAAAGTTGCAAAAGATTTGATGGAAGATGAATTGATGACCGTTGAGGATAAAGATGGTGCAGATTTTGTTGTTATTATTCCTCCTCCTGGTCCACCGGGACAAAAGGTATACAATTACAGTGTATACTTGATTGATTTGTATGATAATATTGCATGTTATTAAATTGTTTGAGCCAATAGTGTCTATTTTGATTTATAATTATAAACTATAGGGTCCTCGCAAATGTGAAATGGCAGTGGAGAGCATTGATAACAAGGTAGCTTTTGGTGTTGTTTTTGATGACGGAGATGAAATGAGTAGAGAGGTTCATGGAGTGCCTCTAGAACCAGGGTTTGTTCGTGTTGGGGTGGACGGAAGCATCCAGGACGATGCTTTGGTGCCTGTTCCTGTGGTTGGTGAGATAGAAACCGTCCAGCAAGCCATCGGTTCTCATTTGGCATGGCCCAAAGACATGATCATATACACCTCCACTACTGGTTCCGAGGTATATAATTTAATTACAAACCAAGTGTCATTATTTTTAGGAGGTTGTACAAATTTGCACTAAAGTGAATAATACCGGTTATATGCTTAAATATTTATTTACAGAAAAGGAAAAATGCGCGGAATGTGAGTGAGGTGCAAAGAATGCATAATGCATTTAATTCTGTGAAGCCAAAGGACAATGTGCCTCCTCGCTTTAGGCTTTTGTACAAATTTGCATCGACAGTGATGAAGGAAAGTGGAAATTCGATACCGGTTCCATGTGATTTTCAAATCTTTGGAATTGAAAGAACTGTATATTTGCTTCATGAGAACATACTTGAATTGCTAGAGTTTAAAATGATTGGACAGTCTGCTATATCAATATACATGGCGTAAGCTTCTTTTTATACTTTTTTAGAATCTGGTCTCATTTTATATAGTAATGATCTATTTACAGAAAATGTAATTTGTATTTTTTTTATTTTTTAGGTATTTGTATTCAGTGTTTCGGGATAGGCCGGGTAGAGATTTGTCATCGATGTTTGCTTTTCTTCATCCGTCCACATACAAGTTGAATGATGAATTTAATGAATATGTTGTGCAAAGGCTGAAAGATGGAGTTCTTCGGATGAACTTTATGCCTTATAACTACAAGTATGTCTCTTTTTGTGCGTCCTATTTTAAAATATTGTATGGCCTTGATTAGTCATATAGTTGTTGGTAAATTAATTATAATGTATATAAAATTGTCGGATATGTATTTTTTAAATTACATTTTGCTCACTTTAATTTGTTTATAATGAAAACAGTTTACATTGGATTTTAGTTGTGTTTTGGGAATCAGAAATTTTCATCCTTAATCCATTGCCTCATCATCCTCATCCCCAGGACCTTGAAAAGGCTTTAATGCGGTAATTTTTTACTTCAACTTACAATTATATATTGAATGTAATCGGTAATTAACGGATTTGACACTGTATTTTATAATTATAACATTTACAGGGCAGTGAGATCTTATAATGCTCAAGAAGGACGGGTAAACAAGAATCCCAAAATTAAAAACCTTGTTGTGAGTATTTAGTCGATTTTTTTAATTTTTCATTTTTGTAAAATATGGAATTATGATTAATCTTCCCCGTTCACTAATTGTCAACAATTTATTGGAATGTATAGGGATGCCCTAAACAACCAGGTGGCACAGAATGTGGATATGTGGTCATGCGATATATGAAAGATTTAATTGAGGACCAGGAGATGAAGTTGCTAGACAAGGTATATTTTTTACTTTTCTTAATTGTATGAATATTACTTTTCAGTTGGTTGAGGAATGACATAAGTATATTTGTGTTCCAGTGGGCCTCCAAGAGTCGCAAGTCTTATACAGAGGAGGACCTTGACATCGTTCGCTATGAGACGCTTGATTATATCCAATCCATCATGTAGTTGTTGGCGACTCTAGCTTGGCGACTGGTACCTATATTGCAATCTGAAAAACACCTTTATTTTGGTTACATGTATTCGGATTGTAACTAGTAATTAGAAAATATGGATGAATGTCTAGTACTTCATGTTTGGTGGTTTAGATTTGAAACTATGTAGCTAGTATGGTGGGATGATAATTTGGATGTTTGGAGATTGGGATGTTAATTTGGATGGCTGGAGATTGAATGATAGTTTGGTAAATATTGGAGCTGAATTTGGTTGTTAAATGGCAATTGCTTGGTTTTCTGGCAATTTTTTGGCATCTGTGTTTCTGATTTTTGCATGGATAAAACAGGTGATCAGACATCATTTTATACAAACCAACTGATTTTAAAACAAAGCCATTTATCATCATTTTATTGACATAAAACTGGTGTTAATGTAATACTATAAACATCTGCTACAAAATAAAAAAATGATGTCTATCAAAGCTTGATACATCAGTTCTAGTTGACCATTGACATCAGTAAAAACCGATGTTAAAGACTACAGCAAAAAAAAACTTGAAACAAAAAACTGATGTTATTAATCATCATAGACATCAGTTTGTCAAAAATAGACATCAGTTACCAATGAAGAACCGATGTCAAAGGTACTATTAACATCGGTTGTTTGATGAAAACTGTTGTTACTGGTACTAGTAACATCAGTTTATTGTTTAAATTGAAAGATTTTGCTTAGCTCACATATATTTAAATTGATAAAAATATCATATTATGATGATATATGAAGATTAGATATGCATGGGAAATTTAATATCAAGATATAGAAATCGGTTTTAAACTTGGAACTGATGTTTTATGCTCAATTTAACATCAGTTTAAAACCGATGTTAAATAGGGGGGTCTTTAACATCACCCACGAAGACATCGGATTTTTACATACATAGACATCGGTTTTTAACCGATGTCTATTGACGTTTTTCTAGTAGTGATGACCGGTGGGGGATTCATCCATCTACTAGTAGAAAAGGTTACTTATTGGTATCTTTGCCTGATCAGCAAGATATCTGGTTTATGCCAAAATTCTTTTCCTTTCCAAAATTTATTGGATGTTTCAAACTCTGTTCATACTTTACATAACAGAGGTTCCAGGAAATGTTTAAGAGATATATATATGTGGATATATACATATCGGGACTAAATAAAGTATCTCGTAACTTTATTTCATTCAATAATATTTCAAAGATTGAATCTATTCAAATCTTGTCTTGTAGTCTCATCTATGTGATGAACTTTTGAAACTGGTTATAACTTGAACGGTGGTAGTTCAAGTAGTATTGGGAAAGATATAAGTATATCGGGGTATTTGGTAACCTCATCTTTTAAACTTATATCTAATTAATAATTATCCTATGAACGACAAAGATTTTCAGAAAAATGTTGAGACAAGGTTAGATATATGAGATCACCTTGCAACGATATTTTTTTTATATACAGTTATACACTGGGACTTTGTGTATATTATGCATGGAAGAGGACTTCCAATATTTTGAAAAGTATATATGTATATATACTGAATATTTTGCGACTTCATCGCATTAAGATATCAAACTTGGTTCATTTCTTTTGACCAAGACTTTCATGAGTATTATGAGTAGGCTCATATATTGTAAATCATTATACATATTATTTTGGTGGGCTTGCTGCTCACCCTTGCTTTATTTCTTCATCACACAACAACAGTTAGGAAAGATGGCCAGACTCCAGCAGACCCAGCGCAAGCGCGTGGGAAGCGTCCCGCGTCTTCCCGTTGATGTTGTAGCTGCTATAGCTGCAGAGGTAGATCTATTGTAGATCAGACCATCTACTTTTGAGAATCAATTATGTATAATTATAACTTGTGGCAGATAATGGCAATTAACTGTAAATTTATCAAGTAATCATTTTGGGTTGTAATAACTTTTAAATGGTGGATTCAAAGACTTGTACTTATTTCAATTTCATCTCTGAGACTATAACGGGTTGTGGTGTGTGTTAGTATGGGGTCACAGCATGAGGTTATTTATTATTAATTAAGTAAAGTGATATTGTGGAAAGAAAGACCGTGACAACCCGGATCCCCGACCCCGGATCTGGGGGTGTTACAGAAATGGTATCAGAGCTAAGCGTTATAAACCTCAGAGATGATGGGACGTTAAGATAATAAGTTAACTAAGATAATAAGAACTCTTGCCAAGTTCATAGTCGGGCTACCTAACGTAGCACTGACAGTTAAAACCCTTATGTGAACCCTTATAAATATCGTGATAGGAGCGTAGTTCGTTATCGTATATGGTAGCGGGACTCCGAACCCTGAGGGTGAGGAGCAACATCGTGATGATATTTTATTACTAATTGGAGATCGGATTGTGGATCCGATAGAGTGTCCTAATGCAGGACCGGATGATGTTGATATTGAGGATGTTGTCCTAGTAGGGATAGTTGTTGAGGAGGACCCCATGGAGGATCCTGACAGGATTGGATAAAGGACCACTGATGAATTGATGACCATGGTTTGGTCGACTACCAGAGGTAGGATTGGCCGGTCACTACCGGAGGTTCGTTCAAGTTTGTAAAGATAGTAACCCCTTTAACGCGGCTTACTCGTAAGACTGAGAAGTTCGAATGGACAGAGAAATGTGAGAACAGCTTTCAAGAACTGAAGCAGAGGTTGGTGATGGCCCCTATGCTGGCATTGCCAGATGGAAAAGGAGATTTTGTGAAGTGTAGTGACGCTTCGCACAAGGGCTTAGGGTGCGTGCTTATGCAGCACGGTAAGGTAATCGCGTACATGTCAAGACAATTAAGGTAATATGAAATTCGATATCCCCGCCCATAAGCTTAGACTCGTGGCAATAGTTTTACCCTAAAGATTGGAGGCACTACTTGTATGGAGAGAAGTGCGAGAATTACCTAAGCCATAAGTGCTCTAGTACATTTTCACGTAGAAAGAGCTCAACATATGCCAGAGGAGGCAGTTAGAGCTAATCAAGAATAATGATTGGGAGATTCTTTATCATTCGGGGAAAGCCAATGTGGTGGCTGATGCCCTTAGTAAAAAGGAGAGACCCAAGATGATAATGTCTTTGGGATAGTTTATAAGAGATTTTGAGAAAATGGAAATAGAAGTGAAGGTAACCGGAGCCGGTACCGAAAAGCTGTTTGAGATTGCAATACAGACCGAATTTTTGGAAAAGAGCATACGGTGCCAGAGAAAGATGATAAGGGAATAATGAGGTATTCCTACAGAAATTGGGTTCCAAAAGTTCAAGAGCGTAAGGATGAGAACTTAGATGACAGCCATAGTTTGAGGAATAGGATTTAGGGCAAACCCTGAATGTGATAGTCAGGGAGGTTGCCATCAAGAAAGAAAGAACCCATAACATAATAGAGTGGAAAACAAGGTTTTTAATGTATAAGATAACCCCGATTATGGGAGAAGGTTAAAACATTTCATACTAAGGAAACAGAAAGTCGAGTAAGGAAAGGAGACCCGAGATGGTACTCCTATACGACAATTTATGGACCAGTCTAGACAGAACTTAGACTATTATCCCCAACCACCACCCTGAGGAAACAATGTGGTGTGAAATTCTTTCATAACCTTTAAATCGCTAAGCTCTCAGAGTTCCAAGGAACAGGTTGACCTAGTCGAGGCAAGAGCCTGGCTAAAGGAAATAGAGGAATCATTCGAGATTCTGAATGATTGACGAACCATAAAAGACTATTTTTGTCACTTACCCTCCTAAGAGAGAGACCACCCGCTGGTGAAAGACCAAGGAAGGCACGGAGCAAGAGATTATAATAAACTGATTAAAGTTCAGCCAATTGTTTTCGGGAAAGTAATTCCCAAGGTTATGGAATAGTGTAAAAGCTTTAGAGCCAGAACAAAGGCAGACGAGTATGATGAATTATGAATCTAAGTTGTAAAAGTTATCAAGATTCATTCTGAAGACACGAATCCAGAATGACGGGATGTTTGAAATCAATGCTTATGTTGTGTTGGTTCATGAAATAACGATAAGGGAAAGGAATATAAAGGCAACAGAGTTTGAGGAATGATAAGGGAGTTGGGTATGGGGAAACCCTAAAGACTCATATTAATAGAAATAGAAAATTATATGATCGTCAGGATGAGGGTGATTCACCATGAGTTAAAGTTGATGGTTGAAGGCATACGAGTTATGTACATTTTATCCCCTGTAAGTTGGGAGGATTTGAGGAAACCTTGAGATAATTCGAAGGATAAATAATGAGACGCGAATAGACTGAGGAGACAAGGAAGTAAGAAATTAAGAAAATTGGATGAAGGAAGTGACCTTCAAGAAGGTGAAGTGTAAGACCGGTGGCTTGATACCCAGGAAGGGAGACGCCAGGTATGAAAGATATCCCAACATTGAGGTGACTGTTGAGATAAACAACAAAAGTAAATAAGGAATTATTAAGAAGAAGTTCACGTTGAACACGACCAATATCTTCCAGAACATCCATGTTATCATTACCAGATCAGGAAAGAAAAGCGGATGACCATTGTTATCTTTTGGAAGCCATATTGATTGACCTCAATTTGAATAAGGATGCTATTATGAAGTTAGGTATAGACTATCGAGGTGGGAATGATTGAGTAAGACACCCTTATCAGGGATATATGACTTGATTTATCCATGGAAGGATGCAGGTACCTTTTAAAGGTGGAATTAAGAATAGAACATCGGTAACTTAAAATGAATCCTAGGGGAATGCATAAAGGTTGGCATTTCACCCTTAATAGGGACAGTATGAGTTTTGACAGTATGATTGGGAAAGGGTTAAGGTAACAACAACCTTTAAGAATCAGTGGAGAAATTTTGCAGAAGTATATAGACAATGGTTCTACTATTAGTAAATGGTATTGTGATATGCCCTGTATCTAGGGAATACAGGAGGAACGATTGAAGGATAACCTTAGAGATTTTATAAGGAAAAAGGTAATATTCAAAATTCTCAAGAATAGAAATGTGGATAAAGGAAATATGACGTAATTATAATGATGCCAAGTGGGGCACGTGTTAAACCACGAAAAAGTATGGATCGAACCAGTAATGGTCGAAATTGTTCAGGGCAATTAGGACTTAAGAAAAAAAAAATGTTCTAAGTATGATTGAGAGTCAGTCTTGACCATGATTAGCCTCTAAAGACTGAGGCAATAACTTATGGAAAAATGGTGATATTTTTTTTTCTTTTCCCATCTGATTTTAAGGAAAACATCTTCACTCAAGCAGTGATCGGAAATAAGGTAGAAAATTTATTTGGAGGTGGTTAAAATGACATTGACTGTAAGGAAATTTTACTATCAGGAAAGGCCAAAGCGGTGGCCGACACTTTAAAGGTAAGAGGATAATAATAGGTGCGTGTGCCAAAAGAATACAGTGATGATGGTTAAAAATTTGAAGGTCGAATTATGGTTTGGAAGATTGACATTCCTTCTGATGACTGTGCAATATCCAACCGTAATAGTAGTTGGTAAAAGTTTAATTCGTGTAATCGCCATGAACGGGCTATCTATCTTAGGAGGTCCTATCTTTGGATAAGCCAGGACCATGTTTCCAAAAGGACTAGACGAACCTTTGAGTTAAGTCTTCTATTTAAGGCATATGATTAAAAATGGTATTAACCTGCTATCGTTGCTTTGATTGAAACTCTTCTGCAATTTTATCTGCTTCATGTCATGGAAGTACGTCAGAGTTTGGAGTGTTCTTCATGAATTGTGATTGGTGGTTATGTTAACTCCTTAGGAGAATTTGATACGACATGTATAGACTCCGTATGGTTAGATATTAAGATTTTATGGAAAAATGAATGACGACAGTAGGTCAGTGGTGGACCATAGTAAGGCAGCAATGATTCTGCGAGTATTGAGCTGATTACAACCGTGAGAGTTGTATTGGAATGGGTGTTGAGATTGAGTACCACTAATCGGGTCATGGTAGTGTATAAGTTATCATTGATAGACTAATTAAGTAGAGTATCTACCTAGTGAATAATTATTCTTTCTTATCAATAGAGAATCGTATTATTATACGAGGAAGGTTACGGTGCAAGCATAGAATTCTAGTAACGATGATGTATAGAATGAGATCCCAGATTCGATTTTCGATGTCGAGGGAGTTTCAAAGGTGATTATGTATAAGCTCGAGGAAGAGTGTGGGTCCATAGAATGATGGACGGGATAGCGAAAATATTTAGGCATGGGAAATACGAGGCTATAATGCTTGATGCTGATATAAATACGTATATGTTTTGTTCTCCTATGACAAACCTCTATAGTTCAGAGGTAGGTTCCAAGCCAGATATTTTGTGGCAGTATATTTTTTTCATATATACAATTCTCTTCAGTTCGTTCTTTTCTCTTCTTTTCATTTCATGTAAGCTGAGAAGAACAACCCTTCCAGAAGGGGAGGTATTGCCGAATGACTATCTATCTGTGTGATAGAAGCCGAGTAGGATACCAGCTATTGTTTAATTGCTTGTCAAGTACTAAAGGATGGCCACCTTCTGTACTAACTATGCGATATAACAAGTGTTCATGATCATAGTGATCTCTCAACAAATTCCTTTACTTCTATTTGATTGATCAAATTTTGGAAAATAGAAACAACTGAAAAAGGAGTAATAAAGTGGTGGTAGTATGCGGAATGGGAACACATTCGTGATACTAAGGTTGACGTGGTTATTAAAAGGTTATAGAACGCTAACGAGCAAAAGTATAACCAGTATAATATTAGGAACGGAAGGTAGTAGCGATTACGAACTGGAAAAGAATGGGTATTGAGAAGCAGAAGCTCTAATGCTAAAAGCAATAATGAGAGTCTGTGCAATAGACTTGAAAGAATTTGGAATGATCACTTAATTCGGATTGAGTTATCTTACGACAATAGATCATATGTCATTATCGAGATGTCGCCTTATGAGATCCTTGAGGGAAGAAAATGTCGATCTCCCTTATGTTAGGATGAAGTTGTAGAGCGCAAGATGCTCGGACCCGCAGTAGTCCAAAGGACCAAGGATATGATAGATCTAATCAGATTACGGCTGGTAGTAGCCCAAGATGGACATGATAAGTATGTTGATTTGACACGAAAGGATAAAGAGTATGAAATAGGGGACCTAGTAATGTTATAGGTATCCCTTGGAAAGGATTGATGAGGTTCGGAAAGAAAGGAAAGCTAAGTCTACAATTTGTTGGACCCTTGGATATATTAAGACGTTTGGGAAGTTAGCATATGAGCTAGCCCTAATCCCGAACATGTAGCAGGTCGTAACGTGTTTCACGTATCAATGTTAAGGAAGTGTAATTCAGATGCCAGATAAATAGAGGCATATGAGCGCATAGATATGCAACCCGACGTAACCTATATGGAGCAACCAGGAAGGGTTATAGAGTGAAAAGGAACAAGTGCTTAGGAGAAGGATTATCAAACTAGGCAGAGTTTGGTGGTAGAACCACAATGTGGGAAAATTGACTCGAGAGTTAGAAAGTGTAATGCTAAGAAAGTATCCCCATTTGTTTTCTATCTGATTCCGGGACGGAATCCTTTTAAGGAGGGGAGACTGTAATAACCCCAATTTTTGAGAAATTTTGAAACCCTTATGAATAGTGTTTTTGCTGAACGAGAAAACTTTTCATGCCACGCGATGTAGGGGTTCTGTTATTGATCTTATGGGATATTATTAGTACTCTATATAGTATATAAGTGTATGTAAAGATCGTCAGAATCCAATTCCGAACACTTTGGTTTTTCCCGGAAATCCACAAGATACGGAGAGAATTGAGTATAAGGTAACAGGATTGTTATGGATAAAAAACCAAGGTTATTACTTGCTGTATTTAATACTAAGATTCGGGAGCTCAAGGCCTTTAATGGCTGCTCTCGTGTTTCGTGACTCAATCTGTCTTTACGAGATGCCTACGTATCTCTGTGAATTAGAGAATCAAGCCAAAAAACGTAGTTCTGATTGGTGGGGGTGAGACCCCTTATATAGATGTTGGGAGTCCTTGAATTGGACTTGGTATAGGAGACTTGGTGGGCAAGTCTCATAATTAGAATGAACTTTGGAGTCCTAGATAGTAGGAAACTGATTCCTTATCCTTTTAGGTCCCCTTGAGGCTAATCTCCAAGGATTTATATCCTTATCGGGACTCTTTTCAACATCTGATTTGTCCCTTATTAATTAATTACGAAATTAATTAATAATCAGGGCTTTTGGGCCTTTTTTATTCCATCAGGCCTGATCTGGTCCATCAGACTTAACCTTTCTGGTCTGAGTATCATATATCTTTTTATTGGGCCTGGCAGCCCACAGTTTGTACAATTAATGCAGTATTTAATTATACAAACATAATTTATTTATCCCTATCATTTACCCCCCAACTTTTGGGAAACATTGATTAGGTTTCGCAGAAGTTAAGTCTATTGGTTCCCTTACAGGGTCTCGTTTTTCCGTAAAGTGTGGAGCGACCTACACATTTACAACGAATTTTTCCTTTTATTCAGGAATTATCTTAATTTCCAGGAATTTTTCCCTTATTTCCGGGATTTTTCCCTTATTTTCTGGAATTTTTCCCTAATTTTCTGGGATTTTCCCTAATTTTCTGGAATTTTTCCCTAATTTTCTGGAATTTTCTGGGATTTTTCCTTATTTTCTGGAATTTTCCCTAATTTTCTGGAATTTTCTAGGATTTTTCCTTATTTTCTGGAATTTTCCCTAATTTTCTGGGATTTTTCCTTATTTTCTGGAATTTTCCCTAATTTTCTGGGATTTTTCCTTATTTTCTGGAATTTTCAAATTTCCAGCCCTTTTTTCGACCAGGATCCAGGTCGAAATTTCGACCAGGATCCTAGTCAAAAAATGGGGCCAGCCTTGTCATCCTGGTCGAAGGAATTCGACTAGGATCCACGACCTGGAATTCGACCAGGATCCTAGTCGAAATTTCGACCTGGATCTAGGACCTGGAATTCGACCAGGATCCTAGTCGAAAATTCGACCTGGATCGAGGTCGAAAATTCAACCCCCTTTTTTTTTTTTTTTTTTTTATAAGCCTATCGACTAGGATTTCGACTAGGATTCTAGTCGATATTTCGACCTGAATCCTGTTCGAAAATTCTTTGGTTTTCTTGCTTCCTGGTCGAAGGATTTCGACTAGGATCCACGACCTGGAATTCGACCAGGATCCTAGTCGAACTTCGACCTGGGTTTTTAATCCCTATTTTTTGAAAGATGCTTGGTTTTATTCGACCTCATTCCTGGTCGAAACTTCGACCTCAATTCAGTTCCTTTATTCCAGCTATTTTCGGGTGTCTGCTCGAAAGATTTCGGGCAGGATTCACGACCTGGAATTCGACCTGGATTCTGGTCTTTTTTACCCGCTATTTTCGGGTGTCTGCTCGAAAGATTTCGGGCAGGATTCACGACCTGGATTTCGACCTGAATTCTGGTCTTTTTTACCCGCTATTTTCGGGTATCTGCTCGAAAGATTTCGGGCAGGATTCACGACCTGGATTTCGACCTGGTTCCTGGTCTTCCACTAGCCTTCTTTATTTAGCTTTAATTTAGGGTATTGTATTTTCCAAATCCTAATTGGATTTGGGCCTAGCCTTTTTTGTTGGGCCTTATTAAATTTTTCTGAGCCTCTATTATTGGGCTTTTCCAAATCTTATTGGGCCTCTTTTATTGGGCCTTTTCAAATCTTACTGGGCCTCTTTTATTGGGCCTTTTCAAATCTTATTGGGCCTCTTTTATTGATCTGGGCTTAATACACCCTGTTAAGAATGCTCTAGAATTCCTTGGAATATTCTGGAATATTCTTTTTTCTGGGCTTTTTCTTATGGGCTTTTGTCCTCAATGGGCTTTTCGTCCCTTCAACTTCCTTTTCCTCTTATATAAAGGAATGAGGAAAGGCTATTACTCCTCACTTTCTCATTTCTTAGTTTTCTTCTTCATCTTCCTGCTAAGATTCTCAGAGGAATAACAGCAAGTCGGAGCTCAAAGCCTTTTTTCAGGAGTGCTTCTTCAGGTAAGATTCCTCCCTTTGCTTTTCATTATTTTTCCATTGTGTGCCATTTTAAGATAGCCTATTTACGTGCCTCATACTTTTTTTTTTTTTTTCAGATGGCTGAAAAAAGAATGACTCGTTTGGCCAAGATGAACGTGGCTAGAAAGTCCAATGATTTTCCTATTCGATCGAGGTATACTTCCTTAATCGACATGATCAACACTCGAGGGGACGAGTATCCGTCTGATGCACATCTGGACGCGCACGATCATATCAGTGCTTTACGGGATCCCAAGGAGCTGGAAAAGTTGAGCAGCTGCTTCAAAATCAAGGAGCCTTTTAAGCTGGTTCTTGCGGGTCCGGCCGACAGGGCAGGGATACTCTGAGGGCAGGTATTAGACTCCCTTTTCATCCATTCATTACTTTGCTACTGGCTGATGTGGGCATCAGCCCTTGCCAACTTCCCCCTAATTCCTGGAGGTTGATTCTGTGTTATCTGTCGCAATGCGCCAAGCACAACGTCCCCACATCTGTTGCTGTCTTCAGGAAGATTTTTCAGTTTAAAAACAGCCCTGATAAAAGTCCGGGTTGGGTTTCTATCAACCAGCGCCCCACTATCCCCCATATCGTAAATGGGAAGTCCATCCCTGACAACAACTTGGGGTGGAAGAAAGATTTTTTGTTTGTTATTTGGGAAGGTGGAGATTGGGGCTCCCTTTTTCGATCATCCTTTGGGCTGGCCGTAGACGGGAGCCCGAATGACATAACTTTGTCTGAGGAGGAAGCTAGAGGTTTCAACCTCCTTACGCAAGACAACGGCACTTCCCATTGTTGGGACCTTATCCGGGAGACCGTCCTGGTAGAACGCGGCCTTTCGCCCGTTAATAAGAAAAGTAAGTTCCCTTTCTTATCTCCTTTATTTCCTGCACTTTTATTTCATTGAATTTCAACTGACTTTGTTTCTCGCAGTGGCTGAGAAGATTGAGGAGGCTACCAAGCCGAAGGACCTGGAGACAACCAGGATGAAGAGGGCCGGGAAGATCTTTAAGGACCCTCGACTGGGTGACCGCTTCCCGGAGTTCCTTCTTCAGGCGACGGAGCCAGATGAGGAAGGCCCCAGCCAAGTTCTGCGCACCAAGCAGAGGCCAGGTGCCTACTTTCAACCTGCTTGGGGGATCCGGGGCAAGGACTCAATTGTGGGCAGCACGGCCCTGTCCAAGGAATGGTCTAAGCATTCCATTTCCCCGGTGGATTATCAAGATTTTGTCCTCCAACAGGACTTGGAGGGGAATGAGCTGTTTGGAGCCCAAGCTCTGGCTACGGTATGTACTTTACTTATGTTTTTTACAATTCTCTTTTCTTTCTTTTCTAAACCTTTGCTGTTTTCTCCTGCAGGCTAACGCCCATTTTCAAGGGGCTATTCACCAAGCCAAGGCTTGGAAGGTTGGCCTGGAAGATGCCAACAAGAAGTTGGAGGAGGCCAATCAAAAAATTGAGGCCCTTGAAGCTCAATTGGCCTCTTCCACTTCTGACCTGGAGACGGCCCGGGCTGAAAATGTCATCTTGAAGGCGCAGAAGGAAAAAGCCTTTGATGGCTGGATGGACACTCAAGAATTCAAAGACTTGATGGTGGAGCATGACGCCCTTCTTCATCCTGTTAGCTATAAGGAAGGCTGGGACGCTGCTGTGGAGGCCATCCAGGATGAGTTTCCCGAGGTCCTTGAGCAGTTGCCCTTTCCTTGCCCAGTGCGGGTTCCAGAGCTTGGAGGTGTCACTGAAAAGCTTGCTGGTATGATCAAGGATGGAGAGGAGGAAGATTCCCCCGAGGAGGAATTCGAGCCTGTTGCTAAGAAGGCCAGGGTGGAAGAATCTCCCAAAGCAGCGCCTCAACAGCCATCATCTTCTGCCGAGGGAACTTCTACAGGGACTTCGGAGGGGACGACCGAGACGTCCGAAGAAACGACTGAAACTTCCGAAGAGACTTCGGATAGTGGTTCTGAGGAATCTCATCCTTCCAAGGCCTAGCTTTTTGTATATCTTCTTTTTGAACTTTATTTGTATCAGAACTTGTTACCCTTCGGGGTTATGTTTTATACGTTGCTTTTCTTGTCTTTTTCTGTTTTATCTTTACAATCTTAATATGCATTTGAACCTTAAACATCCTTAGATAGAAATAATTTCAAACTCTTTAATATGAAGTCTGGTTTTCCAAAACCTTACATAGCATGGGTTCGACCCTAATCAACAATAACTAGACAATGTAAATTCTACTGGAATATAAAATCCTATGCAAGCAAAGCTTCAAGGTGCTTTTAAACCTACTTGTCTATGACAAGTGAGAATCATACTTCTCCTATCTTACACATAGTAAACCTTCAGGTTTTGTGCGTGCCAGGTCCTCGGGACTTCAAAACCTTCCATAGTTTCCAGCTTGTAGGTTCCTCTACCCTGAACGCTCTTGACTCTGTACGGCCCTTCCCAATTTGGGGCAAGCTTTCCTTTCTGTCCAACACCAGAAGCCTCTATTTTTCTCAAGACTAGATCTCCTTGTTTAAAAAATCTCTCTTTAACCCTTAGGTTGTAATAGAATGAAGCCTTTTTCTGATATTCTACTATCTTTGCATGTGTCTCATCTCGCACTTCATCAATTAGATCCAGGGCTAACCTCTGCCCTTCCTCATTTTCTACAGCATTGAAAGTCTGAATCCTTGGAGAGGAATGCGATATCTCCACGGGAACTACTGCTTCTGCCCCATATGCCAACATGAAAGGAGTTGCTCCTGTTGTGACTCTACAGGTAGTCCTATAGGCCCATAATATTGGAAGTATCTCATCCACCCAATTATTTCTTGACTTCTCGATCCTCTTTTTTAGTCCATCCAGGATTATCCGATTTGCTACCTCTGCTTGCCCATTGGCTTGCGGGTGAGCCACAGAGGTGAATCGTAACTCAATTTCATTTTCTTCACAATACTTCTTGAATTCCTCATTGTTGAATTGTGTTCCATTGTCAGTGACGAGGATACGGGGAATTCCATATCGGCACATAATGTTTTCCCACAGGAATTGTGCAACCTGCTTAGTTGTGATTTTGGCCAAGGGTTTGGCTTCGATCCACTTGGTGAAATAATCAATGGCTACAATCAGAAATTTCCTTTGTGCCATGGCCATAGGAAAAGGCCCTAGAATATCCATCCCCCACATGGCAAAGGGAATAGGCGAGTTGATAGAGGTCAGCATCTCGGGGGGTTGTCTAACAACTGGTGCATGCTTCTGACAGCGATCACACTTCTTCACATATTCTTTGGCATCAGCCATCATTTCTGGCCAATAGAAGCCTAAAAGAGTTATCTTATGAGCCAAGGCCCTGCCCCCCAAGTGTTGCCCACAAATACCTCCATGCACTTCCTCAAGAGCTAAGCGTGCCTCATCGGGCCTGAGACACCTCAAGTAAGGAACCACGAAAGATCTTTTATATAGAATCCCATCTATCAAAGAGTACCTTAGTGCTCGAACAGTTAACTTCCGTGCCTCAATTGTATCGCTTGGCAACCAACCGGTCTGAATGTGAGCCTTGATGGGATCAATCCATGACGTCCCCAAGCCTACGGGAGCCACAAGCTTAACATCTATGCTTCGTGTCTTCAAAACACGGAAGTACACACTTCCTGAACTTTCTTCAATCTCAGATGAAGCAAACTTTGATAGCGCATCTGCTTTAGCATTTTCTTCCCTTGGAATGTGTTCAACATGGCATTCATTAAATTGGGTCATCACAGCCCTTACTAGGCGAACATACTTTGCCATCGTATCATCCCTTGCTTCAAATTCTCCCTTTACCTGGGATATGATCAACTTCGAGTCTCCACGGACCTTTAAGTTTTTGACTCTAAGTGTCCCAGCTAGACCAAGGCCAGCAATCAGGGCTTCATACTCTGCCTCATTGTTTGTGGTTGGGAAGTCTAGCTTCATGGCATACTCAATTAAGAATCCATCAGGGCTTTGCAAAACCAACCCTGCTCCACTGGAATTTGTTTTTGATGCTCCATCAAAATAGAGAACCCAATATTCTTTCTCCTTGTCCCCATTGTCGACTCCCTTGTCTTGAGGTATGGTATCTTCCTGCCCCCCGACTTCTTGGTTGGGTATGGTACATTCCACCACGAAGTCAGCTAGTGCCTGGGCTTTTATGGCCATACGTGGCTTATACTTGAGATCGAACTCTCCCAACTCTATTGCCCACTTAATCAGTCTCCCACTTGCCTTGGGACTGTGAATGATATTTCTCAGTGGCTGATTTGTTAGCACTTCAATTTGGTGAGCTTGAAAATAAGGACGCAGCTTTCTTGAAGCCATTACCAAGGCTAAAGCGAATTTCTCAATGGCTGAATAATTCAACTCAGCACCATGCAAAATTTTGCTGACATAGTATACGGGTTTCTGGACTTTCAGTTCCTCCTTAACCAACACCGCGCTCAAGGCGCTTTCTGAAACAGCCAAGTACAAGAATAAAACTTCACCCAGAACAGGCTTGCCCAACAACGGGGCCTGGCCCATATACTTCTTTAACTCTTCAAATGCCTTCTGATTTTCCTCACTCCATACAAAGTCTTTAATGTTCTTTAATGACTTGAAGAATGACAAGCACTTGTCTCCTGACTTGGAGATGAATCGTCCTAGCGCAGCAACCCTTCCTGTGAGTTTCTGAACATCCTTGACAGTTTTTGGGGGTTCCATGTCCAGGATTGCCTTTATTTTATCGGGGTTAGCCTCAATTCCCCTCTTTGAGACCATCAATCCCAAGAATTTTCCAGATCCTACTCCAAAAGCACACTTTGTGGGATTCAACATCATCTTGTGGTACCTCAGGACCTCAAAAGCTTCCCTCAAATGGGTTATATGATCAGTCTTTACTAGACTCTTGACTAGCATGTCATCAACATAGACTTCCATAGTCTTCCCAATAAGATCCTTAAAAATTTTATTCACCAACCTTTGATAGGTGGCTCCTGCATTCTTGAGACCAAATGCCATAACAAGATAACAATAAACACCAAAGTCAGTGATAAATGATACCTTTGGAATGTCATCCTTATGCATTTTGATCTGGTTGTATCCGCTAAACCCATCCATGAAACTCAGCATCTCATGTCCAGCGGTGGCATCAATCAAAGTATCAATTCTAGGCAGCGGAAAACAGTCTTTGGGGCATGCATCATTCAGATCGGTGAAGTCTATACACATCCTCCACTTTCCATTAGCCTTCTTCACCATTACAGGGTTTGCTAACCACTCCGGAAATTGAATCTCCTCAATGAAACCAGCCTCTAAGAGCTTTTCCACTTCCTGCTTTATAGCCTCTTGTCTTTCCGGGGCAAAATTTCTTTTCTTTTGTTTCACTGTCTTCCGGCTTGGATCCACGTTTAACTTGTGGGTAATTAACTCCGGGTCTATGCCTGGCATATCAGCTGCTGACCATGCAAACACATCACTATTTTCTTGCAAAAATTTCACTAACTTCCCTATAAGGGGCTCCTCTAATGTAGCTCCAATAAAAGTCATCCTCTCAGAATTCTTGGGATCTAAAGGAACCGAAACCAATTCTTCTGCTGGCCTTCCTCTATTCTCATCACTTTCTCGAACATCCATATCTTCAATAGGAAGAACCTGCCCCCCGACTCCATCTGCCCTCAAAGAGGCCACATAACAGCTTCTAGCCATTTTTTGATCTCCTCTCTCTTCTCCAATCCCGTTTCGGGTGGGAAACTTCATGACTGAATGGTAGGAAGAGGGGACTGCCTTGAAGGCATGTATCCCTGTTCTCCCCATGATAGCATTATAAGTGGAACTAGCCTTTACCACCACAAAATCCAGCATCTGCGTTGCTTGCCTTGGCTCCGTACCTATGGTGGTTGGCAATTTAATTATCCCTTCCACAGGACATTCTACTCCAGCAAATCCATATATCGGCATGTCGGTTGGTGTCAACTGGGAGTCGTTATACCCCATCCTTAGAAAGGTGTCGTGGAGCAAGATATCCACAGAAGCACCATTATCCACAAGGACCCTCTTAACCGGGCTATTTCCTATTATCGGCGTTATGACCAGCGGGTCGTCATGGGGGAACTTCACACCCTCTAGGTCGGAATCATCAAAAGCCAATGTTACTTCTGTCCTGGCCCTCTTCGGGGCTTCTCCAACAATATGCATAACCTCTCTAGTATATGCCTTTCTGGAATTTTTGGACAATCCAGCAGCAGTTGGACCTCCAAAGATCGTGTTTATCACAGGCCCTCGAGGTCTCGGCCCTCCATAAATGGTGTTTATAACTGGTCCTCTAGGTTGGGGATTCCGCCCCTGATCGTCTTGGTCCCTCCTACGATCTTCAAAGTTCTTCCTTCCATTATTATTTCTGTCCCCTCCATCTCCAGTATACTTGTTCAATCTTCCTTTTCGAATCAAAAACTCAATTTCATCTTTCAATTGCCTACACTCATCGGTGTCATGGCCAACATCTTTGTGAAACCTGCAATACTTGCCCTTATCTAGCTTGGCGGGATCAGCCTTCAAGGGCTTAGGCCAGCGAATATCTCTGTCTTTCTCAATCTCCATCAAAATTTGACTTCTGGGAGCATTCAACTTAGCGTATTCAGTGAACTTTTGCCCAGGTCCTCCCTTCTTGGGGGTTGAATCAGGGTTTTGTTCGGTTCTAGGATATTTGTCCTTAGCGATATACTCCAAATCAGTTTTTCGTTTCTTGCCTCCAGTGGGCTCATTACTTACTACGGTCTTCCTCATACTTTCTTCAACCTTGATATACTTCCCTGCCCTCTCTTGGAGCTGCAACATGCTCTCAGGGGGTCGTTTGGCCAAAGACATCTTGAAAAACTCATCCCTAGTTCCTTGTTGCAGTGCTATCATGGCTACCTTATCATCAAGGTCTGGGACTTTTAAAGCCTCCTTTGTAAAACGATTTAGGTAATCTCTTAAGGATTCTTTAGCTCCCTGCACAAGACTCATAAGAGATGCTGAACTTTTCTCATGGACTCTTCCACTGATGAATTGCTTAATAAAAGCCTGACTTAATTCTCTGAATGATCCAATAGAATTTGGGGGTAGGCGACTGTACCATCTTTGAGCCATACCCGACAGGGTTTGAGGAAAGGCCCGACATTTTATAGCATCATTCACGGGTTGCAGCAGCAGTGCATTAGAGAATGTCCTAACATGATTAGCGGGGTCTCCCGTGCCATCATAGGCTTTGATAGTGGGCATCTTGAATTTTCTTGAGATATGGGCATTCATTATCTCTTCTGTGAAGGGTGGAGTTGGATCATCAGGATCTCCAAGGGGAAGGAGATTGCTTGGATCAGTTCTTGGGACAGCAGCCCTTCTTCTTACCGGACCATCCAGGTCTATGATAGGAGGAGGATTTCTCCCCCTAGGAGGTATGTGGGGTCTGGTGGCTTGGTGAGCCTCCAAATCACGCCTTAGCCTTTGGATTTCAGCCTCATGAGCCCTGATCTTTTCCAGCACTTCTTGGGGATTCGCCCCTGGGGTGCTTTGGGGGCGTTGCCTTCCATCGGCCATTGGTTCTTTTCCAGGACGCCTCCTTCTCGGGGCCACTTCATCATCCGAAGATTCGGAGTCTCTCTCAGTGTATGGACCAGAAAATTCCCGATCCTCAGGGATAGGATCCAAACCTCGTATATAGGGGGGCGACCGCCCTCGTGCTTCGCTTCGCCCAGCATATCCACTTCCTCCAACCTCAGGGTGAAGGGGCATCCCATAAGGGGGGTTAGTGGTAACAATAGTTGAATATTCATACCCGACGGGTCGAGAATTCACAGGTATATGTATTTGTTGAACTTGAGGATTCGTACCTTGAATAGTCGGGGGAGTTGTCCCTTGTGGCTGAGGATGAGTTGCCCCTGTCTGGGCTTCCCCCTGAGTAGATGCATAAGTTGAATGGGGAGGAACCTCCACGGTTGATGAAATCACCTGGGTTGTCCCTGATGGTGTTCCCTCCTCCAGAGTGCTGGTTGTTCTCCGTGTTCTCGCCATGGTTGTTGTTCCATTTTTCCCACAGACGGCGCCAAATGTTATGGATAAAAAACCAAGGTTATTACTTGCTGTATTTAATACTAAGATTCGGGAGCTCAAGGCCTTTAATGGCTGCTCTCGTGTTTCGTGACTCAATCTGTCTTTACGAGATGCCTACGTATCTCTGTGAATTAGAGAATCATGCCAAAAAACGTAGTTCTGATTGGTGGGGGTGAGACCCCTTATATAGATGTTGGGAGTCCTTGAATTGGACTTGGTATAGGAGACTTGGTGGGCAAGTCTCATAATTAGAATGGACTTTGGAGTCCTAGATAGTAGGAAACTGATTCCTTATCCTTTTAGGTCCCCTTGAGGCTAATCTCCAAGGATTTATATCCTTATCGGGACTCTTTTCAACATCTGATTTGTCCCTTATTAATTAATTACGAAATTAATTAATAATCAGGGCTTTTGGGCCTTTTTTATTCCATCAGGCCTGATCTGGTCCATCAGACTTAACCTTTCTGGTCTGAGTATCATATATCTTTTTATTGGGCCTGGCAGCCCACAGTTTGTACAATTAATGCAGTATTTAATTATACAAACATAATTTATTTATCCCTATCAAGGATAAAAAGGATTTAAATTAAAGGATTATAAGAGAGGATCATAAAAGGAATACAATATATTGAGAAAGGTTAAGGGAACCTAAGTAATAAGATCCCGGGTATGATCCCTCAAACGATAAACAAGAACGAAAGATAAGCGAACCGTAAAACAAATAAGTGACCAAGAGACAAGCTTGTACAAGAAGCCAGGGACTGTGACATCATCAAACCACAAGGTGTGGACAAGTGGGAGCATTATGACATGTGCAAGGTGACATAGGCATGACAAAAAAGGAAGGAGATGTGGTGACTTTTTAACCACACAAAATCAAGGGCAACTAGGTAATTTACTAAATCAAACACAAAAATCAAGCCAACCAAGCCAAGCAAAATCATTTTCATCAAAATCAAAAAGAAACCAAGGCATGGTTCATCATGCTCTCGGCTTTTACTATTGCAAATGGGCAAGAATTTCAAAATCAAAGATCCAAGCTTCCTAAATTGGTAAGATAATTCCCTAATCATCTTCATGCTTAGTTAGGACTATATCATGAGTTTAAGCCATTAATTCCTTCTCAATCTTCTTCATTTAATCAAAGAAGAAGACAATGAATAGTGTTTTCAAGTTTTTAACTTGAAATTTTTCTTGTTTTTCTTGAAGATCCAAGCATTCTTAAGACTTCTCAAAGCTTCTTAAGGCTTCCTAGCTCCTCCCACCACTTCAAGGAAGGTATACCATCTCCAAACCCTAGGTTCCTATATATTATAAGATGATTTTGATTAGTAGGATGATATTGTAGCTTGTTGTTGTGATTTAGAGTTTGGGATTTGGAATGGTAGTGAAATGGAATGGTAAATGTTGTGGTTTTGATTTAAAAGAACTTAAGTATGATTTAAGTTAAGTTTAGGCATAAGTATGGATGATTAAATTGAATTGGTTGGGATTGTTATGATGTGATAAGGATGGATGTTTGTTGTATGATGGATTTGAGGTTGGATTTGAGGTTGATTTGGAATGGGTTTAAATGGTTTAAAATATTGGAAATCGCGTAAACATAGCCGTCGTAACGTCCAATTTTCTTTGGACTGTTTTTGTGCATAGCATTAGGACCCGAGAACCCCCTGCTAGATTATGACCACTGCCATGTTTAGATAGCTCATGTTACGAGCTTCGTTTTGATATGTAGTTCATTCGATTCCGATGCACGGTTTAGGAGAAACGACCGTTTCAAGTAACGGCGTTTCGCGAACGAAACTTTTCCCCTCGCCTTACTTTGAAACATAGGTTAAAGACCAAAAAGGGTTAATTAATGTATGAAACATTTATGGTGAGTGTGTTAGGCAGTTGGTAAGACACTCGCGAAGGAATCGCTTTAAAACTCGTAAAGGTTAAATTATTAAAAATGGTGGAGCCGAGGGTACCCGAGTGACTTAAGCAAATCAGTGAGCGCAAAACAAGCGTTAGAGTCTAAGTTAGTTAAAGTATAGATTTACAAGTGATTTTGGTTTAATTCCAACTTACTTGTTGTTTATAGGTTACCAGACTCGTCCCGAGCCTTTTATCACCCCAAGTCGCTCAGGCAAGTTTTCTACCAGTTATAACTGTTGTTGTGATGTATATATGTATTTGCATTATCTTGCGATAGATGCATGTTGGTTAATTAGCAAATGTTGCAATATATTGAAGCATGCTGCTATGGTATATATATATGCATGCCTGTTTCATATTCTTGAAATATATATCTGTTGGTTCAGTTGATAATACCTATACTAGAGAATAGCGGTAACTTGCATATACCCTTAGTATAGGGACCCAAAGGTGAAAATATTTTCTAAAACCGGGAGTCGAGGATCCCGAGTAGATTTTGTATATATGGATATGGATATATATATATATTTATATATATATATATGGTTATAGTTTTCCAAACTATTAATCGAATAAGGTTTATTCGATAACTTTAACTTTATTTTATTATTGAATATTATTTCGAATATTATTCGAAGGCGTATGACTCCTTTTATTATTTATTTGAATATTATTTGAATATTCATTCGAAGGCTTATGACTTAGTTTATATTATTTATTGAATATTATTTGAATATTCATTTGAGGATCTATGACTCCGATTATTTGCTGAGGTATATTCTTTATTTTATTAAAGAATAAGATGTCAATAATCAAACTTATTTTCGATTATTCAAATAAAGATAATACTTTCATATAAGTATATCTTTGGTTATTTAATACTCGTTTCAAGTATAAGTTTTAATACTTCTACTTCAATTATTTTTATAAAGATTATTCTTTATGGGAATATTATTTAAATAATAATATTCAGTCATTTTCTAAATATTCTGGGGACTGATTTACTTCATTAAATCAGCTTTACTCCAAACACTCTATAAAGTATTTTCGAGTCTTCAAAATGATTTTTAAAGTTAGAGCGGATCCCAAAACTCATTTTTATATTTAAGATCTTCCTTTTTAAGGGGATTTAAATACTCGCTCAAAACCTGGGGAATCCGGCTCTGTGGTGTATTTTATATTCGCAACGAGGTTGCAGTTTTGGTAAATGAATTGATTACTTGCCCAATGTTCGGGAAGTAAGCCCATCTAATTGAGTCGGCATAAGCGACAGGCCGGGGTACGGTCTATTATTGTGTAAGTGGCTGGGTGGCAGTCCATCAACGCGTAAGAGGCCGGGTGGCGGTCCAGCACAAGGTCCTTATGAGGCCAGGGTGATGACCGGTGGGGGATTCATCCATCTACTAGTAGAAAAGGTTACTTATTGGTATCTTTGCCTGATCAGCAAGATATCTGATTTATGCCAAAATTCTTTTCCTTTCCAAAATTTATTGGATGTTTCAAACTCTGTTCATACTTTACATAACAGAGGTTCCAGGAAATGTTTAAGAGATATATATATGTGGATATATACATATCGGGACTAAATAAAGTATCTCGTAACTTTATTTCATTCAATAATATTTCAAAGATTGAATCTATTCAAATCTTGTCTTGTAGTCTCATCTATGTGATGAACTTTTGAAACTGGTTATAACTTGAACGGTGGTAGTTCAAGTAGTATTGGGAAAGATATAAGTATATCGGGGTATTTGGTAACCTCATCTTTTAAACTTATATCTAATTAAAAATTATCCTATGAACGACAAAGATTTTCAGAAAAACGTTGAGACAAGGTTAGATATATGAGATCACCTTGCAACGATATTTTTTTTATATACAGTTATACACTGGGACTTTGTGTATATTATGCATGGAAGAGGACTTCCAATATTTTGAAAAGTATATATGTATATATACTGAATATTTTGCGACTTCATCGCATTAAGATATCAAACTTGGTTCATTTCTTTTTACCAAGACTTTCATGAGTATTATGAGTAGGCTCATATATTGTAAATCATTATACATATTATTTTGGTGGGCTTGCTGCTCACCCTTGCTTTATTTCTTCATCACACAACAACAGTTAGGAAAGATGGCCAGACTCCAGCAGACCCAGCGCAAGCGCGTGGGAAGCGTCCCGCGTCTTCCCGTTGATGTTGTAGCTGCTATAGCTGCAGAGGTAGATCTATTGTAGATCAGACCATCTACTTTTGAGAATCAATTATGTATAATTATAACTTGTGGCAGATAATGGCAATTAACTGTAAATTTATCAAGTAATCATTTTGGGTTGTAATAACTTTTAAATGGTGGATTCAAAGACTTGTACTTATTTCAATTTCATCTCTGAGACTATAACGGGTTGGTGTGTGTTAGTATGGGGTCACAGCATGAGGTTATTTATTATTAATTAAGTGAAGTGATATTGTGGAAAGAAAGACCGTGACAACCCGGATCCCCGACCCCGGATCTGGGGGTGTTACATTCTCCACCTTGAGAACAATTCTCAAGTTTCGAAGCCAGTCAGCAAAATTAGGACCAGTCAACTTGTGAGCATCTAGTATACTCCGGAGTGATAGTGCATAAGACATAACGTATATAGTAAATCTGTAAATGATGAACACATAACAACACTTAGCAAATATTCAATTTCATTTTAAAACACTATATGAATCGGGTCTTTATTCATAAGTGGCTCCCACTAGTTAATCTAATTTATACAACCCCCTAAGTGAAAAATTAAGCATTCATAATGCTAGTAGGAATAGGGATCCTACATTCCATCACACAACCTCGGCTGTAGCACGAAACGTCATGTGATGTTTAATAGGCAGACAACTCTTGTCAATTACATCTTATGTTATTCCCTAATAAAACTTTAGCCTCTTGAATAATTGAGTCACGACTGTAGCACGACAGACTCAATATTCTAAGTCAAGTCTAACCCAACATTTCATACAATTGAATCAGTCTCCAACGGCCCACGGCTGTAGCACGTAACAACCTTTAGATTCTAATTCAATGTACACATTTCTATGTAATAGACAAGTATTTCTTATTTCAAAATCAAAGCCCTCGGCTGTAGCACGAAATGACAATGATTTAAAAATAAGAACTACTTTCTACCATGTTGGAAGGCTTTGACCGACACAAACTCGTTGTGTCATTGGCCAATTACTACTTGATATTATTTAATTTTAGAGGGATTATATTATGTTACAATCATAATCATATTATAAAGAGATTCTCCCTTTTAAATTAAATATTTCAAATCAATAATCGATAATCAAATGATTCCCAGATCGGGGGCAGCATTGTCAAGAGGCGTCACTTAATACCCCTTTCTTATATATCGAAATCTGCTTTTGACAGAATCATCCTTTCTCTCAAAATTGAAAATTCATATTTAATTATGTGTTTCATAAACACAAGAATCTTATGATTGTATTCATAATATTAATGTTAAGGCAAGAAACGATTCCTATTCTAGATTTTCTAGAGCACGCCTTATATTGATTTAAGTTCACCTAAATCTATCATCGCATGGTAAACATAGGCATATATCTCATATATAAAAATAAATAAACAAGTAAGCATGCAAGCAATATCATGTCACACATTGATATAATGATGTATGGATTTATTTTAGCATTTAAAAGGAATTAAAACATGCTTTAAAACACTTTCGGAAATATAAACAGTTCAAAACTCTTATATAAAAAATATTTGACTACTCCATTAGATCCGTCTCGAACAAACGAATCCAACGATATATTGCACGCCCAAAACGGAGTTACGGAACTCCCAAAAAAAATTTAAAAAAGACAGATGGGCTGTAACGCATTATAGGAATGCGTTACAAGCCCTGTAACGCATTCCGGTAATGCGTTACAGCCCTTTTAAGCCATTAAAGGGTGTAACGCATCCCGGAAATGCGCAACAGGGTGTAACACATTTCCGGAATGCGCGACACCCCATCACCCCCCTCCCCCCGCGCGCGCGTGCGCTACACGCGCCTGCACCTGAACGTTGCAGCAACAGCAGTTTTTTTTTTGTTCTTTCTCTTTCCTGCCGTTGATGTTTGTCTGCTTATCGTTGTTACAAAGAAAAAAGAGTAACCCCCCTTTCCTTTACTCCCTTATTAATAACTCTTTATTAATATTGTCTCCTTTTAATTTTATTATTAATAAATTAATTAACATTTAATTAATAAATTAATAAAAATCAAAATAATATGATTTCTTAAATCAGGCAGTATCAGAAAATTATCAAATCAGCCATGGGTCCTTGTGCAAATTTTAATCATAATTATTCACATGCATAATTATTTCATGAATTTTTAATTAAAACAATTTTAAAAAATTCATAACAAATAATCTACACATCACAAAATTATGAAAAAAATACCTAGATGATCTATAACACTTGTAGAACCCAGATCAGTAGTCAAGATATTATGCAAAAATTATTTCGAATTAATTCATAATTAAATCTAAATAAACTTGCAAAAATCATAACAAATCCATACATGCATTAAAAAATCTGAAATTTTTTATATGAATCTCTATATGCAAAACCTAGCTCTGATGCCAATGAAGGAATTTACGGATGAGCGGAAGCATGATATAACATTTATTCCGTAAAAACCATATACTGCACATATAGAAAAACGTATAAAAAGGAAAAACTGAGGAATCGTAACCATACCTTGTGAATCAAAGCTTTATAAAAATGGAGTGCTAGCAGTTGCTCCTCAGTGTGTGAAGCACTCTACCGGTATCCACCAAGAACGATCCTCTTCGATGAACCTTTTTATAAAACCGAGCTTTTATAAAATGGAGTTTTTGGGAGAGAGAGGAAGAAGATGGAGGCTAGGGTTTTCACCAAAACCAAAATTGTATAAATAGAATGAGCCATCTTATTCTATTTATAGGGCTCTCCTAGGGTTATAAAATATATCTTTATATATATTAACCCCCATATTTTATCTTTATAAAATGCTTTAATAATAATTAAAACTATTTTAATCATTATTTCCTTTTCTAAACTATTTAGAAAATAATTCTCTCTCTCATTATTTCATCAAAGAAAATATTCTTTTATGGTGTGACCCTGTAGGTTCAATATTATTCCGGTAGTAGAAATGAATAATAATAAACTTTTATTAATTATTTATATGAATACTAAAATTCACTAAATATAATTAACTGATTAATTATATTTATTCTACATCGTGAGTGATGCTTCTCAACATATCGCGACTATCCGGATAATTTGAATTCACTGCTTAGAATACCAAGAACCTGTCAGTGACTAGTTACCGTTCAATGAATTCCTTCCACCCTTATAATATCCTGATTAAATACAAGGCATGGATCTTGTGTCAGACCTATCAAATTTAATCATAAGATTTCTTATTCATAATGCAAAGTTCATATTAATGCAAATTAGAAACTCCCTTCTAATTTCATACACTCTGGCCAGAGATTCCAGAACTCGCATAATAAGAATAACATAGGATATTCTCTTCCTATATTGAAAGGGGTAGATCCTCTATTGACGTTAACTATCTCTGTACACAAATTCCTATGCCCAGAATAGACCTAATGGATGTCCTTGAGACAAAGGACTAAACCAAAGCACAGTTCATTATATACAAGATAACTTTAACGATCTCAAGTCTAAGGACACTTGTACAACTATCACTCAGTGAACCACTATTGACACGTGAGTAATCTCCATTAGTTGTTCAACTTATTGAGTCATGTTCAATGAACTTATTCCCTAATAAGCACCTACATACTAGCTATAGTGTCACCATACAAATGCCTATGAGAACAGACATCCTCCTGAAGGGAGCAAGCATAGTATGTACCAATCTTTGCGGATCCACTAACATCCGATTAGTTATCCTATGATCAGGAACTGTTTAAGTCTAGAGTTGTCATCTTCTAGATCTCACTATTATAATCTCATTATAATTCTAGAAGCTTTACTCTAAACTATGGAGCATCTTATCTAAAACACTTTAAATAGATAAAGCCCATAATAAAAATATAACAAGTCTTTTAATAATTCAAATAAAATCAAATAGGAATACAAGAAAGTTCTTCCTAACTCATCATACATGATTGGATTTAGGACAAAGACTTTCACAGTTGTCATCCGTCGGGACCATAAAGTTCATCCGTTGGGACTATATTATAACATCTGTCGAGAGCTACAAAAAAACTAAATTAAATCTACTAAGGTGCTTTGTTCAACTTATCATTAAGTTCACAACATATTCCTAACAGTATCGTTGTACTATAAATATTATACGAGGAATGATTAAAGAAGTCTGGCCGATAGCGGAAGCTGAGCGTTCCATGATTCTAAAGCATATCAATCAATTACGTATAAAATGGTGCTTCCTTCAAGACGGCAACATGACCCGACGTGCGTTACGTTACTACGGGAAGAAATGTTAAATCTGGCGCTAAGCGTGTACCAGGAGACGAGCCTGTAAAAATGCAACGAGAACTTCTTACATAAAAGAATCGACAGAGATGATGCGCCGAAATGAGCAAACGTTAAGGAACGAAACTGTGATATCTGGGATATATCGTGTAATTATTTTTGCTAATAAATAAATGTTATGCATATTCAGTATTTATTTTGTGAATTATTTGTTAAGTGGTATATGTGTTTGGATGTTTAAAAATAATATAAATTGAGGATTTTAATTTTTATATGTCCAAAATAAAATATAGATAATTGTCATATCTTCCTATTTATTTTTATGATGATTTATGATTTTATAGGAAATTTATAGATTTTATAATTTCTTTTTCCGAGTATTTATAAACTATTTTATATAATCGGGAATCTGACTTCACTCGTTTTTACGTTTTTATAACCCGAAACTCTTCCAAGAACTCCTTTCTAACCTAATTGCAATATTCCGAGCATTTTCCATGTTTTGACTTTTTCAATCCGGCGTACGGTTTGTCCTGTGCGGGTCCCGACGTAATATTTTCGATACAAAATTCGTTTCGGTAAATCAATAAAACTCGTGTTTTTCGATAAACGGGATCTTTTTATTAAACTATTATAATTATCACCCCGTAATACGTGTAACAAGGCGCTGAGACCAAGACCGCAGTACAAATTGTACAGCTTTGGATAATTATCCCGAAAACTAGTACCGTTTGTATCTGTTTTTATAAATAAACGTACTATTCTATATCCGGAATGATCCAACGGGATACTACTTTTCCGTAAATATAAATAGCCTTTACCGTATTTTATTTCGTACCGAAAATCATTTGCAAACAGTAATTATAGAATTTTCCAGAGATAACCCCTAATTTCATAAAACCTTCTGAGAATCAAACTACAGTTTCAAGGTGTTATTGAAATCGGTTGGGAAAGTTGGAGTAACCCAAACGAAGGATTTGGAGTGTACTTTCATATTCCAGAACTCGTTTTACTGCAGAAATCAAGGTTTAATTTTATATTTTTCTTTATTTTTGAATTATTTTGATTTAAATTATGAATTTTTGTTCGGATGATTGTTTGGATGATTTGATGATTGCATGTTGTAGAGCTTTTCTTCCTGATAATTTTGATATGTCATATGACTGATTTGGAGTTCAATAACATGTTCAAAATTGGGTTTAATTCTCGAATTTTAAAATTAGGGTTTATAACCCGTATGAATGTTCTTAAATGAAATTTGGGGCTTTTTGTTCTAGGGGTTATTAGACATTTTTGTTGATTGCTTCGTGTTCTTTTTTGAATTTGCAATCAATTCATATATATTACAACAACTGACGATTCGTGGTTTGCTCAAATCGAAGCAAACAAGTTCGCCGGAAACTGGCGAACTTGTCGGCCAAATTCCGGCCAACTCAGGGGTTATTAGAACGATTTGAATACATGGTTGTGTTCCTTGTAAGCTGTAGTTGTGATCTGGAGGTGATGGTGGTGTGAGGATGCCGGAATCGAGTTCTCCGGAGAGGCAGGAGAATTTTCCGGCGAGGGGTGTAAAAATTGCACTTTAGCCCCTGTATTTTTGAAGAAGATGAAGTTAGGTCCCTGTGGTTTTCAAAGTTTGCAGAAATTGGATCCCTGTTTTAAAAATGTTTAAAAATCATATTTCCTATTTATTTTAATTATAAAAATTCGTTTTTAATTATTAAAATTTCTAGAAATTATTATTTTAATTCCAAAAATTATTTTTAATTCAAAAATAAATCTGAATTAATTAGTTAATTAATTTTAGTTAATAATTAATTGATTAATTGGTCAATTAATTTGAAAATCAATTGATTAATTGATTTAATTAATTATTAATTGATTTGAATTAATTATTTAATTAGATTTAATTATTTGTTATTGATTTAAAAATTCCGAAAAATAGTTTTAAATTTTAAAATATCATTTTAAATTGTTTTCAAGGCTCGATAATTATTATACAATAATTTTGAAGCCAGATTTGGCGAACCGAACCTTGTTTATTGCTTTATAATTGATCCAACGACCCGTTTTGACTCCGAAAATATTTTAAAAATCATATTAAATACACGAAAGATTGTTTATGACCCGAGACTTCCTTATAAATGAAATTTCATTGATTGTTTGATGTGCTATGTATATATGTGACTTGTTTGTTTGACTGTCGGTCTATATGTTCAGTATTTACTAGTTTTTAGCATAACTTTTAATCCGTTAATTGGATTTGGGTAAAACAAAGGGTAGATAGAAGTGTATACCGAATAGAATCATATGAGTTGAGTATTGATATATACTTATGATATGTGATCAGAAGAGGCAAGGCGTAGGAAAGGGAAGCAAGTAGTCGAGGAATAGGAGATTGTGATTGAAAGTTAGTGAAGTATAGCAAGCTAATATCAGGAAAGTGTTATGAACTTTCTCGAGATATATTGTGAATAACTGATAGTTCTGTTTTATATTGCAAGTTCTTTGAAGCTTTGAACCCTAAACCTGGATTCCAGTTATTGATCTTTTTAGTAAACCTTATTCTTTCTGAACCATTGATTGTTGAATACCCGAATATCAACCACAGATATATGATACTACTCCACAAATACATACAAACTAAATATCGAACACTGAGTCAAGATTGCTTACATATTCAAACCATTGTATCGTATGCTTTGAAACACCAAATCCTTATAACCTTGAAACTTTGATTCTTTTGTTATCCAATTCTTTCACCACATGATAGCCATTCTTTGAAATTGCCATATTGTTCCCTTGTGAAGATTGAAACCATCTCATTGTTGGAAATCCAATATTGTTTATGAATATATTTATTAATTTACACTATTTATTCTATTATTGTGATAGAATTGGATTGTTTTACAAAATTGTGGACCAGATTCGTGGTCAGACTAAATTGGTGGTCAAGTTAGGCCAATGTGTGCCTTGGATCCAGTAATTAGAGCAGAGTTGTGTGCCTTGCTCGGGGTTAGTGCGTGACTGATCAGCAGCCTAACCTTGGTTTTTAAAATGAAAATATAATATCCAATTCTAAATTATCATTCATTATTCACTTGATACTTCAAATCATTTCACTTGATCATTTTATTCTCAGTATTGTCAATGTGACTTGCTGAGCTCGTTAGCTCATTCGTGCGATTTTGTTTATGTTCTTTTCCATTTAAGAAGGAACCTGTTGGTAGCGAGGATCCCCAATCCAGTGCGAGAGCTAGGGGTCCAGGTTGATCGAGTTAAGCTAGCTGAAAGCTTTTGGGATAGTTTAAGTTTGTAAAGTTTGTATTGATGTTTAATATTCAATTTTAAGTTTGAATAGTTGGGATTTGGACGTTTATTATATAAGTGTGTGTGTGTGTGTCACTTGTTTACATAATTTAACCTATTGCGGTCCGTGGTAGTTGGTAAGTAGGGTCACTGCATATTATTATTATCTTTATTATTGTTATAAGGAGGTTATAAATAAGGTGTGTGTGTGTGTGGACCCCAAACTTCTGACCTGGGTTTGGAGGGCACCACAGGTTTGGTAGCAGAGCTACAGGTTATAAGTCACTGACACAAGCCTAGGTTGACGGGAATGGGTAGAGGCTTAGGATTAGAAGTAAGGAAATAGAAAGATAGAACGTCGAGAGGTTGAGTGCGACGGTATAACAGGTATTAGTATAATTCGCGTTGTGGTTTGAGATTCTTATATTGTGATATGATTTCAGATAGCAGCGATGGCCGACTCTTTCATCCTCGTATCAGCGGATCACTCAGAGCCCTCAGTTGAAGGACCATCTTCAGATCCACGTCTTGTTGCTCTACCAGTGTTGGCTATTTTACCTCCACCTGTGTTGCAGCCCGTGCCACTGCAGGCTATTCCACCCCCAGGCATGAGGCCACCAATCAGAGGACCCCCACCTGCTGATTTAGGTCTTACTCATCACTCAGTTATAAGTGTACCTTTTCAGTTTTCTTCCTATCTTGTCCCATATCATCAGTTTGAGGCTTGCCTGTTAGGTCACATAACACTGTAGAAGGGGGTTGAATACAATGTTACTATAATCAAATCGATTTTGAACATAAGTAACAGTAAACAAATATATTCAGTATGATACACTATGTTATAATGGAACTGTTCTCTCTCAGTGATGAACAAATATCACTAAGAGCTGCTAGGTTACAATGTATAATCTTCTCGATAACGATAACACATATAGTGTAAACCTAAAGTCTGTGTTTATATAGTACACAGTTACAAGATAACTTCTAATTGATATGGAATATAATTTTGTCTCCTAAAATATATCAATCAGATATCTTCTACAAGTCTTCCAGTCTTCTAACACTTTCCATGCATATCTTCTTTTATTTCAGTCTCGATCTTCTACTGTAAATCAGCTTCCTTCCTTATATGAAAGTCTTCCCGCACCTAAGTTCTGATATGACCTTAAGTTCTGATATTAAGTTCTGACTTCCAGTAAGTCCTGATTTCAGTAAGTCATGATATATCCTCTTTGTTAAGATCTGAAAACTAAACATGAATCATATTAGACATGACATCTCAAATATATCTAACAATCTCCCCCAACTTGTAAATTATGCAAAATATACAAGTTAATAGATTTGATGATGTCAAAAACATTTAAGTACAAATGCAATAAGAGTTTAACTAGATAACTAACTACAGCTTATAGTCCTTGTACCTTTTACCATTCTCACTGAGTCAATCTGAATCCATAATGATTCTTGACAAAGCTTGATATCAGCTTTTCTGCTTTAATCCTCAGGACTTGAGAGAGTGTAGTCTTGACTTGCTTCATCTCTTCATTCTGACTTCCAATCTGATAGATTTAGTCCTTAAAGCAGAGATATGGTTTCTTTCTAAACTATCATTCAGTCTTATTACCCTAGGATGAGAAGAATCTTCATTGTAGCACATACATTTCTCTTTCAGTATCTCTTCAAGCTTAGCAGAATTCTTCTTCATTGGAATTTCACTTCCATCATCTTCAACAATACTAGGAATGAATTCTGTAACTCTTGAACCAGAAATTCTTGCTTTATCTCTGATGGTCTTCAATATGAAGTTTGACCATCTCCTGGTAATATCAGACTTTACCTCTAAAAGGTAATGAAAGAATTGAAGTTCTTTCAGTGATTTATTCAGCACATCTGATTCTGACATCTGATATGTCCTTCCATCTTCAAGAAATAGAATCAAATTTTCCATGACATTGTGCATGTCATGAGCATCTAGTACCACTTGAACAGAGATAACATTATCAAGATGTTTCTGTGTAACATCTTCAAGCGGTTTGTCAGTCAATAGAAATGGATCTCTAGTAGCAACTTCAACTTCTATTTTAATCTTTGCTTCATCAGAACCTAGTCCAGCCCTGTCTCTTGGTTCTCTAGCATTTAACCAAATAGTCTTGAAATTCGATAGCAATTGGCTTTTCTTTGGATCTGATGGTTTGACATTTTTCCACAGAAGTTTGTTTTTATCAGCTACTTCCATCTTGTCTAAATCAAATTGAGCACTGTCAGAGGTTGACTTGATGACTTTATCAGAACTTGTTATTTCAGTTATAGCTTGTTGTTCTTCACTTTGAAAAACTTGAGCCTTGTCAGAGGTTGTCTTTGATTCTTCAGAAATCTTCTTTCTTTTCAGAGTTTGAACATCTTTATCTTCAGCAAGAATATCATCAATAACTTGAACCATTTTGCACACTGGCTTTATCAGAATTTGAGGAATTTTCATCTCTAGTGGCTTGGTTGGTTCATCAACTTTTCCTTCCCCTTTGTCTTTGGGATCAATCTCAGATTGTGATCTTGTTTTGGACTTTGATGCCTCAGTTTGTGACTTCTCCTTGATCACAATGCCTTTTACCTTAGGCCTTGGAGATTTATTTGCAACAGAAACTTTTGGCTTTAGATTTTTCTTTTCAGCTTTGAATCTAGCTTCTTCCTCCTTGAGATTTTTAAAATTCATTCCTGGATTATGCTTCAGAAATAATCTTCTAGCAATTTCCTCATCAAGAGTCTGAATCTTGGGATCCTTGTAGTAGACAGTAGTCTGCTTCCCCTTGAGCTTCAGAGTTGATAAGTGGATTTTATATCCACTTGGAACGCTTTATTACAAGCTTAAATTGGTGTTTTTGACTCAAGTTGTTGGTATTTTGATGTGTTTTTGTGTTATTGTATTTTAGGTATCAGTTAACTGAAGAAAGGAGCTTTTAAAGGAAATATGATGAAAAGTGATCAGAATTGGAAGCCTAGGACATTGTCAAGTTGTAGAGAATCTCGTTAGCTTCGCGTGGACAGTTGAATCGCCTAATTCTGACGAGTAGAAATCAAGTTATGGGCAAAATAAGATTAATCAAAATTTTCCAGAAAGGCTGCAGGCGCCCACCTGCTGGTGTCAGGCGCCCGCCTGCTGGTGCCGCGCGGCCGCGTGCTGATGCACGGCTGACTTCGCTGATTTTGCTGAAAAAGCCTTTTTTAGTGGAATTTGACAATTTTAAGGGTGCAGGTCCAGTATGGGCTTATATATACTTAAAAAAAGGGTTTTCATCATCCGGAAAGATTGGGATACCAAGGAGAAGACCTAGAAGCACAAAACAACTCTGAAAAAGAAGATCTTGTTTTCAACTTATGATTCTTTGAATTAGTTGTAACTTTGGATGCTCGTTTTTGTTCTTGTTGAACCTAGATCTCGTTTATTTGTACTTTAATTATTATTCAGTTTATTAAGACCTTGTTTTTTACCATGCTTTCATTGGAACCCATGGTGACGATGAGTTTGATTATGAGCTAATCGTTATCATGGAGTTCTAACAGATTTACTTATTGATTTCTGTAGTTAATTTGTTCCGATACCTTAGTGTGTGGTGATTGATTGATATCCTAGTATTGGTTGTGCTTATTCATCTTATGTGCGTAGCTAACATATAAGATAGTTTGTTAATCTCTTTTGAAGCGACAGTGAATCTTGAGATTTAGAACTTGCCATGTTAGCATAAGTTCATGTATTGTATGCATGATTAGTAGGTAACTCTAATCGTTTTACTTACCCTATGTAATCATTATGGATAACTTGTGCTTAAACCGTTATGTTATCAAATTCTATAGACATATAGGGTCTCAATATAATTAGTGCATATTCAGCTTCTATCTCTTTTGTGGATGTCTGGTAGAATGGTACTCGCGCAACGAAAGTTGGCGTTTATCAGTTTCGTGTTATCTGATTAGTGTCATCACCATTACATGCTAAGGTTAAGAATAATAAGGCTATTGAATGAAGTATTTAATGAAGTTAGAATCCCATGTTTGTCATATATATTAATTCAACCATTCTTGTTCTCTTAGTTATAATTGTTAGTTTAATCTCTTAGTTTAATAAAACCCAATTTTTTATTTGTCTTAGCATTGAGCGATAACCATACATTGTTGCATAGGTGCATAAAGTGAACTTAACCTAAACCAGTCTCTGTGGGAACAAATCTGATTTATATCTTATACTACTTGCGAACGCGTATACTTGCGTGAATATTAGCACGTGTTTTCGCCCTAACAAGTTTTTAGCGCCGCTGTCGGGGACTCGTTAATTTTTAGTTTATGTGCTTGTCATCAGTGGTCGTTAAAGTTCACTGACTCGGACTATTTTACTCTCACGGTTTATTTGTTTGTGTTTCAGGTACTCAGTACAATAGGAGATCCAGCAGCACGAACGAAAGCCTTGATGGAATTCTCTCAACCCAAGATCAATGACATTCAATCTAGCATTGTCATGCCAGCTATCACAACTAATACCTTTAAGATCAAGCCTGGCATAATTCAATGGGTGCAGAATTCAATACAGTTTGGGGGTTCTCCAACGGAAGATCCCAATATATACATTAGGGATTTTATTGAGATCTGTGAGACCTTTAAGTTCAACGGTGTTTCTGAAGATATTGTGAAGCTGAGACTATTCCCATTCTCTTTGAGAAACAAATCTAAGAGTTGGTTACACTCTCTACTAGCTGGTTCGATTACTACTTGGCAAGATCTTGCTCAAAAGTTTCTTACTAAATTCTTCCCTAGGGCGAAGACAGCTGCAATGAGGAATGCTCCTACTCAATTTGTGCAGCAAATGGGAGAATCTTTGTATGAAGCTTGGGAGCGCTACAAGGAGATGCTTAGGAAGTGTCCTCGTCATGAAATGCCTGATTGGATGATCATCAATTTCTTCTATAACGGTTTGGGAGCACAGTCCAGACCCATGCTCGATGCAGCATCAGGAGGAGCATTATGGGCAAAGAGCTATGAGGAAGCTTATGATCTAATTGAACTGATGGCTGCTAATGAATATCAGTATCCAACCCAGAGATATCCACAGGGCAAGGTAGCAGGAGTTCTTGAAGTGGATACAGCTACGGCTATCACTGCTCAACTAAAGGCGTTGTCTATGAAGATTGATTATCTGGCTAACTATGGTGTTAAACAGATAACCAGTGTTTGTGAGCTATGTGCAGGTTCGCATGCGACGGAGCAATGCGCTATATCTAGTGAATCAGCTCAGTTTGTGAGCAACTTTCAGAGATCGCAGCAACCAATTCTAGACACTTATCATCCTGACAACTGAAATCATCCTTACTTCAGCTGGAGCAACAATCAGAATGCGATGCAACAGCTGTTCCAGCAGTTTAGAAATAAGCTATTCAACCCTCCTGGTTTTCAGCAATAAATTACACCAAAACAACAAACTCATGGTGCATGTCTATCTTCGAATGAAAAATCTGAATTGGAGGAGTTGCGGATTATGTGCGAAAACCAGGCTCTTATATGCCAAATCTAGGTTGTTTCTATCAAGACTCTGGAGAACTAAATAGGGCAAATTGTTAATGCCTTATTGAATTGACTACCAGGAACGCTTCCTAGTGATACAGAAACAAATCCAGGCAAGAGGGAAGTTGAAGAACAGGTGAACGCCATTACCTTGAGGTCTGGAAAGGTCGCAAGCCCCCAAATTCAGCAAGACGAAGAGCCTTAAAAATCTCAAGTTTCAGAAAATGCAGTTGTGGCTGAAGAAGAAGTGTAGAAGGAAGCAGAGGTGGAACCAAGGAAGACTACTGTGGAACACACTCCTCCTAAGGGTAATACAGGGGAGAAACAGATCTATCCTCCACCTCCTTTTCCTAAGAGGCTGCAGAAGAAAAAGTTGGATAAGCAGTTTGAGAAATTTTTGGAGGTGTTCAAGAACCTTCATATCAACATACCTTTCGCTGAAGCTCTTGAACAGATGCCTAGCTATGTGAGGTTTATAAAACGTATTCTCTCTCGGAAAGTGAAGCTCGATGACTAAGAGACCGTTGCTCTCACGGAGGAATGCAGTGCTGTGCTGCAACAGAAGTTGCCTCCGAAGCTTAAAGATCCTGGAAGCTTCACTATTCCTTACACCATCAGAAATTTGTCGTTCGACAAGTGTTTATGTGATTTGGGAGCTAGCATCAATCTGATTCCATTATCTATCTTCAAGAAGCTTGGTCTACCTGATCCGAAACCAACATACATGTCATTGCAACTAGCTGATCGTCTCATCGCTTATCCACGAGGTATAGTGGAGGCTGTCTTGGTCAAGGTGGATAAAATCTTCTTTCCTGCTAACTTTTTGATTCTTGATTTTGAGGAAGATAAGAAGATTCCCATTATCTTGGGAAGACCATTCTTGGCTACAGGCCAAACTATGATCGATGTGCAAAAAGGGGTGCTTTCGATGAAAGTTTACGATCAAAAGGTCACTTTTAATGTGTTCAAGGAAATAAAGTTACCCACAACTAAAGAGGATTACTTTAAAGTAGATTGGGTCAACTCTATAGTAAATTCAGAGCCAGAGCAATTGCCAAAGTTAGATGCCTTAGAGAGATCCTTAATAGGGGAATCGGTTATTGAAGATAAAGAAGGAGCAGAGCAATTGCAGGATTTGAATGCACCTCCGTGGATGAGGAAGTTGGATATGCTATTCGATTCTCTTGGGTTAGCAGAGCTAAAAATTTCTCAGGAGCATTTTGAACCATTTATTCAAGAAGCTCCCACACTTGAGCTCAACCGAATGCCAGATCACTTGAGTTATTCATTCTTAGGTGCACCCCATGATAAGGGGTTGGGATATATTTTTGATGATGTAGAGAGTGGATGGATGTATATTCCCGTGCCTACAGAGGGTTCTTCTCATGTGTAACACGTAGTTGATAGGACTGGTGTTGGTGATGAGCAGTATAGGCGAGTAATTAGGCGTATGGAGGCCATGCACGATATTCACCGTTATTTTGCTGCAGATTTGACACAGGCTTTGGGCACTATTTTCCAAGCCACTGGTGTCGAGGTTGATTGGCCACCTAATCCTTCACCCGAGGAGGGTGATCTTTCCGATTACTAGGTATGCCTGAAATCCTTATTATTACCTTCAATGAGGACATTGAAAATTTTAAGTTTGGGGGTGATAATGTAAGGATTAGTAGTGTGTGTGTCCATATAGATTCATATTGCATGTTTAGTTGTAGTTCATTCATATTTTTGCATGATTGTTCATTTAGGAAATATTTGTTTGTTTTTATGTGATTTCATTTAGTTGCATTTGCATGCATATTTAGCATGATCCCTTAAGATGAACTATGATATTTGATAAGTTGATGTTGATTTGAGTGTGGTGATGACGAATAGAGGGATGTTTAAGTCCTAATGAATTGATTTCCATGCCAGAAACAAATATTTTCACAAAGTCTTATAGGGTTGCTTTTGATCTAGATCATGATCATACTTGTTTGTTGTTGAGATTTAATCACTTGATTATATTTAGAATTTGTGATATTCTCGTAATGACGTAAAAATACTGATTTTTTTTATCTAGAGAAAAATTTGGATTTCATTGCTAGTTGTTGTAAGGCTAGACGTTAAATGGCTTGTAGCCGGCTCATAGTTTTATTAGTAGTCTATGGTTGAATGAGATGGAGCGAAACGCACTCATTCAGAAATTATTGAAAAAAAATATAAAAAAAGAAAAAAAGTATGTGTTTATGCATAATTGATCAAGAGTGAGATCTTTAATACTCGAGTTATTAAGTTCTAGGGGACTTTGTGCCTAGTGACCTAAGGCTTTTATAGTCTGGGATTCGCGAACCTAACGCTCGCTACATGGGTATTATTGCATAAGTCTTTTGGGACCTCATTCATTGCACGGTCAAATAAGCATCTTTGTTATGTGTTCAATAATAGTGTGAATCCTTGTATAACTCTAGTAGAAAGGAGGTGTTGTGAGTTATAATGCATTTATTGTCTATTCTGTTTATAAACTTTTGATTGTTTCGATGATAGATAAGTTATGGTTATTGATCTAGTATCGAGAGATATATGTTAAGCATTCCACACACGCACGTTTCTGGTTTGTGAGTTGGTTTGTGGGATTTATTCGAACTCTTTTTTAAGTCATTACATTCTTAGAGGCATTGGCTTATTCATTTGGTTATTGGTATTCTGAGGGGATCGATTGCAATATCATTTAATTGCATTCACATAGTTGCATTCATGCATTAGGTTTGTTTTGTAGTTTTGAGTCTGTTTATGCTTGAGGACAAGCATCGATTCAAGTTTGGGGGTGTGATAAGTAGATTTTATATCCACTTGGAACGCTTTATTACAAGCTTAAATTGGTGTTTTGGACTCAAGTTGTTGGTATTTTGATGTGTTTTTGTGTTATTGCATTTCAGGTATCAGTTAAATGAGGAAAGGAGCTTTTAAAGGAAATATGATGAAAAGTGATCAGAATTGGAATCCTAGGCCATTGTCAAGTTGTAGAGAATCTCGTTAGCTTCGCGTGGACAGTTGAATCGCCTAATTCTGACGAGTAGAACTCAAGTTATGGGCAAAATAAGATTCATCAGAATTTTCCAGAAAGGCTGCAGGCGCCCGCCTGCTGGTGCCAGGCGCCCGCCTGCTGGTGCCAGGCGCCCGCCTGCTGGTGCCGCGCAGCCGCGTGCTGATGCGCGGCTGACTTCGCTGATTTCGCTGAAAAAGCCTTTTTTGAGTGGAATTTGACGATTTTAAGGGTCCAAGTCCAATATGAGCTTATATATACTTAAAAAAGGGTTTCCCTCATCCGGGAAGATTGGGATACCAAAGGGAAGACCTAGAAGCACAAAACAACTCCGAAAAAGAAGATCTTGTTTTCAACTTGTGATTCTTTGAATTAGTTATAACTTTGAATGCTCGTTTTCGTTCTTGTTGAACCTAGATCTCGTTATTCGTACTTTAATTATTATTCAGTTTATTAAGACCTTGTTTTATACCATGCTTTCATTGGAACCCATGGTGACGATGAGTTCGATTATGAGCTAATCGTTATCATGGGGTTCTAACGGATTTACTTGTGGATTTCTATAGTTAATTTGTTCCGATACCTTAGTGTGTGGTGATTGATTGATATCCTAGTATTGGTTGTGCTTATTCGTCTTATGTGCGTAGCTAACATATAAGATAGTTTGTTAATCTCTTTTCAAGTGACAGTGAATCTTAAGATTTAGAACTTTCCATGCTAGCATAGGTTCATGTATTGTATGCATGATTAGTGGATAACTCTAACCGTTTTATTATCCTATGTAATCATTATGGATAACTTGTGCTTAAACCGTTATGTTGTCAAATTCTATAGACATATAGGGTCTCAATATAATTGGTGCATATTCAGCTTCTATCTCTTTTGTGGATGTCTGGTAGAATGGTACTCGTGCAATGAAAGTTGGCGTTTATCAGTTTCGTGTAATCTGATTAGTGTCATCACCATTAAATGCTAAGGTTAAGAACAATAAGGTTATTGAATGAAGTATTTAATGAAGTTAGAATCCCATGTTTGTTATATATATTAATTCAACCATTATTGTTTTCTTAGTTATAATTGTTAGTTTAATCTCTTAGTTTAATAAAAACCCAATTTTTATTTGTCTTAGCATTGAGCGATAACCATACATTGTTGCATAGGTGCATAAATTGAACTTAACCTAAACCAGTCTCCGTGGGAACGAATATGATTTATATCTTATACTACTTGTGAACGCGCATACTTGCATGAATATTAATGCGTGTTTTCGCCCTAACAAGAGTTTGCATGAACTTTTGAGAATCTTGACTTCCACCTTGTACCAGAACATCAGGCTTTGTCAGACTTTGCTCATCAGAACTTGATATCATATTTTGAGTTTCAGTACTTGCTATCAGATTTTAAGTTTGAGCAGCTTCAGAACTTATCTTCTTTTGAGTAGGAGATTTGCTTGCATCAGTAATTAGTTTCCTTGAAGAAACCTTGTTGCTCTGCTCTTTACACTGAACTTGACCTCTACCCTTGCTAGGGTTTCCCTGGTCATCATCTTTCTTCTTCAGTATTTGATCATTTGAGCATTTGGACTTAACTATCTTCTCCCCTTTTTTGGCATCATCTGATAGTAGGAGTGAGAGAAGAATTTCAACTGAAGATTGAATCTCATCCAATTGAGCCTGTTGAGAAGCTTGATTAGTCGGGACCTCAGAGATTTGGGCCTGTTACTTCTCTTGAGTTTTCTCAATTGCTTCTACCTTTTCAGAAATAAACTCAGGATATGTCGATTCAAATTCAACATTTGTTTGTCAAATCAGCACAAATTATTAGTAACCACAATTTTAATCAAAACATTCATCAAGAAATACAGTTCAAGTAGATGAAGTAAAGATTAACAGGTTTCAATGAGAACATTCATATGCATATAATGCGAGATAAACAAAGACAAAATCTTGCAATCAAAAGAAATTTCATTAAAATATCAAAAGAGTACATTTTATGAAATTTGTAGATTACATGCAAAAGATTACAAGATAATCCTAGTCTAAGATTAGTTCCTCCTGCTGCTGACAAATAGCACTGCAAGACGGATGATCCGTTCTTGCTGAAGAAGAGCCTCTCTCCGTTCTTCTTCCAAGCAATCAAGATGGAGTTGATAGTCCATCTTAAAGAACAAGAGATTTGTCTGAATCTCTTGTGGAACCAAGTTCCATATCTCATCAGGAATGGAAGTGACATGCCATTCCTGTTCCCAGTCACCACAACTGAACTCGACGTTGAAGTTTTCATAGTTCATAAACATGTTTACAAGAACCATTTTTATGAAGAATGAAAATGGTGAGAATTAAAAGAGAGAGAATAATTTGGTGTGAGAATAGAAGATGATTTGTCTGAGATGAAATGTCGGTTAAATAGCCAATGGAATATCAAGGAACTAGAGGACTGATTAATGATTAAGTGTAGAGTTAATGATGCCTCATCTCCCTAGACCGATGTGTAATAATAACAGTCAGTAAAAAGTTAAAGCAGGAGTTAATGGGCACGAGAAATAAGTAACAATTACTGCGCACATGCAGTTTTTCAAGACAAACATGTTTACCACTAACCCAAATGATTATGACTATTTTTATCTCACCTAATTATATTCTGATTAAATATGATCATTTCACTATTTACCACAAATAAGTCAAGTAAAGAATAACGCCACGTAAGCATCAGAGTTTCCATCAGAATTTAATATCAGAACTTGACTATTATCAGATTTTAACAGTCATCAGAACATGGCTACTGTACTCAAAAAGTGAATGTCTGTATCCGTGATTCTTCATACAAATACTGACTTGTTTCTTCAGAGTTTAATCATCAGAACTTCCATCAGAACTTGTCCTCAGAATTTATGCAAATGACACTTAACTATTTGTCAAAAACAAATTAATCACCACAATAATTTTCATCATTCATATGGAGTGAGAGTGTGTGCATTTAGCAAAATATCAGATAAAGATTAAAGTCTGATAAACTTCAGTACATCTTAGAAATAAGGCATAACTAAGAAAAGTGCTTAAAATCTGTCATTAATAATGAAGTCTACTATAGAATAAATTTATGCAAGAATCCACCTCAACTGTTTGTGCTCATTTTATGCATCTTTTAGAATTCTTTTTCACAGTGGCTTCTCAGTGTAAGTGAGTCACGACTGCTATCAGAATTTATGCTATTATCATAGTATTTCTACAGTAATTAGAGAATGTGAAAAGTCACCAAGAAAATTTATTTGCTTTTCTAATGCATATTACTTAATACCAGCAATGCACTTGGTTCTTCCCTTTCACATATTTACTCTAGATCTCAAAGGAGTACCTGAATTTAATTTTTGTTTTCTTTTCTTTTTCTTCAGATAAGTGAGGCTTATCAGCATTTAGTTCATCCTTAAGATTTACTGACATCGGAATTTGATAGATAAGAAGCAAGAATCTAGTTTGTGACTTAGTAATAAGATACACAAAGTAAATTTGATTAAGCTCAAAATCAGAATTTTCTTGTGTTAATGAATTTACACATAAACAACTAATTCAAACATGGGATTTCTAGTATGTTAAAGACTACTAGGTTAGCATCTAGCACAGTAATCCTCATTGGATTGAATAGTCACTGAACATTCAAATCACAATCAGAGTATATAGATCCACATCAGATAACAATCAGCATTTAATGAATTTCAATTTAAACACAGATTACATGAAGATAAGACAATCTGTAAACGCTGATCATAAAGTCTGATGCATAAAAACAAAAACTAAGCAGATTTAGAGAAAGAACCTAAAACCATTCCAAGTTCATTTACCAGTCTTGTAAAAGTAGCTTCACATGGTGGTTTTGTGAAGATATCTCCTAGTTGTTGATCTGTTGGAACAAAATGTAATTCCACTGTACCTTCCATCACATGTTCCCTTATGAAATGGTACCTAATGCTGATGTGCTTTGTCATTGAGTGTTGAACTGGATTACCTATCATAGCAATAGCACTTTGATTATGACAGTAAATAGGTATTTTAGAAATAACTAACCCATAATACAATAACCGGTTCTTCATCCAAAGAATCTGTGCACAACAGCTTCCTGCAGTAATATATTCTGCTTCTGCAGTTGATGTGGAAATTGATTTCTATTTTTGCTAAACCAAGAAACTAATTTGCCTCCAAGAAATTGGCAGCTGCCACTTGTGCTTTTCCTGTCTATTTTGCATCCTGCAAAATCTGAATCTGAGTAACCTATTATCTTAAAATCTGATTCTCTAGGATACCACAATCCTAGATCAGCTGTACCCTTGAGGTACTTGAAAATTCTTTTCAAAACTATTAGATGAGGTTCTCTTGGATCAGCCTGAAATCTTGTACAAAGACATGTAGTATACATGATATAAGGTCTACTTGTAGTTAAATAGAGTAAAGAGCCAATCATACCTCTGTAGTTAGTAATATATACTGATGAAACAGTATCTTTATCTTACTTGGTTGCAGTGGCCATGGGAGTGGATGCAGTTGAACTGTCTTGCATTCCAAATTTCTTGAGTAAATTTCTGGTGTACTTGGATTGACAGATAAAAGTACCTTCTTTATTTTGCTTGACTTGAAGTCATAGAAAATAACTAAGTTCTCGCATCATACTCATTTGATACCTTGACTGCATTAGCTTTGTAAACCTTTCACAGAGTTTGGTATTTGTAGACCCAAATATGTTATCATCAACATATATCTGTACCAAAAGTAAGTCATTTCCATTGTTGAGGTAGAACGGTGTTTTATCAATTGTACCTCTGTGAAATCCACTTTCAAGATAGAATTGAGGTAAAGTCTCATACCATGCTCTAGGAGCTTGCTTAAGGCCATAAAGTGCTTTGTCAAGCCTGTAGACATGATTTGGAAATTTTGAATCTACAAAGCCTGGAGGTTGTTCAACATATACCTCTTCTTCCAATTCTCCATTGAGAAAAGCACTTTTCATATCCATTTGAAAGACTTTAAACTTTTTGTGAGCAGCATAAGCCAAAAAGATTCTTATGGCTTCCAATCTAGCAACTGGTGCAAATGTTTCATCATAATCAATAACCTCATGTTGAGAGTAGCCTTTAGCAACCAGCCTTGCTTTGTTCCTTGTAATTATGCCATCACTGTCAGTTTTATTTCTAAACACCCACCTTGTGCCAACAACTGATCTGTTCTTTGGTCTTGGCACTAGGGTCCAGACTTTATTTCTTACAAATTCATTTAACTCTTCCTGCATTGCTTGCACCCAATCAACATCTTGAAGAGCTTCTTCCACTTTTTTTGGTTCAGTCTGAGATAGAAAAGAATGATAGAGACATTCATTTGATGTTACAGTTCTAGTTATGACACCTGCTTCAGGATTTCCAATTATTAAGTCAGGTGTATGTGATTTGGTCCACTTTCTTGCAGATGGAAGTTAATTTCTAGAACTGGATCCTCCCCCATGATCCATGTTGTCTCCATCAGCATTTTCTGATGCTCCCCCTGTAGTTATGCTCTATGAACCTTCAGAATTTGAGTTGGTTCCTTTAGGATTTGAAGAATCAGAGTTTCCAGAATTATCAGAATTTGGCTCATCAGAACTTGATGAATCATAACTTGAAGAGCCAGTGACAGGTTCTGATGCTTCTTGAGAGTCTTGAGTTGTGGTAGGATCTTCAGCTTGCTCCCCCTGGACAGGTGTATTTTCCTTTGGAGTTGTTACCACAGTTTCAATGACATCATAACTTAATCCATCAGAACTTACAGGATCAGAGTTTAAGTTATCAGAATTTACAGAGTCAGAGTTTAAATCTTCATTTTCAAATCTTAGCTGATCATGATCATTGAAATCTTCAAGTCCAGTAAACTTCTTATCATCAAAAGATACATTGATAGATTCCATGACAACTCTTGTTCTTAAATTGTAGACTCTGAAGGCTTTTGTGGAAAGTGGATATCCAACAAAAATTCCTTCATCGGCTTTTAGATCAGATTTTGACAGCTGTTCACGATGAGTCTTAAGAACAAAACACTTACATCCAAATACATGAAAGTATTTCAGATTTGGCTTATTTTTCTTCACCATCTTATATGGTGTTTTTCCATGCTTGTTAATGAGTGTAGCATTCTGTGTAAAACAAGCAGTCTGCACAGCTTCATCCCAAAAGTAGGTTGGTAGCTTTGCTTCATCAAGCATTGTTCGTGCAGCTTCAATGAGAGTCATGTTCTTTCTATAACTCCATTTTGTTGTGGAGTTCTAGGTGCAGAAAATTCCTATTTGATTCCATGCTCTTTGCAGAACTCTTCCATAATTGAATTCTTGAACTCAGTGTCATTATCACTTCTTATAATTTTAACAGAATCTTTGACCAACTTATCCATCTGTTTGACATGATCAGTTAGAGTAGATGTAGTTTCATTCTTCTTGTGCAAGAAATACACCCAAGTATACCTTGTGAACTCATCCACTATAACCATAACATATTTTTTCTTTGAATAGACATAACATTGACTGGACCAAATAGATCAACATGCAGTAGGTGATAAAACTCAAGAATTGAAGATTCAGTTTTGCTCTTGAAAGAATATTTTCTTTGTTTTGCCTTTTGACAAGAATCACAAAGGCCATCAGGACCAAATACTGATTTTGGCAGTCCTCTCACAAGATCTTTCTTTACAAGCTTATTTATATTGTTAAAATTTAAATGAGAGAGTCTTTTGTGCCAATTCCAGCTTTCTTCAATTGATGCTCTACTCAACAGACAGATTGCAGAACCATCAGAACTTGTTGAAAGTCTGGCTTCATAAATGTTACCATGCCTGTAACCTTTCGGAACCACTTTGCTTGTAGAATTGCTTACAACTTCACAGTGTTCTTCAAAGAAATCCACATGATAACCTCTGTCACAGATTTGACTCACACTTAGCAGATTGTGTTTAAGTCCTGAGATAAGAGCTACTGTTTCAATGATGACATTTCCAAGATTGATATTTCCATATCCCAGAGTTTTTCTTATATTGCCATCTCCATAAGAAACTCCTGGGCCAGCTTTCTCCATAAAGTCTGATAGCAGGGCTTTATTTCCAGTCATATGTCCTGAACATCTATTGTCCAGCACTAAGTTGTTTTTCCTGTTGCCCTGCAATCACAAAGACCACTAATGGTTAGTTTTAAGGACCCATACTTGCTTGGATCCTTTGACCTTTTTAAGTTTGTTAGCATTTGCAGTGTATTTAGTTTTAGAGTTTATGCTAACATGTTGTTTATCAGGACTTATATCAGACTTTGCATCAGACTTTACACTAGAAGGAATAATACTAACTTTCTTTAAAGAAGGTTTTATTTGATAATAATCATAGTACAAACTATGATATTCCTTACAAGTATAAATGGAATGCCATAAACTACCACAATGAAAACAAGGATTTTGTGGCTTAAACCTAACAGACTGACTCTTAACTCCTGATCTAGGAGGTAAAGAGTTTATATCTTTATTCTTCCTGCAAAAAGAAGAAAGATGGTTAGAGTTTCCACAGTTATAACATTTCTTTCTAGGAGCATTAGGAACAGGCATATAATTATTGCTTTTATTCACACCTTCCTTTCCATTCCTATTTTTCCTAGCTTCATTTACCTTGTTGACATTCCTAATCTCTTTGAGCTTATGCTTAAGCTGCTTCTTTGTCATTAAGCCTATGTTGACTTCAGCTTGTTTATCCTGTTTTAATTTGTCAGAAGTTGACTTATCCTTAACTTCTGTCACAGACTCTTTCATCTTTTCAGAATCAGATTTTACAGTTTTTGCTACAAACTTAACAGGATTTACCTTTGGCTTAGTAGTCTGTTTAACAACAATTGGCTCAATTTGTTTAGTTCCTTTTTCACTTTTATCATCTCCATAACCTAAGCCATCTTTCCAGTTTCCACTACTTAATAAATTCTGAGTTGTTCTGCCAGAGTTAGTCCAAGTTCTGATAACATCTCTTTCCTTTTCTAAGTCAGCTTTTAGAGATTCATTCAATTTTAACACTTCATCTCTAACATATAAAGCATCATCTTTTTCTTTCTTAGTTTGATGAAGTAAAACTAACTCCTTTTCTAAATAATCATTTCTCTTTTTATAAGCAAGATTTTTAGATGTTAATCTTTCACATGTTAAAGTCTGATCTCTGTAACTAATAAACATAGTTTTAAGATATAATCTCAACTCAGTAATATTATCAGTATGAAAGGAATAAGTTGTTTGAGGTACCTTCAATTCAGCAGTTTCCATACTGCCATCAGCATTTGCCATCAAGGCATAGTTCACCTCATGTTCAGAATCTGAAGTGTCTGTCTAGCTTTTCTTCTTTGTGACCAGTGCCTTGCCTTTATCACTTTTTCCTTTCTTGCAGTCAGGAGATATGTGGCCTCTTTCACCACAGTTGTAGCATTTGACATTTGAGTTGTCTCCTCTGTCAGACTTTCCTCCCTTGCCTTCAGACATTCTGAACCCTTTCTTATCAGAACTTCCACTTTTCCTGGAAAACTTCTTGCCTTTTCTGAATTTCCTGTAGGCTATCTTTGTGATACCCTTTACCATAAGAGCACACAATTTCATCATCTCTTCATCAACATCTATTTCAGATAAACTTTCAATTTCTGAATCATCATCATCAGAATATGATGACTCTGAATCAAAATTTATGATGAGAGTCATTCCTTTGCCCCTTTTTGAGGCAGCCACTTTAAGAGTTCCTCCTCAGCCTTAGGAGCAACTGTCCTTGCCTTTCTTCCATGCTTCTTGCTCCTTTGATCCATCTCAAGTTCATAAGTCTTGAGCATACCATAAATTTCATCAAGAGTAGTTTCAGTAAGGTCATAGTTGTCTCTTATGGTAGTAGACTTCAAATCCCAATTTTCAGGGAGAGCTAAAAGGAATTTTAGATTTGAATCTTCAAGATCATATTCCTTGTCCACCAGTGACAGATCATTCAAGAGTTTGACAAACCTATCGTATAAGTCAGTTAAAGACTCGTCAGCTTTTGATTTAAAGTGCTCATACTCTTGAGTGAGTATAGTCCTCCTGTTCTTCTTGATTGCATCAGTTCCCTGGCATCTTGTCTCCAAAGCTTCCCAGATCTCCTTTGCAGTCTTGCAATGTATTACCCTGTTTGACATGACATTATCAATGGCACTATGCAGCAAATGGCTTACCTTTGCATTTTCGGCAATAGATGAGATGTCTTGTGCTGTGTACTCACCTTTCTCCTTTGGTATAGTCTTTGCTGGTTGATCAACAACTACAACAGAGAGCTTGATTGGCTTATGTGGTCCTTCATTAGTTCTGTCAAGGTATTCTGGATCTGTAGCTTCCAGAAACATAGTCATCTTTACTTTCCATATGGGATACTCAAAAGGCCTCAGTATGGGAACCCTAATAGTCTCATATCGACTGTGGGTTTGAGTCTTTTGAGTTTCTACAGTTTTGGTGGGCTTGGTTGGAGTTTGTGCTTCTTCAGACATGATTGTTTGGATCTTTACTGTATGTTTGTTAACAGATAAGCTCTGATACCAATTTTTAGGTCACACAACATTGTAGAAGGGGGTTGAATACAGTGTTACTACAATCAAATCGATTTTGAACACAAGTAACAGTAAACAAATATATTCAGTATGATAAACTCTATTACAATGGAACTGTTCTCTCTCAGTGATGAACAAATATCACTAAGAGCTGCTAGGTTACTGTGTATAATCTTCTCGATAACGATAACACATATAGTGTAAACCCAAAGTATGTGTTTATATAGTACACAGTTACAAGATAACTTCTAATTGATATGGAATATAATTTTGTCTCCTAAAATATATCAATCAGATATCTTCTACAAGTCTTCCAGTCTTCTAACTCTTTCCATGCATATCTTCTTTTATTTCAGTCTCGATCTTCTATTGTAAATCAGCTTCCTTCCTTATATGAAAGTCTTCCCGCACTTAAGTTCTGATATGAACTTAAGGTTTGATATTAAGTTCTGACTTCCAGTAAGTCCTGATTTCAGTAAGTCTTGATATATCCTGTTTGTTAAGATCTGTTGGTGAGACTACATAGCTGTATGAATAGTTACGTGATAACTCAACACGATAAAAACACTAGAACAGGACAGGTTAATAATACTACGTCTACACAAGAAATCAGGAAGAATGATGACAAGGAAAATATAAAAAATCAGAAGATTATAAGAAATCCTGAAGTTTGTCTACAGGTCACTGAAAGTAGTTCATTAATATAATCATGCCTCAGTGAAGAACAAAGGTTAAAGACTTTCAGGGTTTCAGAAAGGTTGAAGATTCAGTATACAAGTGCTACCGGAAGATTTCAGTGTATTGGCATTGATTGAAGATAGACAGTGTTCGAAGCATAGGAATCTGAAGAATTGAAGACAGGGTATAGAAAGAGGTTAATGAAGACGTTGTCTAAAGTACCAGAAAGGATTCCAATGAAAGTACAGTTGTTTATTGACAGTTAGTGTCTGAAGCAATAAAGTTGAGGCAAGCTTAACAATGTAATCAAGGCTATAATACGAAGACCTGAATCGGGGTTAGTGGTCTGTGAACCAGACCAGTTGCACTAGGCGTCAACAGCTCGTGAAAGGAATCTGGGTATTATTTATAGAAGAATTGTTAAGTTGAGGAACGTACTTGAATTGAACGGTTATCTGTTAAAGTACGAGAAGAGGTGCGCGGGGTATACAGCTAAACAACTCAGGGGATTGGCAAAGCTCAAAGTTTAATTGTTAAATTAAATAAATTATTTAATGGACTTTAATATAATTTATTTAATAAACTTAAAATGATTTATCTTATAAACTTTAAATAAGTTTATTTTATAAATCTAAATTAGTTTATTTATATAAGTTATATTTAAGTTTATTTTATAAATTAATTTAATTACAATTTAAACTAAAAGAAAACAAAACAAAAAAAAGAGGGAAAAGAAAAAGAAAAAGAAAATAGAAAAAGGAAAAAGAAAACAAAAAGAAAAAGAAAGAAAAGAAAAACAAAAGAAAAAGAAAAAAGAATAAAGTATAAACAAATAAACAAACGTGTACATGTACATGTTTGTTAAAGTTTAGTCTAAGTAAATACTTGTACTTATAGTGTGTCGCCACAGGAAATAACTAGTCTCCCCCTGTCGCCACACAAGTTAACTCCCTGTCACCACAGAGACTCCTGTCGCCACAGAAGGTTTGGTCGCCATAGAAGGTACTCAACCTCAGCCACATAATTTTGTTATGTATAAAGTCTACACTTTGTAGCAGAAGATAGGAGCCATTCATTCTGAATTATTTTATGTTCATCTTCTCTCCCAAAAGAGAAGTGAAAATGGCAGCATTGATTTACAGAGAAGCTCAAGCTTTTTGTATATCCGTTTAGCTTCTCACCGGAGTAACGTTATAATGCCTAATTTAATTCTTGAATATTCTTAGGGGCATTATAATCGTTATCCGATAATTAAATCCTAGTACAAACAAAAGCTAGATCATTGTATAGGATTTGATTTGTAAATTTTTGTAGTAGCTAGGAACTTTGTTGTTCTTAGATTGTAGCCGATTACTTTATTTACCAGAGTGTAGCAACACCCTCGAGGATTTATATACGAATATATACTTCCCCGAATATCTTGTGTTCCTTGTTTTTATCGTTCCAAACACTATTCCTCTCAAGAACACGAAACAAGTAACCGAGCACTAAATCTATATCCGCTAAAGATTCGAAAAAAATTTTAATTTAGTGATTATCGTATTCAACCCCCCCCCTTCTATGATAATTCGGGACCTAACAAGATCTGAAAACTAAACATGAATCATATTAGACATGACATCTCAAATATATCTAACATTGCCTTATGGAGCAGCGATTCCTACGGGGTCAGATTCAGGAGTTATTACATATCATGCGTACTAGAAAGGTCGGGAGTGGTGAGAGGTGACTCAGAGAGAGGCTCCAGGTGTTTCGGAGAGCAGCTGCTGTGAGGATTGCTGAGGCTACTCATGAGGATATCACCCCTGATTTTCTTGTGGAGTGGGCTAAGTGGGTTCTAGAGGAGCTTGAGGAGATTGGAGGTCCAGACTTGCCATGAGCCAGAGGCACAGAGATGGAGATGATGATCAGTGCTGTTGTTGTAACACCCCCAGATCCGGGGTCAGGGATCCGGGTTGTCACGAGTTCCATTTCCCTTAATAATACTTAACCTTAACAATCAACCAATTGTTGCGTACTGTGACCCCACAATACACACACACCACAAGTTATATTCTCAGAGATGAAAACCAAAAATAACACAAGTCATTTTATTCCACAATTATAAACCATTTCACCTCAAAAGGGTTTTTGAATAATTTACATATTCTTTGCCATTATTATAATTCATAATATACATAAGTCTGGTTCATCAATAGTTGAAGCCTAGCCTATTGCTAGTTCATACCTCAGCTACGGCGGCATCAATGCTTCCAGAAAACTGCGGAACGTTTCCTAACCGCTTGCGAATTGGAAGCTTGGTCCTGTTCATCTTTTCTATCTGTTGTTGTGTAATGAAGAAGAAAGCAAGGGTGAGCAACAAGCCCACCGAAATAATATGTATAATAATTAACAATATATGAGCATTCCCATAGTACTCATGAAAGTCTTGGTCAAGAAGAAATGAACCAAGTTTGATATCTTAATGCAACCACGTCACAAAATATTCAGTATATATATATATATATACTTTTCACAATCTTTGAAATCCTCTGACATGTATAATATACACAGAGTTCCAGTTTATAACTGTATAAAAATATTGTTGCAAGGTGATCTCATATATCTAACCTTGTCCCAACATTTTTCTGAAAATCTCTGTTATGCATAAGATAATCATTAACTAGATATAAGTTGAAAAGATGGAGTTACAAGATACTCCAATATACTTATATATTTTCCGAATACTACTTGAACTACCACCGTTCAAGGTATAATCAGTTTCAAAAGTTCATCACACTGATGAGACTACAAGATAAGACTTGAATAGATTCAATCTTTGAAATATCATTTGAAAGAAATGAAGTTACGAGATACTTCATTAAGTCCCGATATATATATACAGCTATATATATACATTTTATACACTCCTTGAAAACCTCTGTTATGAAAATTATAAACAGAGTTGCAATATCCAATGAATTTTGGAAACGAGAAAACCTTGGCATAAACCTGATATCTTGCTGATCAGGCAAAGATACCAATAAGTAACCTTTTCTACTAGTAGATGGACGAATTCCCCATTGGTCATCACTCTGGCCGCATTAGGAACTATGTTGGACTGCCACTCAGCCACTTACGCATTGATGGACTCCCACTGAGCCACTTACACTTTCATACACTTTCATGGACGCCCACTGAGCCCATGTTGCTTATGCCGACTCAAATAGATGGACTTACTTCCCGAACATTGGGTAAGTAATCAATTCATTTACCAAAACAGCAACCTCGTTGCGAATATAAAATATACCACAGAGCCGGATCCCTCAGGTTTTGAGCGAGTATTTAAATCCCCTTTGAAAGGAAGATCTTAAATATAAAAATGAGTTTTGGAATCCGCTCTAACTTTCAAAATCATTTTGAAGACTCGAAAACATTTTTAAGAATGTTTGGAGTAATGCTGATTTAATGAAATAAATCAGTGCCAATATATTAGAAAATATCTGAATATTATTGGTTAAATAATATTCCCATAAAGAATAATCTTTATAAAAATAATTGAAGTAGAAGTTTTAAAACTCATACTTGAAACGAATATTAAATAACCAAAGATATACTTATACGAAAGTACAATCTTTATTTAAATAATCGAAAATAAGTTTGATTATCGAAACATTATTCTTTAATAAAATAAAGAATATTATTTAGTAAATAAGCGGAGTCATAAGTCCTCGAATGAATATTCAAAATAATATTCATTAAATAGAATAAACAGAGTCATAAGTCCTCGAATGAATATTCAAGATAATATTCATTAAATAAAATAAACGGAGTCTTAAGTCCTCGAATGAATATTCAAAATAATATTCATTAAATAACATAAATTTATCGAATAAACCTTATTCGATTAATAGTTTTGAAAACTATATCTATATATATATATATTATACTCGGGAACATCGACTCCCGGTTTAGAAATATGTTCACCTTTGGGTCCCCTATACTAAGGGTATACGCAACTACTGCTTATCTCTAGCATAGGTATTATGCAACTTATAAGCATTTGAATCAACAATTAGATATCAAGATTACGAAACTGACATGCATATATACCATATCAGCATGCTCCAATATATCGCAAGATTTGCTAATAACTTTCATGCACATATCACAAAATAATGCATATACATATATTTACATCACAACAACAGTATAACGGGTAGAAAACTTGCCTGAGTGCTCCGGGGTAGACTTAAGCTTAGAGTGGGTCCGGTAACCTATGAACAACAACATAAACCGGAATTAAACCACGGTCGCTTAAGAAACTAGACTTTAACCAATTGAACCCTAATGTTTGCTTATGGTCATTTATACGCTTAACAAATCACATAAGTCGTTCGAGTACCCTCGGCTCCACCATTTTTAATAAATTAACTGTTACAAATTTTAAGGCGACGCTTTCGTGAATACCCTACCAACTGCCTAGTCCACTTTACATAATTATTTCATACTCCAATTAGTCATTTAAGGGCCTTAACCAAGGTTTCAAAGTAAGGCGAGGGGTAATGGTTCGTTCGCGAAACGCCGTTACTTAAAATGGTCGTTTCTCCTAAACCGTACATCGGATTCAAGCGAACCACATATCAAAACGAAGCTCGTAACATGAACTATCTAAAATGGAAAAGGTTAGAATCTTTCAGTGAGTTCACGGGTCCTAAAGTTAAGAACAGAATAGTTAAGGAAAATCGGGCATTATGACGTTTATGTTTACGCGATTTCTAATTTTTAAACCACTCCAAACAATCACCATTCAACTCACAACCAACAATACAACCAACCCTCATCCAAACCTTACTACATCAGTCCCCAAACCTCAAGATTTTCCAATTCATACAACCCCACACATGAACTACTAGCTATACTTAAGTTTCATTAACTATAAACAAGATTTCAACATCCAAATCACTACAAATCCAATCCAAACTCTAAACACACAAGCATCATGCTTCTCATTTACTATAACCATCAAAACCATCATAATACTCAAAGTAAAGTTAGGGTTTGGAGGTGTTATACCTTCCTTGGAGTGATTAGAGTAGCTAGGAAGTCTTAGGGAGCCTCCTACAAGCTTGATCTTTCCAAAGAAATCAAGAACACAAAGTTAGGTTTTGAAGTTTCTAAAAGTCAGATTGAAAGAACTGTCAAAACGAGGGTCTTACCTTGCTTATTTGGACGAGACTTGTGAACATGAATTGTAGGCCATCTCAATACCTTTCCAAAGAGCTATAGAACATACTATTTGAGTGAGTATTGAAGGAGATATGGTAGTTTGAAGTTGCTGCTCTGGTTTTGGCCGAGAGCTTTTTGAAGGAAATGAAAGTCAACTTGTATTTTGTGTTTTTCATTTGTCTTGGTTGCTTTGTTTTGTCTTGTTAATTATCCTTTTACCATTGTAAAAAATGAATGGCTTAAAATCAACCAACCAATCCCTCCATTTGTCATGCTTACGTCACCATGCCTATGTCATCCATTTGCCACATGTTTCTTCCTTTTGGTTTGATGATGTCACAATCATTGGCTTCTTGTACAAGCTTGTCCCTTGGTCGCTTATTTGTTTTATGGTTCGCTTAACTTTCGTTCTCGTTCATCGTTTGAGGGATCTTATTACTTGGGTTCCCCTAAACCTTTCTCAATATTTTGTATTCCTTTTGTGATCCTCTCTTATAATCCTTGAATTTAAATTCTTTTAATCATGTTACCTTATACTCAATTCTTTCGATATCTGGTGAATTTTCGGGAAAAATCAAAGTGTTCGAATTTGGATTCTGACGATCTTTACATACACTTATTTACTTTATGGAGTACTAATACGATCTTAGAATTTCCATAACAGTACTCCTATATAGCGTGTTCCGATAATTTTTCTTAATCAGCATCATCAGCAAAAGTTACTATTCATCCGTGTTTCAAAAATTTCCAAAAATTGGGGTTATTACAGTCTCCCCTCCTTAAAAGGATTCCGTCCCGGAATCAGATAGAAAATGAATAGGGATGCTCTCTTAGCATTGCACTTTCTAAGTCTCAAGTAAATTTTCTCACATTGTGGTTCTACCACCAAATTCTGCCTAGTTTGATAACCCTTCTCCTAAGCACTTGTTCCTTTTCGATCTATAACCCTTTCTGGTTGCTCCATATAGGTTACGTCTGGTTGCATGCCTATGTGCTCATATGCCCCTATTTGTCTGGCATCCGAATTATACTTCCTTAACATTGATATGTGGAACACGTTATGAACTTGTTAAATGTTCGGGGGTAGGGATAGCTCATATGCTAACTTCCCAATACGTCTTAATACCTCAAAGGGTCCAACAATTCGTAGGCTTAGCTTTCCTTTCTTTTGGAACCTCATCCATCCTTTCCCAGGGAATACCTGTAACAACACTAGGTCCCCTACTTCCTATTCTTTGTCCTTTCGTGTCGAATCCACATACTTCTTTTGTCCATCTCGGGCTACTACCAGCCGTCCTCTGATTAGATCTATTATATCTTTGGTCCTTTGGACTACTGTGGGTCCGAGCATCTTGCGCTCTACAACTTCATCCTAACATAAGGGAGATCGACATTGTCTTCCCTCAAGGATCTCATAAGGCGATACCTCGATACTGACATACGATCGATTATCGTAAGAAAACTCAATCCGCGTTAAGTGATCATTCCAAATTTCTTTCAAGTCTATTGTACAGACTCTCATTATCTAATATAGATCTACAGCTTTTGCTTCTCAATACCCACTCTTTTCCAGTTCGTAATCGTTACTACCTTCCGTACCAAATTTTATACTGATTACACTTTTGCTCGTTAGCGTTCTATAACCTTTTAATAATCGCGTCAACCTTAGTATCACGAACGCGTTAGAATCAGAATACCACCATACTTGGTACCACTTCATCTCTAGCTGCCTCCATCTTCGAAAGCTTGGTCCTTCATATAGAAGTAAAAGAATTTATTGAGAGATCACTATGATCATGAACACTTGTTACATTGCATAGTTAGTACAGAAGGTGGCCAGCCTTTAGTACTTGACAAGCAATTAAACAATAGATGGTATCCTACTAGGCTTCTATCACACAGATAGATAGTCATTCGGCAATACCTCCCCTTCTGGAAGGGTTGTTCTTCTCAGCTTATATGAAATGAAAAGGAGAGAAAAGAACGAATTGAAGAGAATTGTATATATATATAATAGACTGCCACAAAATATCTGGCTTGGAATCTACCTCTGAACTATAGAGGTTTATCATAGGAGAACAAAACATATATGTATATATATCAACATCAAGTATTATAGCATCGTATTTCACGTGTCTGAATATTTACTATTCCGTCCATCATTCTATGGACCCATGCTCTTGCTCGAGCTTATAAACAATCACCGTTAAAACTCCCTCGACAGCGAAAATCGAATCTGGGATTTCATTCTAGACCTCCTCGGTACTAGAATTTTATGCTTGCACCGCAACCTTCCTCGTATAGTAATATGACTCTCTATTGATAAGAAGAAATAAATATTCAATAGGTAGATAATTGACTTAATTAGTCTATCAATGATAACTTATACATCACCACGACCCGATTAGTGGTACTTAATCTCAACATCCATTACCATACAACTCTCGCGGTTGTAATCGGCTCATTATTCAAAGAATCGTTCATGCATTACTATAGTCCACCACGGACCTACGGTAATCATTCGTTTTCCTTGGAATCTTAATAGCTAACCATACGGAGTCCATACCTGTCGTATCAAATTCTTCTAAGGAGGTAACATGATCACCGCTCATGATTCATGAAGAACACTCCTGAACTTGACGCACATATGACATAAAGCAGATAAAATTTCAGAAGAGTTTCAATGAAAGCAACGATACCAGGTTAATACCATTATTAACCATATGTCTTTATTAGTAGACATGAAGCTCAAAGGTTCATTTAGTCATCTCGTAACATGGTCCTGGCTTATCTCAAGATAGGACCTTCTAAAATAGATAGCCCGCTCACAGTGCTAACATGAATTAAATCTTTACCAAACTTTTATTACGGTTGAGTATCGTACAATCATCAGAAGAAATGTCAATCTTTCAAACCATAATACAACCTTCACGGCTTTAACCATCGTCACTGTATTAATCTGGCACGTGTGCTTATAATTGTCCTCTTACACTTAAAGTGTCGGCCACCTCTTTGACCTTTCCTGATAGTAAAATTTCCTTACAATCAATGTCATTTTTTTAACCACCTCCAAATAAATTTTCTACCTCATTTTAATCACTGCTTATGTGCAAATGCTTTTCTTAAGTCCTGGTGAGAAGAAAAAAAATCACCATTTTTTTTCCATAAGTTATTGCCTTAGTCTTTAGATGTGAACATTGCCACGACTGACTCTCGATCATACTTAGGACGTCTCTTATCTTGGGTCCTTCTTGTTTTCACCAATCTCGACCCTCATTGGGTCGATCTATACTTTCTTATGGTTCAACACGTGCCCCACCTGGCATTATTATAATTACGTCATATTTCCTTTATCAAAATTTCTATTCTTGAGAACTTTGAATATTACCTTTTCTCCTTGTAACACCTCTAAGGTTATCCTTAAATCCTTCATCAGGTACACCCTAGGCACAGGGCATATCAAGATACCATTTACTAATACCAGAATCATGTCTATATACTTCTGAAAAATTTCTCCACTGATCCTTAAAGGTTGTTGTTACCTTAATCCTTTCCAATTCATATTGTCAAAACTCATGCTTTCCCTATTAAGGGTGAAATTCCAACCTTTATGCATTCCCCTAGGATTCCTTTCAAGTTATCGGGGTTTTATCCTTAATTCCACCTTTACAAGATAGTTACACTCTTCCATGAATAAATCAAGTCATATATACTTGATAGATTACCTTATTCAATCATTCTCACTTCGATAGTCTATACTTAATTTCACAATAGCATCCTTATTCAAACCGAGGTCAATCCATATGGCCTCCAAAAGATAACAACAATTTTTTTTTCGCTTTGCTTGCCTAATTTGGTAATGACATCAGGGATGTTCTGGAAGATATTGGTCGTGTTCAACGTGAACTTCTTCTTAATAATTCCTTATTTACTTTTGTTGTTTATCTCAACAGTCATCTCAATGTTGGGATATCTTTCATACCTGGCATCTCCCTTTCTGGGTATCAAGCCACCGGTCTTACACTTCACATTCTTGAAGGTCACTTCCTTCATCCAATTTTCCTAATTTCTTACTTCCTTTTCTCCGCAGTCTATCCGCGTCTCATTATTTATCCTTCGAACTATCTCAAGGTTTCCTCGAATCCTCCCAACTTATAGAGGATAAAATATATGTATCTCTTATGCCTTCAACCATCAATTTTAACTAATGGTGAATCACCCTCATCCTAACGATTACATACTTTTCTATTTCTATTGCTGCGAGTCTTTAGGGTTTCCTCATACCCAACTCCCTTATCATTCCTCAAACTCTATTACCTTTATATTCCTTTCCACTTCAGTTTCTTTTTATTTTCCTTTCTCTTATCATTATTTCATGAACCAACACAACATAAGCATTGATTTCAAACATCCCGTCATTCTGAATTCGTGTCCTCAGAACGAATCTTGACAACTTTTACAACTTAGATTCATAATTCATCATACTCGTTTGCCTTTGTTTTGGCTCTAAAGCTTTTACACTATCTCCATAATCTTGGGAAGTACTTTCCTGAAAACAATTGACTGAACTTTAATCAGTTTATTATAACCTCTGGCTCTGTGCCTTTCTTGGCCTTTCACCAGCGGGTGGCCTCTCTCTTAGGAGGGTAAGTGACAAAAATAGTCTTTTACGCTTCGTCAATCATTTAGAATCTTAAATGATTCCTATATTTCCTTTAGTCAGGCTCTTGCCTCGACTAGGTCAGCATGTTCCTTGGAACTCTGAGAGCTTAGCGACTTAAAGGTCCTGAAAGAATTTCTCACCGCATTGTTTCCTAAGGGTGGTGGTTGGGGATAATAGTCTAAGTTCTGTCTAGAAAGGTTCATGAATTATTGTATAGGAGTACCGTCTCGGGTCTCCTTTCCTTACTCGACTTCTATTTCCTTAGTCTGAACATTCCCTCCTCGTGCCCATAATCGGGGTCATCCTACATGTTTTAAATCCTCATTTTCCACTTCATTATATTATGGGTTCCTTCTATCTTGATGGTGACCTCCCTGACTATCACGTTCAGGGTTTGCTCTAAATCTTATTCCTCAAACTAGCTTTCATCTAAGATCTCATCTTTAAGCTCTTGAACATTTGGAACCCAAATTCTGTAAGGATACCTCATTATTCCCTCATCATCTTTCTAGGTATTAATCTCTTCTCCGGTCATTGGTTCTCTGCCTCTATTCATCACTTTTTTTTTCTTGGCGCAATATGATCTTCTCCAATAATTCGGGCTGTATTGCAATCTCAAACAGCTTTTTGGTACCGGCTCCGGTTACCTTCACTTCTATTTCCATTTTATCAAAATCTCTTATAAACTTTCCCAAAGACATTATCATCTTGAGTCTCTCCTTTTTACTAAGGGCATCAGCCACCACATTGGCTTTCCCCGAATGATAAAGAATCTCCCAATCATAATTCTTGATTAGCTCTAACCGCCTCCTCTGGCGTATGTTGAGCTCTTTCTACATAAAAATGTACTAGAGCTTCTATGGTTTGTGTAAATCTTGCACTTCTCTCCGTACAAGTAGTGCCTCCAATCTTTAGGGAAAAACTATTTCCACGAGCCCAAGCTCATGGGTGGGGATATCGAATTTTATATTCCCTTAATTGTCTTGACGCGTACGCGATTACCTTGTTGTGCAGTATAAGAAGCACCCTAATTCCTTATGCGAAGCGTCACTACACATCACAAAATCTCCTTTTCCATCCGACAACGCCATCATAGGGGCCGTCACCAATCTTTGGTTCAGTTCTTAAAAGCTGATCTCGTATTTTTCTGTCCATTCGAACTTCTCAGTCTTACGAGTAAGCCGCGTTAAAGGGGCTACTATCTTTACAAACTTGAACGAACCTCCGGTAGTGACCGGCCAATCCTACCTCTGGTAGTCGCCCTAACCATTATTATCAATTCCTCAGTGGTCCTTTATTCATTCTTGTTAGGATCCTCCACGGGATCCTTCTCAGCAATAATCCCTTCTAGGACAACATCCTTAACCGCTACATCCTCAATATGAACATCATCCGGTCTCGTGTTAGGACGCTCTATCGAATCCACAATCTGATCTCCAATAATTAATAAAACATCATCGCGCTGTTGCTCCTCAACCTCAGGGTTCGGAGTCTCGCTACCATATACGATAATGAACTACGCTTCTATCACGATATTTATAAGGGTTCCCATAAGGGTTTTAACTGTCAGTACTACGTTAGGTAGTCCGACTATGAACTTGGTAAGAGTTCTTATTATCTTAGTGAACTTATTATTTTAACGTCATATCATCTCTGAGGTTTATAACGCTTAGCTCGGATACCATTTCTGTAACACCCCCAGATCCGGGGTCAGGGATCCGGGTTGTCACGAGTTCAATATCCCTTAATAATACTTAACCTTAACAATCAACCAACTGCTGCGTACTGTGACCCCACAATACACACAAACACACACCACAAGTTATAGTCTCAGAGATGAAAACCAAAAATAACACAAGTCATTTTATTCCACAATTATAAACCATTTCACCTCAAAAGGGTTTCTGAATAATTTACATATTCTTTGCCATTATTACAATTCATAATATACATAAGTCTTGTTCATCAATAGTTGAAGCCTAGCCTATTGGTAGTTCCTACCTCAGCTACGGCGGCATCAATGCTTCCAGAAAACTCAGGAACGTTTCCTAACCGCTTGCGAATTGGAAGCGTGGTACTGTTCATCTTTTCTATCTGTTATTGTGTGATGAAAAAGAAAGCAAGGGTGAGCAACAAGCCCACCGAAATAATATGTATAATAATTAACAATATATGAGCATTCCCATAGTACTCATGAAAGTCTTGGTCAAGAAGAAATGAACCAAGTTTGATATCTTAATGCAACCAAGTCGCAAAATATTCAGTATATATATATATATACTTTTCAAAATCTTGGAAGTCCTCTTCCATGCATAATAAACACAGAGTTCCAGTTTATAACTGTATAAAAATATCGTTACAAGGTGATCTCATATATCTAACCTTGTCTCAACGTTTTTGTGAAAATCTTTGTCATGCATAAGATAATCATTAACCAGATATAAGTTGAAAAGATGAAGTTACAAGATACTCCAATATCCTTATATCTTTTCCGAATACTACTTGAACTAACACCGTTCAAGGTATAATCAGTTTCAAAAGTTCATCACATAGATGAGACTACAAGAAAAGACTTGGATAGATTCAATCTTTGAAATATCATTATAAATAATGAAGTTACGAGATACTTCTTTAAGTCCTGATATATATATACACCTATGTATACATTTCATACACTCCTTGAAAACCTCTATTATGAAAATTATAAACAGAGTTGCAATATCCAATGAATTTGGAAAGGAGAAAACCTTGGCATAAACCTGATATCTTGCTGATCAGGCAAAGATACCAATAAGTAACCTTTTCTACTAGTAGATGGACGAATTCCCCACTGGTCATCACCCTGGCCGCAATAGGACCTTATGCTGAACTTCCACTCAGCCAATTACGCATTTGATGGACTCCCACTGAGCCACTTACACTTTCATAGATGCCCACTGAGCCCATGTTGCTTATGTCGACTCAATAGATGGACTTACTTCCCGAATGTTGGGTAAGTAATCAATTCATTTATCAAAACAGCAACCTTGTTGCGAATATAAAATACACCACAGAGCCGGATCCCTCAGGTTTTGAGCGAGTATTTAAATCCCCTTTGAAAGGAAGATCTTAAATATAAAAATGAGTTTTGGGATCCGCTCTAACTTTTAAAATCATTTTGAAGACTCGAAAACATTTTTAAGAATGTTTGGAGTAATGCTTATTTAATAAAATAAATCAGTCCCGATATGTTAGAAAATATCTGAATATTATTATTTAAATAATATTCCCATAAGGATAATCCTTATAAAACTAATTGAGGTAGAAGTTTTAAAACTCATACTTGAAATGAATAATAAATAACCAAAGATATACTTATACGAAAGTACGATCTTTATTTGAATAATCGAAAATAAGTTTGATTATCGAAACATTATTCTTTAATAAAATAAAGAATATTATTTAACAAAATAAGCGGAGTCTTAAGCCCTCGAATGAATATTCAAAATAATATTCATTAAATAAAATAAACGGAGTCATAAGTCCTCGAATGAATATTCAAAAATAATATTCATTAAATAAAATAAACTGAGTCATAAGTCCTCGAATGAATATTCAAAAATAATATTCATTAAATAAAGTAAGCGGAGTCATAAGTCCTCGAATGAATATTCAAAATAATATTCATTAAATAAAATAAAGTTATCGAATAAACCTTATTCGATTAATAGTTTTGAAAACTATATCAATATATATATATATTAATATATATATATATATATATATTATACTCGGGAACATCGACTCCCGGTTTAGAAAATGTTCACCTTTGGGTCCCCTATACTAAGGGTATACGCAACTACTGCTTATCTCTAGCATATGTATTATGCAACTTATAAGCAATTGAATCAACAATTAGATATCAAGATTACGAAACAGACATGCATATATACCATATCACATGCTCCAATATATCGCAAGATTTGCTAATAACCATTATGCATCTATCACAAGATAATGCAAATACATATATACATCACAACAACAGTATAACGGGTAGAAAACTTGCCTGAGTGCTCTGGGGTAGACTTAAGCTTAGAGTGGGTCCGGTAACCTATGAACAACAACATAAGCCGGAATTAAACCACGGTCGCTTAAGAAACTAGACTTTAACCAATTGAACCCTAACGTTTGCTTATGGTCATTTCTAAGCTTAACAAATCACATAAGTCGTTCGAGTACCCTCGGCTCCACCATTTTTAATAAATTAACCGTTACGAATTTTAAGGCGATGCTTTTGCGAATACCCTACCAACTGCCTAGTCCACTTTACATAATTGTTTCATACTCCAATTAGTCATTTAAGGGCCTTAACCAAGGTTTCAAAGTAAGGCGAGGGGTAATGGTTCGTTCGCGAAACGCCGTTACTTAAGACGGTAACGGCGTTTCTCCTAAACCGTACATCGGATTCAAGCGAACCACATATCAAAACGAAGCTCGTAACATGAACTATCTAAAAATAGAAAAGTTTAGAATCTTTCAATGAGTTCACGGGTCCTAAAGTTAAGTACAGAACAGTTAAGGAAAATCGGGCATTATGACGTTGATGTTTACGCGATTTCCAATTTTTAAACCACTCCAAACAACCACCATTCAACTCACAACCAACAATACAACCAACCCTCATCCAAACCTTACTACATCAGTCCCCAAACCTCAAGATTTTCCAATTTATACAACCCCACACATGAACTACTAGCTATACTTAAGTTTCATTAACTATAAACAAGATTTCAACATCCAAATCACTACAAATCCAATCCAAACTCTAAACACACAAGCATCATGCTTCTCATTTACTATAACCATTAAAACCATCATAATACTCAAAGTAAAGTTAGGGTTTGGAGGTGTTATACCTTCCTTGGAGTGATTAGAGTAGCTAGGAAGTCTTAGGGAGCCTCCTACAAGCTTGATCTTTCCAAAGAAATCAAGAACACAAAGTTAGGTTTTGAAGTTTCTAAAAGTCAGATTGAAAGAACTGTCAAAACGAGGGTCTTACCATGCTTATTTGGACAAGACTTGTGAACAAGAGTTGTAGGCCATCGCAATACCTTTCCAAAGAGCTATAGAACATACTATTTTAATGAGTATTGAAGGAGATATGGTAGTTTGAAGTTGTTGCTCTGGTTTTGGCCGAGAGCTTTTTGAAGGAAATGAAAGTCAATTTGTATTTTGTGTTTTTGATTTGTTTTGGCTTGATTGCTTTGTTTTGTTTTGTTAATTATCCTTTTACCATGGTAAAAAATGAATGGCTTAAAATCAACCAACCAATCCCTCCATTTGTCATGCTTATGTCACTATGCCTAAGTCATCCATTTGCCACATGTCTCTTCCTTGTGGTTTGATGATGTCACAATCCTTGGCTTCTTGTACAAGCTTGTCTCTTGGTCGCTTATTTGTTTTACGGTTCGCTTAACTTTCGTTCTTGTTCGTCATTTGAGGGATCATATCCGAGATCTTATTACTTGGGTTCCCCTCAACCTTTCTCAATATTTTGTATTCCTTTTATTTCCTCTCTTATAATCCTTGAATTTAAATCCTTTTAATCATGTTACCTTATACTCAATTCTTTCGGTATCTGGTGGATTTTCGGGAAAAATCAAAGTGTTCGAATTTGGATTCTGACGATCTTTACATACACTTATTTACTTTATGGAGTACTAATACGATCTTAGAATTTCCATAACAGTACTCCTATATTGCGTGTTATGATAATTTTCCTTAATCAGCATCATCAGCAAAAGTTACTATTCATCTGTGTTTCAAAAATTTCCAAAAATTGGGGTTATTACATATTCTTAGTGTGTGACCCTATAGGTTATTATTACGTTGACAATAAATTTTAAATCTAATTTAAAATCGTAAACAATGAGTGACATCTAGTAATACATCATTGCTACCCAAGTAATAATAATTGAATCGATGATCGATTAAACTTTTCGTGAATAATGTAAAATGTAATATAATCCCTTTAACCAAATATTATTGACTAAACTAGAGGCATGTAATGTGTCATCCTCGTCATAGTTTAATCCAAGTTTCCTTGATCAATGAGTAGACTATCATATCAAATAAACATTTGAGCGTGACCACGCATTTCATAGTCTAGCTCACACAAGAGGCCAATAATACCACTCCTAAAATAGGAGGGTTAAATCCCATCTAGATCATTTATATTTCTCATATGATTCATAATATACCCAATGTCCACTTTTATCATCACCCAGTCAAGGATAACTTTTAATGGAATCAATGTATATTAATTCTCGTATAGAAATATAATGACTTCAGGGCTAAGGACCATTACATCATTATAACTGTGAGAATTACTTATGACACAACAGACATGTAGAATCTCACATTGGGTCTGTCCATTACTATGTACATATACATCTGCATGTGTTTTTGACTTTAATATCATCATACCTATGATCAATGAGATGTGATCATCATTCAACAAACACACCAGTCTTAATGCATTATTATTATCCCTTAATAATAATACTCGACTAGGGACCTTTAGGAATATTGATATCATTCTCATAATCTTATTTCTAAGTCACATACTTAGAGATATAGAACTGCATATCATATTCCAAGGATATTTATTAATCTAACATTTATATCGCAGTAAATTAATAATTAATAAATTATAAAGGGAATAAGCGATAGAACATAAACATTAATAATCTTAATGTCTTAAACTAAAACATCATAGTGTTGTCTCTAGGGCACAAACACTAACAATTACCATGTTAGCACTGCCATTAAAAATAATTTAAAAAATATAACAGACTTATATGTTATAATATTATAGTTTTTTTTAAAAGAGTTGTCGTGAAAATTAGATAACTACTTAAAATATTTGAGTGAGTTCGGTGGACTATTTGATATAAAACTCATTTAGTAATCTCGTTGAAACATGAATGTAATAGTATTCTATAAATAAGAAATATTTTACAATTTTATAAAAACTTATTTTTTTTATTTTAAAATTTTCATAATTAAGAAAATATAATATACAATATACAATTTCGTCTCCATTATTAATAGTGTATTTTACTTAACCCTCTCTAAAATGATTTTGCTAAAACTTTGATCCCCGAATTTTGTGGATACAATTTAATTACGATTGAATTATTGTTGCTTGTGTCTGTGAAAAATAATTAATATGACTTGATTGTAAGGGTAAAATAATTAGATATTTTGGAAATAGGTTTTATTAAATGAAAAGATTATTTTATATAACTTTAATTCGGGTCGAGCCGATATGACTAATGAACGAGTTAAAGTTCTTATATTTTTTGAACAAGTTAAGCCTCTCATTTAACTTAAGGAGACTCAAAACTTTGGTCGAACTCGACTCTGTTCATTATCACGTCGAGTCAACTATACTCTAAGTCAATCAAGTTGCAAGTCAGGCTTAGTATACTCACGAATTCATTAATTTAGAAATTAATAAAAATAAAATTTATAACTAATTTAGTGTAACTACAAACAAGTTCGAGGTGGGATTGAGGTTTTCATGTTTCGAGATGAAGTTAACCGGCTTAAACACATACTCAGTTCGACTCGCTTAATTAAACAAACTACAATTTGTGTTTAAATTAAGTTTGTATATAAGTTCGAGTCCAGTTTATTTAAACGATTCTTTAATATATTTTTTCACAAAATAATCGACTAATAAAGAAATTCTTAGTAATTTTCTCCATATGTTATATTTTCAAAAGTGGGATTATCTGGAAAAACCTTCAATGAGATGTTTGGTTCGGCTTATTCCGCTATCAGGTATAAATTTTATTTATTCAAAACCCATACATGATGTTTGGTTGGCTGTTTTTCGAAATCTGATACTTATTCCTTAAGACCATAAGGAGTGAGATCTGATACGATAAGAAGAGATTAGTTTAGGTGAGTGTAATATCAGGTTATTTTTAGAATTATAATAATAATAGGATATTAGCAAAAAAAGGATTAAAATGGATAAAGATTATGATATTAAAATTGGTTTAGACTAATGGACCTAAAATTTGGATCAAATTCTAATATGGATAACTTGTAGGTTAAGATATAGGGTTTTGCATCATTATAAATACATCACATTCGTGTTCCTCATTTTTATTCATAAAATTCGTAGGTCTTTTTCAATAAAAATCAGCAATCTTGTAAAATTCATAGAACATTCATCGTACATCGGACTTAGTTGATCCTGAACTTTTTGGAAAGGTATTTTCGTTCTCTACAACTTTCGTGGTTTAGGTTTTTCAAGATAACATCGTATAGAGGGTAAAAAAGGGTAAATTCAGATCTGGTCAGATTTTGAGGTAAGTTTTCGATCGATTTTGCTAGTATTTTCAAAATTATGTGATATACGTGTATATTTGATTATTAAAACTTGGTCTAAGTGATGATTTATTTGAAAGTATCATGTATTACAGTATATGTATTGTTATATATGTGTGGTGTATCGACGATAATTTTGATATATCTGATTTATGCCATGGTTTGTGAAAAATATCGAATAAGAACTTAGGACCACAGTCACCGGATTGTAGTGACAGTTTTGTGAAAATTTAGGACCGTTATCACCGGGTTGTAGTGGTCGTGGCATGAGTTATTGATTTTGAATTATCGTTGTTTATGTGTTATGTGTATTGTGTGTATCGAATAAGAATATGTATCGAAAGTGTTTGTTTCGTATATCGTATCGAATAGAATGTCGTATTTTGTTATATGTGTATGTGTTACTTGGAATGCTAGTTGGATCGATTGTTTGCTTGATGGGCTTCGCAACTCATCCTTTTAATGTTTCAAGGTTTCGCCTAAGAGTTCGAGTTGGATAACATTGGAGTTCGAGAATTTAGAATTGTAGTAGATTGACTTTTGGACTTCCATTAGATGCGCTTTCGTAATAGTACCTTTGTAATTGAATTTTGGATAAATATATTGTATATTGTATTAGTTTTGATTTAGATTTAATAGTCCGGAAGTGCGGGCTGTTACAGTGAGTGACATGAGTTATCAAATTAAATTTTATTATTTTTATTTTTTCCAGTAACGAACCGAACACATGATATGATATCATATATAATTCCTCAACATCTTACCAGTTTAACCCGATTTCTTATTTCAAATCACTTTCTCATGAACGAAATAGCCCCCTAATACATTTTTTTGTCAGGAACCCTGATACATTTATTTGAAAAACTTCCTCTATATCTTTTTTTCCATTTTTTTCTATTCTTTCATAAAAATCTCGAAAGAAAAGGATTTATAAACCCCAAGAACACTCGTAAATCTATGACTCGTATCTATTATATATATATTAGAGGCAATTAGGGGGTTTGTGAGACATTTTATTCATGTTAAAATTACCTTTTTAGCCCTACATTACTATATATTATTGATATTGTATTTAATGCGCTTGTATTAATTATATCTAATTTATGTGCATATATTAATTAGTCATTATTAAATATAATGATTAAAGTTTAATCATCTATACTATAAATTTAGTACTTTTTATTAATTTTACACTTATTATTTTGAGGGAATATATTCATTACACCGATTATATTTAAGAAAAACAACGCTATTAGAGGTAGTACACCTAAGCACGAAAATATAAAATAGTTTTTAATGGTAGTGTTAAAGGAGATTATTATAATAACATCGTTCGACCGAAATTAAACATAAATAGAAACAGACTGAAGTTTTCATAAATTCTCGTAAATGACAAATTGATTATGACAATGATTGTTTAATTGTAGGGTGAAGAATTTGTCAATGAATTTAAAACAAATACACATGTGAATTGTTTATAAAATAATCTAATACATTTTATTCATGTTGAAATTATTATATTGCCCCATATTATTATATATTAATGACATTTTATTTAGTGCGTAGGTATTAATTGTATTTTTTTTTATAGAAACTGGATTGAATTTAATATACACGCACTAGTATTTATTATATATAAGCATTACAATTTAATTATTATGATGATAATTTAGTACTTTACATTAATTACATTTGTCAAATTATAATTTTAACACAAATCGATAACACGATGTTTAGAATTTATCATTTTGAGGTGATATATTTATTATACCGATTATATTCAAGAAAAAATCGTTGTTAGAGTTAATGACTTGAGCACGAAAAATTTAAAATATTTTTAATAGTAATGGTACCGTAGAATATTATAAGAACATTGTTCGATCAAAATTAACATAAAAATAGTCAAATTAGAGCTTTCGTAAATGTCAAATTTATTATGACAGTGATTATTAATCGTATGTGAACGAATTTGTTAATGAATTTAAAATGAAATTTTCGGGATACACATGCAAATCAATATGAAGAATCATTTATAAAATAATCATGATTTGCATATCCTGAAAAGTATATTATAAAATAGATAATACGCATGAATGTAACAATATATATATAATTTATCGGTCATCTTTCATATTAAATTATTTTATTTAGACTATAAACAAAAATAAACTCATGTCAATATAATAAATATCGAATTTTCATGTTTAAAAGTACAATTACATAAAATGAATGATTAATATTACAAAACATTATCATGTCAAGATACCGATCATATAACTAATTTAATATTAAAATATTTATCAAATATATATATATATATTATATTTTTTATTACCTTGTAATTATTATAAAACGTGTAATTATTACTAGCCTATAACTCGTGCGATGCAAAGCTGATTATAACATAATATTATTATTTATATAATAATTATTGTAAAAATAAAAAAAATAAAAGATAATTAAATAAAATATCATAATTATGTATTATTGAAATTAATGATATATTTATTTTTTATATTATACTTTTGACGGATTCAAATTTGGATATTTAAACTATTAAGATTTAGAATATTGTTCATATTAAATATAACGATTATCATATATTTATTTAAAAATTTAATATTAGCATCATATATCAATATTATATTATTAAAATCGAAAGATATTAAAAATATGATATGGCTACTCATATTTAAATACTTAAACCGTAAATTCTTTATTTATACCAAAATTTTAGTATACAAAGCCTAAATTCAAATTTTCTTTTTACTTCAAAAATATCCATTTTTTGTTATGAGTGTTCTATTTCATGTTAGCCTATGTAAGACCGTAAGAGAATGCAAGTTTTGTATTTTTTTCAATTTCATTTTTTTTAATTTAATTTTTAAAAATTGTATTTGTGTTCATTTGATGTGTATTAACTATTAAGAATTAATTGATTATGGGATTATTTGGTCTCCGACTCATATAAAATTATAAATTTGAATTAATTTTAGAAGAGTCAAAGATACATGTTTTCTTAATATTAATAATGTTTTTGAAAGTCGTGTTAACTCTTTTTAAAAAGATATTAACCAAACAACCAATCATATCATACGCTTAAAATAGTATGTTACGCTTAAAATAACATATAACCCGTTCGATACATGGTTTAATTTTAATATTTATTATCATATTATACTTTTTATTATAAAAGGTAAATTATGAAATAAAATAAATAAGTTTTTGAAATTTATGATGGTAATTTTAATATAAATTATTTAATCTTATTTTTCAAATTTATTTATTAATTTTGCAATCTAAATATGTTCTTGATATAAATGACCAATGGAGTTGATTTTTAGTAGCGAGTCACGTGACAACGATGTGTAAATGTACGGTGTGAGAACTTTGACAGAACTAATGGATGTATAGCTTGTCTATATGATATTTTTTAAATTAATTATATATATTTTAACAGGATTAATGGATGTATAGCTTGTCTATATGATATTTTTTAAATTAATTATATATATTTTTAGTCCGCATGATGAACAAAAAGTGTTTTTCTGAGAGGGAGAGACATACATTAAGTCAACGTACTCTCGTAGAATTTTTTTTTTATTTTTTAATGAAAAATGATAAGCGTTAGACTGTTATTTTGGAAAGTGTTAATCAATCACCAAACAAAACCATTTTTCTTGTAATTGTACAGTATATATAAATAGATTGACCTTATGTTTTTAAGATTTTTTTCATTTTTTTCTTGATTTATTAATTATATTATTATGTTATAATTTGAATTTTTAAAATTAATTTTGAAAGTGTTGAATACAATTAGATAATAAGTTGGATATGAATTCATAGAGTTTGTAGTTATATTAGATATTTGACTTTTTATAATGAAATTATATTTGTTTAAGATTTATTTTAAAAATATTAGCATACTTTTTAGGGCCATAATAGTATAGTCTATATAAAACTTGTCCGTGTTTTTTGTATAATTTTTTTTAAAAGAAATACAAACCTAAAAAGAAAAATAAAACCGGGCCAAAATGGCAAAATGAAGCCCAACAAACCGATAAACAAAAGTTTACTGCTTTTGAATAGTTGACCCAGTGTGGAAGCCTTTAGAACATAAAATGCCCTTCATTCTATTCTATTCTTCGATTTGTTTATTCAGCCGCCGGAAAATGCTACAAATGCTGTCGGAATCTTGTCTGGAGGACTTACATCTCCGATTCGAGTATGCATATCATCAATTCCTCATACATCGTCCTTGTAATACCCTAATTATTTACATTATTAATTGTTTATTTTTTAATTGGTGTTGGATTGTATTATTTGTATTAACGATGCTATAGTAGAGTCTATAAGTTAATTTTTGTTGTGTGTTTGTGTAAAATTAAAAGCCTAAATCAATTAAAAGTCCGTCCCGCATCGTGATAATTGATAAACTAAAAAGTGTTTATATTGAATTCTGTTAATTATAATAATTGAGGGAGTGTGGGGAAGGGGCAGCTGAACACTTGATGGCCCGGGCGACCCCTAACCTTGCTCCGGTTACATGGAGTTAAATTATGTATACAGGGTGATTCGCTCGGTGCAACCGTTCATGTGACCCTCCGCTGCTATTGTGGACCTATTCATCCCCTTTCGACTGGTCTGAACGGTTGGCTCTTGTGCCTTAAATCCTGCCAGCCAGGTTCGGCACTCCCTCCACCTTTTTTGCCTTTTCCATTCTATTTTTAGGTGTTCCCCCAATTTTATACGGAGTTGTAATTAGCTTAGTATTATTTTTATCAATTTTATTGTTTGTTTGTTATACATAGTAGTCACTAGATGGTTTCAGACATTACAATTATATACCCCAATTTTACACGGAGTTTTAATTAGCTTAGTATTATTTTTTACCTAGTCAAGACTTTTTATTTTTTACTGCAGGAGGCAAGCCTTACTAATTAAAATTTAACATCCCTAAGTTTCTGTTTTCCAAGTCTTGAGAGAGGAGTAGTAGAATTCTTTTAGCTCCCGCCTCTCCATCATCTCAAGCTCTATTACCTACTGCTTACATTGGTTGGATTGAAGCAGCTATTCCAACAGTCTGGAATAATAAAAAATACAAGCTCTGGATAAAGAGTAATTGTGGTCCCAATCGGCAAGAAAGGAGGGCAGTGGTAGAGGATGCAGAAAACTGCTACAATGCAACTAAATTTATTCTAAACATATTACTTTTGATATTTGTATGTTAAGTTCATATAGAAGAAGTGAACATATACCTTTATCTTCGTCAATAAATCTTGCTTATGTAGCTGTTTAGTAGGTAAACTGTTGGTTCAGACAAACCCCTTCACTAGCTGTGTACTTATATCCACAATAGAAAACCATATTTTTATTAGTTATTAGTCCGTCCTTTATCCAGACATGACACCCTGATGAACCAAGGGAGTGTGTGGGACCATGACACCCCGAGAGACCCTAATGTAGCTCCAGCTGAATGGAGTTTAAAATTACCAACAAGTGACTCTCCTTGTGCAGCAGTTCATGTGCCCCTCACTTTGCTATTGTGGACCTAATGATCCCATTTTAACTGGTTGTACATTTGGCTCTTGTGCATTAAATCCTTCCATTTAGGTTTGCTATTCCTTCCACCCCTGCCCTTTTGTTTTTTTTTTTAGTTTTTTTTTTTGGAACCTTAAAAGAGAATCTAGGCATCAAGTGATCTTAGTAAGGCAGGTCATGAAGCCTCTCTGACCTAGGTAGGTTCGGTAATGTAGCAGGGTTAAGGGTTGGAATTAGTGTCCCTACGCTCTTTGGTTAAAGGAGTTCAATCATAAACAGTCCTGTAAATGCACTCTGTCTCCCGAGTCCCGCTACTCTTAGTTGTAACTCTCCACGGGCTAACAGTAATTTGGTTCTGGGAAGATATGTTGACATGACAATCAATATATGTGCTTATATTGAAATGGGTATTTCTTGTTGCCTCTGATGCTTGTAATTCACTAACTTAGTTTTGTTTTTGTCTCGATTCATCAAAATAATACTTTGTTCACATAAGTTATGTGGCGAATTAAACATAGTTGTCCTGTAGATAGTATCAAATGCTATCAAATCTTCAAATCTTCAAAGTCATTAAAATTAAAGGATGGAATACTTCTAAATATCTTCCAAAGGTGTAAGTTTCTTTTTCTTTCATGGTTCTTTTTTGAAGCAAGCAGTACATTAAATACCAACAGTTTTCTCTAGCAACTATCTTATTTTTGTTCATTTTTCGCTACCCACATTATTATGTTGGAAAACTATTATCCTGTTTATATACAATGATCTATATAACCTCCGCTGCTATTGTGGACCTATTGATCCCCTTTCGACTGGTTTGAATGGTTGGCTCTTGTGCTGTAAATCCTGCCAGCCAGGTTCGGCACTCCCTCCACCTTTTTTGCGTTTTCCATTCTCTATTCCTCCAATTTTATACGGAGTTCTAATGGTTTTTCAATTTTATTGTTTTGTATGTTATACCTAGTAATCATTACATGTTTTCCGACATTACAATTTAAGATAAAATGAAATAAATAAACCTAGTTAAAATGCTATAAGCAGTGGTCACATGTCAGACATAAGGCGCGGTTTGTTCTTTCTCTGTGGTGTTTTTTGGTTACATTTGCTTGGTTAAATGCTCTTAAATTTGCATCAGTTTTACTTTGCTGAGAATTATTCTGTTGATTTTGCTTTGTGTCTCCTGCTGCTCTTGTTTGTACCTTGTCAGGGACCAGGGGTCAACACAGTGTATAAACTGTCAATTTTCTTAGTTGGACTTGGGTCAAAAAGTATTTGATGAAATAAGATATTTTTTAATTCATAAAATTATCAATCTTAGCATACTTGGAGATATTAAACTGTTCTTCATTCTTGTTCGCAGGCGGAGGGGAAAATAAATTATCAACTACTCCGGAAAGATTTCAAATCAAGAGGCGGAAAATACGTCAGTTGCCGATCAGCTTCCAGTCTCGTCAGTCGTCACTGTATAAAAAGCTTCGAAACCTCTTATTTTTTGTCATTGTTTGGCGGTGGCCACGAGAAGGAAACAGCTCATGCACTCCAACAACGTGCCTCTATGATCGATTTCTTATCTTCTCTTCTCTCGTCAGCCTGCAGATTCAGATCTCTGGTGTCAAGTATGTGGATTCTGACTATATCTTTCTGTTTCCTGCTTCATAGATATAATGATTTTAGGGAATTTTAATTTGTTTAGAACATGTGATTCTCCCTCTACATCTGCTGATGTCTCTCCCACTGTTTTGTTTTCTCATTGGGTTGGATTTTATATGTTTAATCTATAAATTACCAGTCCTTATCTTCCTGAGCGAGTAATTGACCGCTTCTTATCTAAGATCATCTGATTTATTGTTCATAATTCACTCCTGTCCTTATATTTATAAACAATTATCTTATTTTTTTACGTCCCACATCATTATGTTAAAAAACTATTAGCGTATTTATATACAGTGCTATGTATAATATATATTGCCGCAGTAGCACTCACTGTTGACTTAATAACCTTTGCATGTGGAAGATCATCGCCGAAACTAAATAAATAACACCCTTGCGAATATACAAGTGGATATAAATTACACACTTGTGGGAGGATCAACGCTGAAACGGCTAATCCGGGTTCGAATCCCGGCTGCGGCAAATTTTTCATTACCTTGTATTAGCTAATTTTATTAAATTCTGCAACAATTTGTATTTATGAATATAGATATGAGGGAGCGATGATTATATGCCAGGCTAAATTATATTATAATGTAATAAATTAAAGCTTAATATGATGTCCCACATCTTCAAAATTGGTAAATTTTATTTTGTATATATTAAGTAATGCTGGTTATATTAAATTGAGGGAGTGTGGGTAAGGGGTAGCGGAACACGTGATGGCCGAGGTGACCCCGACCCTAACCTTGCTCCGGTTACATGGAGTCAAATTGTATGAACAGGTGATTGAACTGGTGAATCCGTTCATGTGCCCCCGCTACTATGTGGACCTATCGATCCCTTTCGACTGGTTGAAGGGTTGGCTCTTGTGCCTTAAATCCTGCCAGCCAGGTTCGGCACTCCCTCCACCTTTTTTACGTTTCCCATTCTATTATCCCTCAAATTTATACGGAGTTTTAATAGTTTTTCAATTTTATTGTTTTGTTTGTTATACGTAATAGTCATTAGATGTTTTCCGACATAGCAATTTAAAATTAAATGAAATAAATAAACCTAGTTAAAATGCTACTGGCAGTGATGCACATGTCAAACATGAGGCGCGGTTTGTTCTTCCTCTGTGGTGTTTTTTTGTTACATTTGCTTGGTTAAATGCTCTTAAATTTGCATCAATTTTACTTTGGTGAGAATTATTTTATTGATTTTGCTTTGTGTCTCCCGCTGCTCTTGTTTGTACCTCCCCAGGGACCAGGGCTCAACACGGTAAATTGGTTCTGGGTAGACGTGTTCACATGACATAATGACAATATGCCAATCAGAAGTACTGTAAAGATTAATTTAACTTAGATTTTTCTATTTATTCTTTATGTTGACTAGTTCATATAAAACTAATATATTAATGTGTATAAACTCAGAGCGGATCTATCGAATTTTTTTCCTCTAGTGTTATTGGTCAAGATTATTGCGGGTATCAAGGACTACTATTTAATTTAGCCATCTGTTGTTTACTCCTTATGAATGCTCGAGAGATGAACGAAAATATAGTTGTTTGAGAACCGAAGGATTGGGCTTGAGATATACATCATTCTCATTTTTTCTAAATGGGGATGGAGATGCACAATGGTCATGATTAGTTTTTGTTGGTTGTTTTTGCATGAAATATCTCCAATTGGAAGTACTCAAAAGACTAATTTAAATTAGATTTTTCTATCTGTTCTTTATCTTTAACTAGTTCCTATAGAACTAATATGTTAAACTGTCAATTTTAGTAGTTGGACTTGGGACAGAAAATATTTGATGAAATAAGATATTTTTCAATTTATAAAATTATCGATCTTAGCATACTTGGAGATCTTCAATTGTTCTTCACTCTTGTTCGCAGGCGGAGGGGAAAATAAATTATCAACTACTCCGGAAAGATTTCAAATCTGGAGGCGGAAAATACGTCAGTTGCCAATCAGCTTCCAGTCTCGTCACTGTATAACAAGCTTCGAAACCTCTGATTTTTTGTCATTGTTTGGCAGTGGCCAAGAGAAGGAAACAGCTCATGCACTCCAAGAACGTGCCTCTGTGATCTATTTCTTCTCTTCTCTCGTCAGCCTGCAGATTCAGATCTCTGGTCACAAGTATGTGGATTCTGACTTTATCTTTCTGTTTCCTGCATCATATATATAATGATTTTAGGGAATTTTAATTTTTTAGAACATGTGATTCTCCCTCTGCGTCTGCTCATGTCTCTCCCACTGTTGTGTGATCTCATTGGGTTGGATTTTATATCTTTAATCTATAAATTACCAGTCCTTATCTTCCTGAGCGTGTACTTGACCGTTTCTTATTAAAGATCATCTGATTTATTGTTCATAATTCACGCCTGTCCTTATATTTATAAGCAATTATCTTATTTTTTACGTCCCACATCATTATTTTAAAAAACTATTAACTTATTTATATACAGTGCTATTTATATTATATATTGCCGCAGTAGCACTCACTGTGGACTTAATAACCTTTGCATGTGGAAGATCATCGCTGAAACTAAATAAATATACCCTTGCGAATATACAAGTGGATATAAATTACACACTTGTGGGAGGATCAACGCTGAAACGGCTAATCCGGGTTCGAATCCCGGCTGCGGCAATTTTTTTATTACCTTGTAATCAGCTAATTTTTTTAAATTCTGCAACAATTTGTATTTATGAAAATAGATACGAGGGAGCGATGATTATATGCCAGGATTAATTATATTATAATGTAATAAATTAAAGCTTAATATGATGTCCCACATCTTCAAAATTGGTAAATTTAATTATGTATATATTAAGTAATACTGGTTATATTAAATTGAGGGAGTGTGGGTAAGGGGTAGCGGAACACGTGATGGCCCAGGTGACCCTAACCTTGCTCCGGTTACATGGAGTCAAATTGTATGAACAGAGGTGATTCAACTGGTGAATCCGTTCATTTGTCCCCCGCTACTATGTGGACCTATCGATCCCTTTCGACTGGTTGAAGGGTTGGCTCTTGTGCCTTAAATCCTGCCAGCCAGGTTTGGCACTCCCTCCACCTTTTTTGCGTTTTCCATTCTATTTTCCCCCAAATTTATACGGAGTTTTAATAGTTTTTCAATTTTATTGTTTTATTTGTTATACGTAATAGTCATTAGATGTTTTCCGACATAGCAATTTAAAATTAAATGAAATAAATAAACCTAGTTAAAATGTTACGGGCAGTGATGCACATGTCAGACATGAGGCGCGGTTTGTTCTCCCTCTGTTGTGTTTTTTTTTACATTTGCTTGTTTAAATGCTCTTAAATTTGCATCAATTTTACTTTGGTGAGAATTATTTTATTGATTTTGCTTTGTGTCTCCCGCTGCTCTTGTTTGTACCTCCCCAGGGACCAGGGGTCAACACAGTAAATTGGTTTTGGGTAGACGTGTTCGCATGACATAATGACAATATGCCAATCGGAAGTACTCTAAAGATTAATTTAACTTAGATTTTTCTATTTATTCTTTATGTTGACTTGTTCATATAAAACTAATATATTAATGTGTATAAACTCAGAGCGGATCTATCGAATTTTTTTCCTCTAGTGTTTTTGGTCAAGATTATTGCGGGTATCAAGTACTACTATTTCAATTTAGCCATCTGTTGTTTACTCCTTATGAATGCTTGAGAGATGAAGAACGAAAATATAGTTGTTTGAGAACCGAAGGATTGGGCTTGAGATATACATCATTCTCATTTTTTCTAAATGGGGATGGAGATGCACAATGGTCATGATTATTTTTTGTTGGTTGTTTTTGCAATAAATATCTCCAATTGGAAGTACTGTAAAGACTAATATAAATTAGATTTTTCTATCTGTTCTTTATCTTTAACTAGTTCTTATATAATTAATATGTTAAACTGTCAATTTTAGTAGTTGGACTTGGGACAGAAAATATTTGATGAAATAAGATATTTTTCAATTCATAAAATTATCAATCTTAGCATACTTGGAGATCTTAAATTGTTCTTCATTCTTGTTCGCAGGCGGAGGGGAAAATAAATTATCAACTACTCCGGAAAGATTTCAAATCAGGAGGCAGGAAAATACGTCAGTTGCCGATCAGATTCCAGTCTCGTCATTGTATAAGAAGCTTCAAAACCTCTTATTTTTTGTCATTGTTTGGCGGTGGCCAAGAGAAGGAAACAGCTCATGCACTCCACGAACATGCCTCTGTGATCTATTTCTTCTCTTCTCTCGTCAGCCTGCAGATTCAGATCTCTGGTCACAAGTATGTGGATTCTGACCTTATCTTTCTGTTTCCTGCATCATATATATAATGATTTTAGGGAATTTTAATTTGTTTAGAACATGTGATTCTCCCTCTGCATCTGCTCATGTCTCTCCCACTGTTGTGTGATCTCATCATTGGGTTGGATTTTATATTTTTAATCTATAAAATACCAGTCCTTATCTTCCTGAGCGTGTACTTGACCGTTTCTTATTAAAAATCATCTGATTTATTGTTCATAATTCACGCCTGTCCTTATATTTATAAACAATTATCTTATTTTTTACGTCCCACATCATTATTTTAAAAAACTATTAACTTATTTATATACAGTGCTATTTATATTATATATTGCTGCAGTAGCACTCACTGTGGACTTAATAACCTTTGCATGTGGAAGATCATCGCTGAAACTAAATAAATATACCCTTGCGAATATACAAGTGGATATAAATTACACACTTGTGGGAGGATCAACACTGAAACGGCTAATCCGGGTTCGAATCCCGGCTGCGGAAATTTTTTAATTACCTTGTAATCAGCTATTTTTTTTAAATTCTGCAACAATTTGTATTTATGAAAATAGATACGAGGGAGCAATGATTATATGCCTTGATTAATTATATTATATTGTAATAAATTAAAGGTTAATATGATGTCCCACATTTTCAAAATTGGTAAATTTAATTATGTATATATTAAGTAATACTGGTTATATTAAATTGAGGGAGTGTGGGTAAGGGGTAGCGGAACACGTGATGGCCCAGGTGACCCTAACCTTGCTCCAGTTACATGGAGTCAAATTGTATGAACAGGTGATTCAACTGGTGAATCCGTTCATGTGTCCCCCGCTACTATGTGGACCTATTGATCCCTTTCGACTGGTTGAAGGGTTGGCTCTTGTGCCTTAAATCCTGCCAGCCAGGTTTGACACTCCCTCCACCTTTTTTGCGTTTGCCATTCTATTTTCCCCCAAATTTATACGGAGTTTTAATAGTTTTTCAATTTTATTGTTTTGTTTGTTATACGTAATAGTCGTTAGATGTTTTCCGACATAGCAATTTAAAATTAAATGAAATGCTACGGGCAGTGATGCACATGTCAGACATGAGGCGCGGTTTGTTCTTCCTCTGTGGTGTTTTTTTGTTACATTTGCTTGGTTAAATGCTCTTAAATTTGCATCAATTTACTTTGGTGAGAATTATTTTATTGATTTTGCTTTGTGTCTCCCGCTGCTCTTGTTTGTACCTCCCCAGGGACCAGGGGTCGACACAGTAAATTGGTTCTGGGTAGACATGTTCACATGACATAATGACAATATACCAATGGGAAGTACTGTAACGATTAATTTAACTTAGATTTTTCTATTTATTCTTTATGTTTGACTAGTTCATATAAAACTAATATATTAATGTGTATAAACTCAGAGCGGATGTAGCAATTTTTTTTTCCTCTAGTGTTATTGGTCAAGATTATTGCGTGTATCAAGGACTACTATTTCAATTTAGGCATTTGTTGTTTACTCCTTATAAATGCTTGAGAGATGAAGAACGAAAATATGGTTGTTTGGGAACCGAAGGATTGGGGATGGAGATGCACAATGGTCATGATTAGTTTTTCTTGGTTGTTTTTGCAAGAAATATCCCCAATTGGAAGTACTGTAAAGACTAATTTAAATTAGATTTTTTTATCTGTTCTTTATCTTTATCTAGTTCTTATAAAACGAATTTGTTAACTGTCTATTTTAGTTGTTGGACTTGGGGCAAAAAGTATTTGATGAAATAAGATATTTTACAATTCATAAAATTCTCAATTTTAGCATACTTGGAGATCTTAAATTGTTCTTCATTCTTATTCGCAGGCAGAGGGGAAAATAAATTATCAACTACTCCGGAAAGATTTCAAATCAGGAGGCAGGAACATACCTCAGTTGCCGATCAGCTTCCAGTCTCGTCACTGTATAACAAGCTTCGAAACCTCTTATTTTTTGTCATTGATTGGCGGTGGCCACAAGAAGGAAACAGCTCATGCACTCCAAGAACGTGCCTCTGTGATCGATTTCTTCTCTTCTCGCTTCAGCCTGCTGATTCAGATCTCTGGTGTCAAGTATGTGGATTCTTACTTTATCTTTCTGTTTCCTGCATCATATATATAATTATTTTTGGAATTTTAATTTGTTTAGATCATGTGATTCTCCCTCTGCATCTGCGCATGTCTCTCCCACTGTTATGTGATCTCATTGGATTGGATCTTATATGTTTAATCTAGAAATTACCAGTCCTTATCTTCCTGAGCGTCTTATCAAAGATCATCTGATTTATTGTTCGTGATTCACGCCTGTCCTTATATTTATAAACAATTATCTTATTTTTTACGTCCCACATCATTATGTTAAAAAACTAATAACTTATTTATATACAGTGCTATGTATAATATATACTGCCGCAGGAGCACTCACTGTTGACTTAATAACATTTGCATTGTGGAGGATCAACGCTGAAATGGCTAATTCGGGTTCGAATCCCGGCTGCGGCAATTTATTTATTATCCCGTAATCAGCTAATTTTATTAAATTCTGCAACAATTTGTGTTTATGAAAATAGATATGAGGGAGCGATGATTATACGCCAGGGTTAATTATATTTTAATTTATTAAATTAAAGCTTAATATGATGTCCCACATCTTCAAAATTGGTAAATTTAATTATGTATATATTAAGTAAAGCTAGTTATATTAAATTCAGGGAGTGCGGGTAAGGGGTAGCAGAACACGTGATGGCCCTGGTGAACCCTAACTTTGTTCTGGTTACATGAAGTCAAATTGTATGAACAGGTGATTCAACTGGTGAATCCGTTCATGTGCCCCCTGCTAGTATGTGGACTTATAGATTCCTTTCGACTGTTTGAAGGGTTGGCGCTTGCGCCTTAAATCCTGCCAACCAGGTTCGGCACTCCCTCCACCCTTTTTTACTTATGCCCTGCTTGTGTGTTTTCCGTGTTCATTTTTTTGCAAATCAGTCTTTTATTTTATTCTGCAAACCGTGTGGATGGAGCTCAATTGCTCATATAGTTTAGCAATATTTTATTAGGGTTTTTTACGAAACTCGTGACTGTTTCAAAATTTCCTCTAGTGTTGAGATTATTTTAGTAGCACGGTCTTTCTATTTCAACCATATGTGCATTATCAGTTTTGTTTTCAATATCGTGACTGCTTATCAGTGGTTGGAGTCCATATGTATGTGTGTATTATATTTTCAGTGATGGTAGATGTATTTTTGAAATTTTTATTTGTTCAGGACAAGTTTCTCCCTGGGAATTTGCTCATGTACTTGTGTGTCTCCTACTGTCATGTGATCCCTTTGACTGGCTTTTAAATTATGTGTCTCCCTGTAAATGTTTCTATCTGTTCTCTTTCTCTTTTTTCAAAGTCTACGTTTATGATTTTATATCAGTGTTACTTACGAATACCTAATAAGAATTATTTCGTAGTTATTCCTCAGTTTAAAAATTGTCTGGCTACATATTTAAGTATCAGCCTTTGTGCTAACTCAAATTCCTTCATGACGATTTTTATTGGCTGTTATAATTTGCTCTCTCGGGTTAGGTTCCATTCTTTGCTTGCCGATGTGCTAAAAATCCCGGTGCATCCTGATTCCTGGGCTCATCACTTGTCCGAGAGTACTGGGACGAAACGAACTCGGCTCTTGGGTATTTCGACTTTGAGACTTGCCAAAAATAAGTCATGTTGTAATACAATCCTTTAATTTTTTGATGATTAGTAAATTTTGATTTATGTATTCAAGCACCTCATATCGCATAATAATTATAAATGAATTACGTCCTTGATAAAATATTTTGTAGTACATGTGTTCATCCAACATATTAAAACACAAGATTAGAAAAAATATCGTAATGCGACCGGTGTGGGACAAGGCGCTTTTAATTCCACTGTTCTTATATAGTTAAACAAAATTTAAAGCGAGCTAATCACCGCCGCCTTAATTAACTAGTTATAATATTTTAATGTTAATTCACCTATTAATGTACGGGAAGGGGATCCTTTTTCTTTACTTATGGCGATGTGGTACACCTTAATACATGAAGGCACGCGCTGGAATCGATAGAAATCATTCGTTTTTATTTTTATTTCTTAATTTCTTTTTTTTAAAGAAAAACTTTTTACTTTTTAATTAACCTGATGAAGTTATGTGACAAAAAACCACTTGTGAATAATTTTCACAGGTCACAATGATTTATGTCACGTGGATGTATTTGTAACCCGCATTTTCACAATAATTTATATCACGTGGGTATATGTGTAAACCATATTTTAAATATTAAATTGATAAACATTCATTCTAGATATAAATTTGCTCCCATGTATTTATAAAAATAACCCTTGTAGTGTATTTGTTCTAACCTCTATTGTTACCTATCTATATTTAATATTTTAACTCTACTGTAAAAAAAAACTCTTACTTTTTAATTAACCTGTTGAAGTTATGTGACAAAAAACCCACATGCATATAATAAGTTATTGCTAAAAAAATTTCTTAGGTCACAATAACTTATGTCACTTGGATGTATATGTAACCCGCATTTCACGACATATCATGTGGTTGGATATAGTGCTGCACCTGACCTGTTTGGGCCAGTTTCGAAAATTTAGTAACACAACTTGTTTAGTTCCGGAAGAAATGGGGAGGAGGCAACAGAAATCCTGAGTTTGAAATTTTCAAATGCATTAATATCAAAAAAGAAAATTATAATCCAACTCTATTATATGAGTGATGGTTGGGTCGGGTAGGGTTGAATAAAAATAATAGTAGATAATAAAAAAATGTTACATACAAGAAATAATTGATCGTTCAAATTATTACAGGTTTATTAAAACAAGTATAAAGATATTTTATACCGCAGTGTAAAGTCAACTCTCAGAAAAACAAGTAAGTGAAAAGTTAAAGATACAGTCTTGATTGAAACAACATAAATTCTTAATTTTACGATCTATCATAATTTACTTTTGCTCATAAATATATAAGTATAAATACAATAACCAATTAAACATCTTTCCTTTCCTCTTTCCCCGAATGTTTAATATAATAGTTTGTGAAAGTACGTTATTATAGTGCAACTCATAGTTTACTTCATATTAACCAATTAAATTAGTTTAATATAATAATTTGTGAAAGTACCTTATTACAGTGCAACTCATAGTTTGCTTCATATTAACCGAGTCAATGAAAATGAGTTGGGTTTAATAATTAGACCGGGTTGGATTGGGTTAGAGTTTTAAAAAGTTAAAATAAAATTTGAACCAACCCAATATAATCGGCCCAACGGAAATTTAACCCTACTAACTCACAAGTTTGAATAATCGATTTGGTCGGCCCAATTAAAGGTTGGGTTGGATTTAACGGGTTCGTTAACCCATAAGCAGCCTAGGTGTATGTATAAACCGTATTTTATTTTAAATATTAAACTGATAAATGTTCATTCCAGATATTTATTATTTATACGTAAAACGCATCTCTTGCATTTATGCATCCTGCAATGCTGAGACAAGTATAAAGTAGTAGTTTCACTAGTAAATTAACCTTTTTCTTCACATGTTCTCAATAAACATGTCATGAAGAAAAACAATTAGTTCATTTATGAAGGGGCTTTAGCAAGTTATTATCTTTATTATTGTGTTAACTCCAACCATCCTTTATATTTGCTCTATATTTATATTTTAGAGAAAATTGGGTATGGGATTAACCTTAGATATCTTATCTAAAATTATAATATTTTTTCATATAAATGCTCGATAGTATTTTTGTTTTAAAATCTGCTCCTATGTATTTATAAAAATAACGCAGTAGTTGTAGTGTATTTGTTCTAACCTCTACTATATCTGTTGTAAATAAACCGAACTCGAACGAATTCAGACGAACTTTTAATGAAATCAGACAAAATTTTAATGAACCGAACATTGTTCGGTAATCCTATCGGACAAAATTTCTTGTTCGAACTCGAGTTCGGTAATATTCGAACTGAATACGTACTGTTTGCGAACAAATCGAACCGAATCGAATACTATATGTATTTTTTTAAAAAAATATTTTAAATATTATTTTAGGTTAAAAATTATATCAAACTATTAATTAAATATCTTTTCACCAATAAAATATTTATTTAAAATAATTATAAAATATAATTCATATATTATTAATAATACTTATATTATTTATATATATAATATAATAAATTTACTATTTTTTCGAACCGAACTCGTGTTTAACGAATTAAATGAAGTAGAACCAAACACGAACCGAACTCAAGTCAAACACCTTAAAAGTTCGGTTCGGTTCGTTAAAATTATCGGACAAGAAACATTGTTCGAATTCGAACGAACCGGACGAGTTTAACGAGCAATTTTGATCATTTACACCCTACCGAACGGTGATTTTAGGGCCAACAATCTATATATTTTATATTTTAACTCCACTATAATAAAAACTAGATTAGGTCCCGGGTAATTGCCCGACTATTTTATATTTATTTTATTTAAATTAACATAAAAAATTATTAGTATAGATTTTGAGCGCATAACATACTTTAAGTTGATTTAATTAATTTAAATAGATTATTGACATATTCGAGATTTTTTCAAATAGATTTAATGAAAATTCTAAATATTTAATAACTATGATATGTAAAATAAGTAGTATATACGCATATTAAAAATTAAAATTGTAATAAATATATTTTGACAATATATATTTTAAATAAATTATCTTAATAAATATTATTGATGAAAGATAAAATTGTGAAATTAATAGTAGCGAAAAAAGGAAAGAAAATCAGGGAAAATTAGGATATTTTTTAAGAAAATTAATATATTTGATTGTTGAGTAATTTAAATAAAAATACTAATGAGAACCAATACTTTGAGATACGGTGAGAAGTGAGAATTATTGAAAATGGAGAATTAGTGGAAATATAAATGGAAGAAGGAATTCGTTGGAGAAAAAATTAGTGAAAATTGATGAAAATATAATTAATGCATGCATCTAATAATTTTGAAGAATAATAATAAAAAAAAGATGATATGTGTCCTCTTTTAAAGGAGAGAATGCGAAGTGTACTCTTTTAAGAGAGAGTATTTGAGTATTTTTTTTACTTTATTTTAGATTAGAATTCAAATGGTGAAAGATAAAGGGCA